>NC_083829.1:5094849-5505985 GCF_015708825.2 Lethenteron reissneri | reverse complement strand
ACACAAACACGCAGTTGTAAATAAATTCGTTTTAATCTACATGATTTGAGAGCGCGCCACTCTCCCAGTGGATTATTTTGACGTCAGCAGCCAGGCTTGCTTTTAAGACTTTTAAGGGTCGGAGACAGGGTTGGGGTGGTGGGTGGAGGGGTGAGTTAACATTCTGGGGTTTGTATCTTAACATAACCGTGGTCATGTATGGAGGTTTTGTGATCGTGCTTTTCAGACGATTATTTTTCCGATTTGTTACATGCAAATCGTGCATTTTATTCGTGCCATCGACAAGATTATCTTTGCAAAAAGGGCATCTCCATTTAAAACCTGATTGGATAGGATTGGGAGGCTGTTTTGTGGACACGTTCTAGCGGTGTGAAAAGCTCTCGGTAAAGCATTACAAGCTTATATAAATGTAATGATAGCTCGTTGGCAGTGATGCACAAATAACAAACACATTCATCAATAGCCATGCCGAAAATAAAATTACATAACAGGTGAGGGTTTGAGCGGTGGCACTTTTTAGCCACTTCTTCATGATCCGAAGTCTTTTTCTTCTTCGGGACAGAATTGTGAACGAATGTGTCGAGTTTTTTGTCAATTGGCATGTGGTGAAAATGCTAAATAAATTCAGAGCAAGTGAGTCGGGTGTCTCTGGGATGTTTCGAATCTTGGGGTCACATTCCAATCTCAAACCAAGTTTCTCCTTTATACGAACATTGACAGCTCGCTGCTTTTTGTCATCAACACCGCCTTGCAACAGAGAAAAAAAAAATTTTGTTTTGCGAAACATGTACAGCAATGGCCTATTTATCACAGCAAGGGAGGACAGCCACGTGTAACTGAACTAAGTTGGAGACTGCAATTTCAAATTGTGCACGGTTTCTTGAAGAAAAACTGAACACTGAAGGAAGCCTTCTTGGTTCTTTCGGTAAAGTCACGTAGAAGGGAAATAATAAAGAAAGACGCTGTCTTTCCGACAGACCTGTTCTTCCGCTGAGGACGGCTGCTTGCGTTGTGGCCGAAACGTCGTGAGAATTGTATTTTATGTTTTTTTATTATTTCCCTTCTACGTGACTTTACCGAAAGAACCAAGAAGATGAATCCCTGCAGTCACGAAAGCTTTAAATCGAAACTGAAGGAAGTTTCCAGTTTTGAATAATCAATGCCCCCCCCTCCTCCACCACTGTCTGTCTGCTTGCTTATGCTCTGGGGATAAGTGGGGAGGGTGCATCGGGGTAGAGGCCATGGATCTGGGAGCACAGAGGAGAGCTGAGTGGGTATATTGAGGGCTGGAAAGACATTCGGGGTAAAAATGGCTCCATGAGATCGGGTCCTTCCCTGCCTCGTATCCGATTCCCAAGGGTATCAAACTAAAACTTTTTCATTTCACCAGGGTAAGGCCACTAAGCTATATCACCCCTTTTCAGAAGAGACCTGGCCACAAATTATAGCTCACCGAAGTCGCTTATCTTGTGGAAATTAATAGCAGCCCAAATACTCCAAACGCATGTTGATTCTAAATGTAGAGGGGGAAAAAACGAGGTCCCGAACAAAAATCCTTGCCACCACGAGGAGAACACGCAAACTCCAAATATACAGGCGCCAGGGTCTGGATTGAACCCAGGTGCCCTTTTCTCCTGCTCCCCTCCCATCTCCCTCCTGCCACCCAATCTCCCCTCCCATCTCCTCTCTCTTCTCCTCTTCCTCCCATCTCCCTCCCCTTCTATCTCCTCTCCCCTCCAATCTCCCCCCCCCCTCTCATCTCCCTCTCCCATCCTACCTCTCTTTTTACGGTCAGAGGAAACAAGAAGATGCTCGGTGTAGTCGGCACTTTGCTTCGTTCATCATTTCGTTTTTTTTATGCTTTCCTTTATGTACCCCCCCCCCCTCTCTGCCCCCCTCTCTCTCCCTCTCTCTCTACCCCCTCTCTCTACCCCCCTCTCTCTCTACCCCCTCTCTCCCTACTCCATGTCTATGCTCCCCCTATGTTTTCTATGTAATATTTGTAATATACTAAAATAATTTCTACACCTCTCCTCCATCTCCCCCCCTCCCATCTCCCCCTCCCATCCGACCATCTACTCCCATCTCAACCTCGTTCCATCTCCCTCCCCCACCCTATCAATACCCGCCATTCGCCAACAACAATAACCCCAATTGTTTGATCAGATTGTTCTGTCTCCCCATTTCTTCTGAGAGGTTATCTCCATTGTTCGATCCGGGGGGAATTATCCAGACTTGAGGAAATAATAAGCGGACAATAACGTCTCAGTCAAAGATGCGGCTCCACATAAACCTAAAAGAATAACAACACATCTTACACAAGCCAATCATCCGGCACAGCAGATTATACACTCCCAGAAGCATCTCTCCCTGCTCCCATTCTGCCTCCCCTCCCAGATACTCAACCTCCCCCCAATCTCAATTCCTCCCACCCGACCAATACCAATAGCCGCCCTCCGATCTCCTCCCATCTCCCCTCCTCCTTCTCTCTCTCCTCCTCCCTCCTCCTCCTCCAATCCCCTCCCTCCTCTTCTTTTTATCCCTTCCTACTCTTAAATTTTGACTTAAAACTTTCGTGACTGTAGGAATTCATATTCTTGGTTCTTTCGGTAAAGTCACGTAGGTAGAAAATAAAAATTAAAAACAAAAAATAAAATAAAATTTAAAAATTACGACCCCTATCCCTCTTCCTCCTCCTATCCCCTCATCCTATCCCCTCCCTCCTTCTCCTATCCCCTCCTATCTCCTCCCTCCTCCTATCTCCCTCCTCCTCCTATCCCCTCATCCTATCCCCTCCCTCCTCCTCCGATCCCCTCCTCCTTCTCTCTCTCCTCCTCCCTCCTCCTACTATCTCCTCCTATCCCCTCCTATTTCCTCCCTCTTATCCCCTCCCCCTACCCCCCCTCCCTCCTCCCCCTATCCCCGCCCATTCCCCCCCTAACCCCCTAGCCCCGCCCCCCCTAGCCCCCCTCTCCTCTCCCTCCCCCCCCTATCCCCGCCCATACCCCCTCCAATCCCACCCCCTCCTCTCCCCGCCTCCCCCTAGCCCCGCCCCCCTATCCCCTCCCTCCTCCTAGCCACGCCCCCCCTACCCCCTCCCTCCTAATCCCCGCCCATTTCTCCTCCTCTCCCCCTAGCCCCGCCCCCCCTATCCCCTCCCCCCTTCCTCTCCCGCCTCCCCCTAGCCCCGCCCCCTCCCTTCCCCCTCCTAGCCCCGCCCCCCCACCACCCCCCCCCTACTAGCCCCGCCTCCCCGGGTCCCGCGGGCTTCGCGGCGGGCGGCGAGACCAGGCCTCGCTCCCTGGGCGGCCGACGCGAGGCGAAAAAGAAAGGGCCCCATCGCCACCACTACCACCACCACCAACAACAACAACAACCACCAACAACAACAACAATCACAACAACAACAGCAGCAGCAGCATCGTCGACATCTTCACGGCGCGCTCGCCATGGAAGTTACGGGAAGGAGACGGAAACGAAAGTCACCCAGTTCCAAACTTCGCAAAAGCAATGGTAAAATGTTACACGGACGACGGCGGCGACGGCGGGGATGGTTTAAGCCTTTGAGGGAACGTTAAACCACTAACTAATTACACGCACGGGGGGACTAACTTACCTCTTCGTACACCTTGAACCGAGTTGACGTTCGCTCGGCGATTTGTTGAATCGTCGCAAAGGGAAAGTTTGGTCGTGGATAGTTTGTTTTGCTGATGATGATTGTGGTGATGATGATGATTGTGGTGGTGATAATGAGACTAGTCGAGAAGCGCTAGTGGCGCTATAGGATCACGACATCGCTAATCCCACAGGCCCTCTCACCCTCGCAACCAATAGACGTTAACAACGTGTTGTTGCTAACGAGATAGAGAGAGAGAGATAATTTAAAAAATCCAAAGAGACGTGTTTTTATTTAATAACGCCAACAAAACAATGCGTCTGTGTGTTTGTATTGAATGTGTGGGTACAGTGCAAGATGTAGTAGTGTACAGTGCGGACGACGGGCATTGCTCGTGTTAACGATTTGGCTTTGGGTGGCTGCGTGCAATGTTTGAGGGATGGTGGTGGTGGTGTTGTTGTTGTTGTTACTAGTGTGTGAGATCTGTTGTTGTTGTTGTAAAGGTGAACTTTTATTCCCGTGTGCTTGTTCTGCTTGCTGCAAACCCATCTTTAGTTTATTGGGTGTACCGTGGTCAACCCAGATGGTTTAACCCGTATTCCTGTACAGGGAAATATATATAACATTGTCTGTTTGTGTTTCTCTCTTGTGATGACGGGATTTTGTAGGATGAACGTTGCGATTTTTAAGGGCACGGGGTGACCAAGAAGGTCTGAATTGATCTGTTATAAGGTAGACACTGCTAAGGGGTTGACAGGTATGAGTGTGTGTGGTGTGGGGGGTTTTGGCTGTGCCCCATGCCTTTGTTGTTGATGATGGCTTTTGTGTGTGTGTGGAGTGTTTTTTTAACAGTGGTTATTGTGTATCTCCCCACCCCACCCCTGTAAGATATTCTCTTTCAACATCAACCATTTTACCACCATCGGAGTCGTCTCGTTTAAGAAGAACAAACTGTAATTCGGTGCCAATGTGTAAAAATCAGTAATCTCCCTGATCAAATGGAGCATCTGAGACGGTGGTAAATTTACGGTTTACAGCCCTAAGCATAGTGGTGATATTTCCTCATTTCCTCTTGATATTAACTACTCGGAGTAAAACGTTTGAACTTGAGCGTGGATAATAATCTGCGATGATTCCTGTCAAATGCACTCCATAGGTTAGTCGGCTTAGACTTGAATCACACAGGATCCTTTTGTACAAGATGACTACTCTCAACTTTAATGCTTGCCGTGTGGCCTATAGTGGGGCAGTACCGTAAGCAGGTTTCAGACCTATACCTGCATGTATACGCAAACATTTCATTGCTATAACTTGATGTGCCTTGCTTTTCTCGGGCAATTCCCAATTTCTCCCACGTGCGAGGAATTGGGAGTCGGGCAGCTTTAAGCAGAAACTCTCATGAAATAGTCTATAAAGCCTCAATTGATGTGTTTTTTCTTTGGCTGGGTATACAAAGGCCTACGGTATATGTGACGCGTGCATTCTTGTTCGTTCCCCTCCCCGTTTCAGCGTTTGCCGAGGAGAACAGCGCTGCCAGCGACTTGGAGTACCCAATGCAGCAGGAGAAGCACGTGGCAGTGGATAGCGAGGCTTCGCGATGTCTCGCACTAGACGAGGCGATGGCCAATGGTTCTGGACGTGTTCACGGTGAGCCGCTTGTATAATGTCTTACCAACACCCGAAAGGTGTGCTCCAGTGTGTTTGTTTCAGCCTTTACGGGTGTTCCCCCATGTTGGTGGGTCTTCCCATAATTTACAGAAAGCGTTGGAAATTCAACGCTTGAGCCAACTCCAAGGAAATGTGCCTCTGAGGTGGCAAGTGTTGAATCGAGATGAGTGGCCACACCACTTTGTGACGCAACGGTGGCGAGATGTCAACTACCTTGCCTGGTACACAGGAGGTTGTGGGTTAGATCCCAGCCCTGATGCCTGCTGTATATTTGGAGTCAGCGTGTGTCTCTCTCCCCGTGATCGCGTGTATTTTTCTCTGGGTCCACTGGTTTATCCCTCCATTTTTAAAGTATTAGGCTGCTATACATTTCCACGTGATGATAAGCCTCTTCGTTGAGCTGTCATTTGTGGCCAGGTCGCTTCTGAAAAAGAACAAAAAATAGTTTAAAGCTTCGTTTTTTTATATGCAAGTGTTCACTGTTCTGGGAACGTTTGCCATAGCTTCAGCAGCTGAGCGAATATATGTTGGCCATTATTATTGTATTAGGGAGTTAAAATCAATCCCTGAGTCTTACAATTTCCAAACCTCAATAGTTATCTCCATAATGTGTTTGTGCTTGCCAAGTATTTCCAGTTTGAGTACGCCAAGTCTACCCTTGTTTGTGCTTCCACTTGTGCATTTTATTTTGTGTTATACAAGATGTAAGTCATGTCACACTTATGCGTTGTCCTTTAATACATCATTTCTCATAAGACCAACACAGGCTCTTAGTAATTTCACTAAGGCTGACTTTTAAGTAAATCTGACTTTTGTATATCATACAAACGTTACTGTGAGTAAGTGCTGTGCTTTTATCCTCCAATGAAAGGCTGCAAAAATGCCACAACTTAGTCTCATGGTGGTATGCACGTGAGTGTATGTTGATCTTACATAATGTAATCAGGCCTGATCTAGAACTGTCGCAAATGAGGCTGTTGTGTTCAGTCGAAACACAATTCAGTGTTGCCACATTCTGATTTCACAGGCACTCCCTACCCATTCGTATAACATAAATGATTTTATGACAAAAATACCAAAACCCTTTTAACAGTTATAATCTCCTTAAATATAAAAGAGGCATGGAAAGAGTCTAGTTTTAATAAACGTGTTCTATTACTGTCAATTCAAGTTAATATATACTGCAGATAGTATTAAAGAGAAACTAATTTGTATCATATATTGTACTCGAGCTGACTGGTTTGGAGTACTATTGTATTCTGAATCATGAAATCTATGGTTAGCATTGATTACAGCACACTTTAACAGCGTATTCCGTGGCTTTGTCAGTGTATTATGTGGCTTTGTCATTAAACACTGATTTCTTGTCTTGAATGAGATACTGTAATAATGCACACTTTGTAAGATTTACACATTCTCCATTAAGACTTTGTGAATGGTAACATATTATCATTTTAATACAGCCTATGCAACAACAAAAACAACGTGGAAATAGAAAAATGTTTGTTTAGTTTTTCCTTCAGGTGACGGCACAGAGGAAGGCAGCATCAACAATGGAAACAGCCACCAGCGCACCATTTCCAGTCAACCTTCTGCCCACCCTTCAAAGGCTGATGCCAGCCGACAACAGAGCAGGGCTGATCAAGACTTGACTGCCATGTCTGGAATTCCTGCTCAGCCGAATCCAAATGACATCAAAACAGAGCCCGAAGAGGACAATCAATCTGGCGTGCTTTGGGAAAACCCAGAAGACAACAATGGCCTTCATTTGTCCACAACAGATGATGTTGAATTTCATCAGTTGTCTATGCTAGAATCTTTGGCAGGCCACTGGAATGATGATGGCAGCAGGAACCAGCACCTAATACCACAGTCCTTCACCAACAGCTCCACCGGCATCGCATCCAGTCCCCGAGAGAACTCAGACAGAGGTAAGCACCACTGCAGTCAATACATACGGTGGCGAGATGTTAATTACCTCACCTGGTATACAGGAGGTCGTGGGTTCGATCCTGACCACGACGCTACGTGTATATTTGGATTTTGCGTGTTCTCCCCGTGGTTGCGTGGATTTTTCTCCGGGTTCTCCGGTTTTTACCTCCACATTTAGAAACATGCGTCTAAAGTATTTGTTGCTCTAAATTTGTACGCGATAAGCCACTTGGTTGAGTTGTCATTTTTCTCCAGGTCGCTTCTGAAAAGGAGCTGTATAGCTGTGGGCCTTATCTATTAAAAACATTTCTAGTTTAGTTTAATACTTACAAATGAAAAAATCAAAACGGGCGCTTTTAGTGTTTTGTCGAAAAAATTGCATGCTCCGTTTTCGCTATAATTCTGCCACAGCAAAAATAAAGCCAATATTCACGGGAGGAAAGAGACTAGATGAACGAAATTTCATGCATTGGCACTGTACCTTGAAAATTCACATTGTCAATTTCACTGCCACAGAATTAGCCATGAAATCAGAACATTCGTCAGCTATGTGGAACAAAAAATACGCAAGCAGGATTGTCACGTGACTCGGATAGCCTTTGCTTATTTACTGAGTCAAAACCAAACTTGGGACTGTGGTGGGCACTTACCACGGCCACTTTTTGTCCAAGTATAAAAAGCGACGAGATGTGGCCCATGCACTTCTGTAGCAGATGCGCTTCACCATTGGAACCTCATTTGCCAGTAAAAAATATGATAATAGTTTTTTTACCCTTCCATCTGGCAACAAAACTGACTCTGATGGTGCATTGTCTTTGAGTTGTGCGCCTTTTGGCGTCATCTGGTCCAACCCATGTGAGACTAGGCTCTAAGGAAAGCTGTCTCCGGGTGTGGACCAAACAACTTCAAGGACAGTGCACATTATCAGAGTTATGTTTTTTGTTTGCATTATGACTGCAGGTATTGTGGTCTATGCAAATAGATGCGTTTCGTTGACATGTTCTGGCTTGACGGCATAGCCAGTGATAAGCAACTTGATGTGTTGTACTTGTGATATTCAATATCGGTGAAACTGCTATGCACCTTTGAGTTTTTGACATTACTGCCTTCAGACATTTTATATATCCTTTTTAATACATTGCCCACAGTGAATACTCTGTTCGGGCTGCAGGAAATTATGACGCACGCAGCCTAAATTTGGGGCTGGAAGAGAGTGCGTTCCCTGTTTTGTAGCAGGTAGCATTAAATACAGAACGCTTGGCCACAGTAGAGCAGATAGACAACAGACAGTAAGCAAGGCAGACAGATGCATATTACTTGTAGACATCTTTGTTCAAGCGCCTTCAACAAAACTAATCGTCTCTTGAATATGAAAAATATGATAATATGACCACAAACAGCCATTTGCATACAAATGAAAACTGGATTTCCAACCAAGACGTGGTTTGAAAAACTAAAATCTCCAGGATGCGCAGCGTGGCTTGGAACACAGATAAATGGATTCTTCGTGAGGAAAGCACCCTTGTGGCAATGTTGGTGTGTAGATGCTGTGTATTGTGACGTTCCAAGGTTTGGTATGCACGAGGTCGTGGTTTCGATCCTGACCCTGACGCCTTTATATTTGGAGTTAAAATGTCTCTCCCCCGTGGTCACGTGGATTTTTCTCTGGGTCCTCCAGGTTTTCCCTCTGCAATTAGAAGCATACTTTTAGAGTATTTGACTGCTATACATTTCGACATGTAAGCCACTTCTTTGTGCTATCATTTGTGGCCAGGTCGCTTCTGAAAAAGATCTATGTAGCTCAAGTGGACCTTACCTGGAAATATATAAATAGTTTAGTTGACATACTTTTAAGTGCATGTGGTTTGTCTGCTTCTGCAGGACTTGTCATGTTTATTATCCCTGTCTCCACAGAGGCTGTGTGCGATACGCATGACCTCAGCGTGCACCGTTGTAAATGTTCATGTGAGCCTCTGCTGCACTCCATTCTGCATGAACTGAAGAGCATCCGTGAACTCATGCAGTCACAGACAGGTGTGTGCTTCCTTGCGGGATTATGCTTGGTTCATAATGCATCACCGTACACGTGCCTTAATGGCTAGACGGCGCAGTTTAGATAAAGCTCTCATAACTCACGGGGCTTTAAAGGGGGGGGGGGGGCATCACCATTGTGGGGGACATTAATGGTGGTCATCGTTTTGGAAGACTGCTGCCTGGCAGATATTCTGGAATTTTCACCACTGGCTTTGGACGGCAGCCAGCATAGATGAGCACAATCCCGTGTGTCATCTGAGCATGCAGGCAAACTTGTACTTATATTGTAGTATACCAGGTTTGTTTTGTTTTATTACAACGTGAGTTTCTCTATTGAGCGTAAGTTATGTAACGGCATCGCGTGGCACTTGTGTGGTCCATAAACACGGAGGTGCATATATATGTAGATGCGAGGGGGGGAAACACTATCCACTACAGATCCACACTTGCTGTACTGCCTTCTCCTGGAAAGCCAGAGTATGGCACCTCGATGCCCACGGGGAAGGGAGTTTCGCAACGTTTGTGCGGTCTACCAACCCTTGCCTCGAAGTGCTGGTTTACAGCCCATGTGCCTAGCCACCAACAACCCAATGTTATCCTATTTCTATAACTGAGACGGTGTTGTTGCAGCTCACAGATTTACAGATATTTGTGAATGGAGTCACAATTTACACAGAATGTTAAGTCACTGGTGCAATGATCTAGATGTTATTAATTCTCACAATGTATTCTTGGAAATGTCAGTGCTTTACTTATATGGATATCTTTAGCATACAGTTTAAATTGTCAGTAGGTTTTATCATTGCAATGTTTAAAATACTTTGGTATAGTTTATTTGTCTTAATATAACCCACACCCTTCTGCTATTTCATCATGATTCTAATATGACAAGGCTTCAAGATTAATGGCAGGTTGAACAGTGGCACAGTGATTAGCGCAGTGCAATATGAACCAGGTGACCTGAGTTTGATTCCAAACGACGGCTAACATCAGTGGTGAATGATAGCGGAATCAAACCTGGGCCCTCCTTTTCACCACCATGCATTTAGCAACGTGGTGAAGTATGGGCCAAACAACCCCGCACGATCAAAGGCATGTGGAGGCCTTCTTCCAGCAGTTGACTGACAAATTGCCATCCAATTAATTCACATGAATTATGGCGGTAATTATAAATCTATTTCAATGGATACATTAAACGTCTCGGTATTCAATTTTTACTGTTCCGTTCTAGTCATCAACATTGTGATTCTGTTGATCGTCAATCATTCCAGTGTAATATGACGCTGAGCTTGCATTGTGCATCTCTGCACCCTGCGCTTCGTACCCACAGCTGCCCACCCAGACGTGTGCAACGCAGCCGTTCAAACAAACGCAACGGCGGACTCCTCCTCCGGCAGGGTCGTGTCTGGTGGTCACCTCATCGTCATCTCCGGCGGGCCGGCCCCAAGGCTGGCGGCGACGTTGGCGCCCGGCCAGATGCCCACCCCGACCTCCTCCACGCAGCTGTGCTCCAGCAGCATGGGCCTGACCAACGGCTCGCCGGGCACGCCGCTGAAAGCGCCGCATGGCAGAATCGCAAGTGCCGTAGGTCACGCACCGCTTTCGGCCGGAAACGGCTCCCGGCCGACCGCCCTCCAGTGGCGACGGGGCGGCTTTCAAAGTGGGGAGTTGCCCCATCTGCCCAGGCCATGCACCACCATCACCACTGCCGCCACCTTCTCCGCGATCGATTCAGGCCGCGTCGGCGGCAAGGGCCTCCGGCACCAGCCGGCGATCAACAGGGCCGGCTGCCTGGGATTGAACCTGAGTAGACACGGTCAGGTTCAAGTGCTCGGTGTCGATGCTGGCGCTGCCATCTTCCCGCAGGTGCATGCCGGCGGGCTCGATCGGGGCGGCGGTCGAATGGCACACTCGGAGCAGGCGCCCTTAGGGCAGGCGCTGCTGGGAGGCGGCGCTCCAGGGACTGCCTGCCGTCTCCCCGACACGCAGTGCCGACAAGCCTCCAAGATTAGGATTGAGAACGTGAAGACGTTGGTGATGGCGGCGGCTGCGGGGCCGATGGCGGGACCGGCGGGGTTAATGGCACAGGGCGGCAAGAAGGCCGTTCCGGCCGGGAAGCACACAATCCTAAGCAGGGCCGAGCAAGGCACCAGCAGATCCGTCGATTCGATGGAGAGGCCCGGCCCAAATTCGGCAGGTCTGGCCACCTCTACTCCTATATCACCAGTCGGGATCCAAGGTGAGTTAATATGCAAACTACTTGAATGTCATTGACCGCAAGTGATTTAAATTGCTTAATTTGAAACATATCTGAAGGGCATGATGAGTTGGCTGGGTGGCTAAGGCAGCAACTTGCTCATGTCCAGAGCACCCATGCCTACAGTGGCATGCACCTGTAATTAAGTGCATGAGAGGGGTGGGGTGGGTCGTTGGTGGGTCCCGTAGAGATCGTCATGTATATGAAAGACTGGTTACAACGTGGTCTTACCACAGTAGAAAATAGTGAGCCAGCACGACTGTCATAGGTTCAATTCTAGGCAGTCGCCAATGATTAAACCCGATTGTATGTATGTAGAACTTCTTTCGCAACCCTCGTAGTCAACCTTTCTCATCGGAGGTGCATAGCCAACCGTGCTAATCGTAGATTCTCAATTGTAGTGAGCTGATGGTCTCGCTCAATCATCAGTGACCATAGATAAGCATGTTTTAGTTCCATTATAAACATCTCTGAAAACATTGTATATTCCAAGCTTCTAAACAGTAGTCACATTTTATCCCATTAGTGGTCAATGTTTCGCATTAGTCGTCATCCGAGATGTGAGATTTGTTAAATGACACTAATAAAGAAAAACAACTTGTCTGGCCTTTCAGCAGACTGGCCGTTATCATGGTAGGGCAGCTGTTAAGGGGAAATATTATTTTCAAAATGTGCTAAACGCACCGAATTTCGTGGTAGTGTAGTTTACGACACATTGTGTCCTCAGAATGGGAGGCGTTAAAACTTCCCAGGTTCGTAAAAGGGTGTATAGTGCGGCTGTTAAGGTCAGGAGAACACGTTAATTATTAAAAATGTGATGAAGGCAGTCGCATTTGGCATAAAGACAAATACTTTCCCTGTGGGAGCCATTGCAATGTTTTGCTTTTTTGAGCAGAAACCTTTCCAAGAAATATGGGACTTTGAACAAAGGTTAAATCATATGGGTCCATGTTTCGCAAAATCAGTTTTTTTCCTGTTTACATAATAAACACAGTATTAAAAAGTAGCTTTTAACGTGTCTGACCTTTTGAAACAATCAAATTGACAGCTAAACCTAACTTTCTTAATTTGCCCCCCTAGTCCTATGATGTCATACAAAATACTGTTTTTTTTTAATGTTAGAATATCATGGGCCATTGTTTAATCGTGATGATGGCATCATGTAACTAGGCCGACAAAAGTCAATGTTTCGCTTATCGGGCGACATTATTCAACATTAATTTTGACACTTGTTGCTATTATGACATTTTCAAACATTCGTAAGACGTGCGCTGGCTTTTAGAGCTACACTGTGCCGTTATCGGCGTATTCATTGACGAGTGATTGTTGTTCAGTGGCGGCGGTAGATTGACAACGCTTCACCTGCGCAGCAACAGCAGCGGCAGCACTTTACCCCAACAGCATCGGAGCAAAAAACTAAAATCCCCCGTGTAGCCTTAACAGACTGTTGGGCAAGTTGCTGTTAGCGAGTAGCACCTATGAAAGCCGGAATGGCACACGAGGGGGTGGGTGACCAGCACCACGCCCGGCCGCTTTTGTCCACCCAGTAGCGATGTTTACACATCGCACCAGGTACTCATTTGAGGCTGAGTTGACCTTCAGGAGCCCCAGGACCGATTCAGATAAGCGTCACTGCCGTTGCCTGTGAGCGGGAATCGAACTCGGGTCCGCCGCGTTCATAGCGCAGCCTGCTAATCGCTACACTACCGCTCCTCTACCTAGACTGAGGGGCCAACTCACAGCTATCTCCATTGCTTATTTATAAAACCGAATCCACCGCCCAAACCATGGCAGCAGATGCGGATACCTGATGTACATGTGTCAATTTAAAAACTCTCCAATTGTGTGCCTCTGTGGTCGTCCAAAACAGACCGTACAGCATATAATGACACGATCACGCGATCCACAAATACGAAGGTGTCATCACGGCGATCCACTCTGCTGCTCCTAATGTGGTTGTCTGGCTCGACCACCTTGATGTGAAATTGTAGTTGTTGCTCTACATCTACATCGGCATCCATACAAAAGCTGATGTGCTCACCTCCCCCCCCTACATGCGTGCATCTGCTTTGTCCGCGCACCCGTCTTTAACAGCGTACAGGTTTCAGGCTGGCCCGGGGCTGTACACACAACTGAATTCCAGCCTGAAGTTCAAACTGCCACGCTTGGAACCAGCCCAGCCAGTCCGATTTCATAGTCTGGCTACCTCAATAAAACGCAGAATATATCTGGGTTTGGCATCATTGATGACATGGTATCTTTTTCCTGCTTTTGAAAGGAAGGTTTGGCAGTCATTGCTTGCAATAATTCTAAGTATCTAAGTGAGAATGTATAGCTATATCATTCTTAAAATGTACATTTTAGTGGTTTAATGCCTATTTTTTTTTAGGGTGCCATGGTGGCGAGATGTTAACTACCTCGCCGAGCATACAGGCGGTAAAGGGTTCGATCCCGACCCTGACGCCTGTATATTTGGAGTTTGCATGCTCTCCCCATGATCGTGTGGATTTGTCTCCGGGTCCTCCGGTTTTTCCTTTTTACACATTTATAAACATGCTTTTAGGTTATTTGGCCGCTATACATTTCCAAGTGATAAGCCACTTCGTTGAGATATCATTTGTGGCCAGGTTGCTTCTGAAAAATACCTATACAGCGCAGTGGGGCTAACCTGGTATAATAAAAAAAGATATTTTCGTTTTTAAGTTTTTTTGGTTATACTTTTTTTTATGTAGCTTGGGTTTTTATTTTATTTAGACAGTTGTGTATACCTTGCTGTTTACTTTATAAACATTCACAACTGAATACTTGGGATTTTTTTTTATCTCCGCTTGAAGTACAAGCAATGACTGCCAATCTTCTTGGAAGCAATACACAAAGATGCGACGTCACGTCCGGGTAAATTTCGGGTTATTGGGATAGCCTGACTACTGAAGTCGGGCTGCCTTTGCTGGCAATGGCCACCAACCTAGCAAGGACAAGTCCACTATGACTTCACACCCGAGTAAATCTCTGTTATTATTCACATTAGCAGTCTTGTGGACATGACACTTACACGGGCTGTATGAGGTTCAACGATTATCACAGTTGGCTACGTACGGTGCGAAAGAAGTTCATATGGATGCCCATTATTAATGAACAATCCTATCGCCCTGTTGGTTGCCGCAATGCAAGTTGGGTTTTTTTCATGCCGACTCCACTGTTGGACATCTGTGTCTGGTTTTTGTCATCTGCTTTGTGGGAGCTCTGAGAAAATTAGGTATCCGTAAATATTCTTGTTGTTCTTGCACAAGTCTACTGGACAAAGATGTGCTGTTTTTATTTTCAACGTGTACGATAATTTAGTTTGATGTGTAATATATTCTAATCGTTTTAAGCCAATTTTTTGTGGTTTCCGTTTAGTGTTGAGAAAATGATGAGAGGAAATATATAAAGAACTGATGTGGAATATATTGCTAAAAATATTTGCGGAGTGAAATAAGCAAGTGCTTATTATATCAGTGTGTTGTACATTTTGTCAGCTACCCAGACTGCCATGCAGATAAATTATTTCATAGCTAGAGGCTCAAAATAAATTAATGGTTTCAAAATTCTTTGAATGCTGGAGAAAACTGATGATGGCATTTTTTTAAAGAAAACATTCTTAATATTTTATGTATATTTTAATCAATGGTCTCTAGACGACCCAGAGTAGGAAGTCTGCAGAACATGTCATTTGCAATAGCCGTTCTTTATTTGCCATTAGAATAAAATGACGCTCGCTCTCTGCTTATGAATCATACCTGATGTGTGTGTGTGTGTGCGCATTGCGGCATCTTGAATTTAAATGTGGGCTTCCAAACGATCGTGGGCGTTATTAATGCACCTCCAACATTCCTATACAACAAAATTACTGCACCGTTACGCAGCCGGGCAGATTAACCGACAAACTATACCACGCTTCAATGTCCAAGCCACAAAAGTTCATTATTAATTCCGTCGTCTTTGCAAATTATATCCCTCCTTAGCTTCACCTACACCTCTGATTAAATATTTTATCTAAAATAATTGGAAAAATGTTTTTCCTCTTAAGTTCACCTTTACGTGCGCTCGCATGGCTTGGCTATTTAATGCTGGAATGTGTTTAGTTTTGGATTTGGAAGGAGATTTTCAATCCCTGAAAAAGCAAATAGTTCCGCTTTTTTTTTCGTTGCCATCATACTTGAATTTAAAGGGCACTTGGGTCTGGATTACGCTGAGCAAAGTGTAATTGCCTCGTTGTAATGACTACTTTGGAAAGTTCACGAGTATAGGTTTGCGCTGGAAATGTTTGGTTATTTTTCCATAGATGGCTCGATGACAGCACGGGGGTTAAATCCCACATTAATTATTAAGCCAGCAACGTTGAGACCTATAGGCTTATTTTATGGTTCACCATTCAGACTCTTTAAGTGTTTTCACACTTCTTGCTTTTTGAGTGGAGGTAAAAAAAAAATTATTTACCCGTGCTTTAAATTATAACAAAAATTGAATGAGAATTTTGTTTTAATATATTTGGCAAAGTGTTCAATTGGTTGGAGCCAGAAAAAACTTGTATTTGGAAAAGTTACGTGTTCAAATGCCGGTCAGAGGTCGACTCGACCCCATGCCATAATGTATGCACTGTCCTTACCAGAGTTGTCTTTTTGTTTTTATTTTGACCGCAAGTGTTGTTGTCAATGCAAACATGATCCCTTGTATAAAGTTGTCAGTTTGTTGCCAGATTAAAGGGTAAAAACTATTACTATATCTTGCTACTGGCAAAGGAGGTCTCGTAATGTAAATGGCTCACCCCGAGCTCTCAATTCTCTGATGGTGCGTTGTCTTTGAGTTGTGCGCCTTTTGGCGTCATCTGGTCCAACACCATGTGAGACTGGGATCTAAGAAAAGCTGTCTCGGGTGTGGACCAATCAATTTCAAGGACAGTGCATATCATTATCAGAGTTGTCTCTTTTTGTTTGCATTTTGACCGCAAGTATTGTGGTTAATGCAAACATGATCCCTTGTATGAAGGTGTCAGTTTTGTTGCCAGATAAAAGGGTAAAAACCTATTACTATTACCATTCATTAAGACGTTAGTCGCGAGAGTGGGCAATGGTGTTCTGAATTTTCCATTTGTGAAACATTACCTGTATATTACTCAATTGGAATTATACACAGCAACAATCGCCCCCCCCCCCCACTGCCAAAAACTTGCTGGACAGTCCTGAAAAACGCTCATGAGACCCAGTGAGGCTTTCCAAGGTTAACGAGCTAAATAATTACGTAGAAACTACTATTTTAACTATTATTTTACCAGGTAAGGCCCACTAGCTATATAGCTCTTTTTCAGCAGCGACTTGGTCACAAATGATAACTCAAAGACGTAGCTGATCATATGTAAATTTACTACTGGTAGGAACCACCTGGTTCCACCTGCCCACAGGGGATTATTGTGTCCGTCCGTCGTGCATCCAAAAATGGGAGGGGATGGGCTGGTCACCCCGTGGTGCCCTTATAAAACTAAACGTTTAACCTACTCACGCCGGCTTGTGCCCACCCTCACAGTCAGCCATATTTGCGGAATACACCACGCCGCCGTTGACCCTGGCCATTGACTGAGCAACCCAACATTCCTACCAGCTCCCTCCGCAGGAATGAAGTTCTTAAATGCACGTTGTTTATAAATGTGGAGGGAAAAACCGGAGGACCCGGATGAAAAAGATCCACGCGACCAAAGTGAGAGAGAGACACGCAAACTCCAAATATACAGGCGTCAGGGTTGGGATCGAACCCATGAAATACCAGACGAGACGGTTAACATCTTGCTACCGGTGCGCCCTTGCCTTGCCTGTATGCGTGTCCCACTTTAGAAAGGAACAGCATTGCTTTGGAAAGTCCTGGTAACCCTGCGTTGGAAAACAGCCTGAAAGATGGTGGCCACTTCACCGAAAACTGCTTCTACTCCCTGGGCCACTCGCCGCAGAGTGACTCCACAGATGTACGTACACGCGGCTGCCTGCAGGTGGCCTTCACACCCGTCGACACTCATTGGAATTACTGATTGGAATTACAGAGGGAGAATACGTGGATTGCCGTCAAATAATATAACCTATGTATGTATGTTGAACTTCTTCTTGGTTCTTTCGGTAAAGTCACGTAGAATGGAAATATTTTTATTATTTTATTATTTCCATTCTACGTGACTTTACCGAATGAATGCCCATCACGTAAAAATGTGATGAACACAAATAGATTTGCAGAATGTCAATAATCAGAGGGGAAATAATCGTTCACCCTATATAGCAAATGACCGTCCGATTAGCACGGTTGGCTACGTACGGTGCGAAAGAAGTTGAACATTCATACTGTGCCTAGAGCCCCGTGTCTGCCGGCTACGACGCAACACTGTCCCAGGAATACATGCGTACAGCATACCCAAGCAATGGATAATTGCAGGGTTGATCAAAGTTACTCAACTATGGACTCTCCTTAGCCCCCCGGGTCGTCCACCTCAGCTGTTCGCTGACCCCGCCGCCATTTTTTTGCGCGCGCGTGTTTGCATCCGGTCGGCTGACCCGCAGCTCGCCGTACAGCTGGCCGACGGCTACAACGTCTTCATGGCGCGCTCGCAGCTCGAGGAGATCCTGATGCACTACACCCGCTCGGGCAGCCTGCTCTTCCGCAAGCTGGTGGCCGCCTTCTTCGACGACCACACGCTCGCCAACTCGCTACCCAACGGCAAGCGCAAGCGCGGCTTCAACGACCCCCGCAAGGGCCTGGAGCCCAACATCGTGGCCGCCATCCGAAGTGCGTACACCCCCGCGTACACATCCCCTTGACGGGGAGATGGGAGATAGGGGCGGCAATGGGCATATTTCTCACGGGGGACCCCCCCCCCACCCCGATGTCTGCTGTCTTCTATATCCTCATCTAGTTTACGTTATAAAAAAAAATCTGCTTGAGCTAACTATAGGTGTTTTTTTTTAACGTTGATTTAGGTTTGTGCAATGTTGTTTATCGAATATTGATCTTTAAAAAGTATTCAAGAGAGCTGTTTCCATAGGCAATGCACATCAGGAGCGCTCCGATTGGCCGAAAATTGGCGGCCGTAATATCGTAAACATCGTTAATCGAAAATGTACCGTTAACAGAAACAATGGGACCCGATGGGAGGCAGATCGTTAATCTAAATATTGTTAATTTATGGCATCGTAAACCGTGGGACCACTGTATTTATTTTCAGATGTTCTGCCCCAACAGGAGAGAAACTCGCGATACAAATTATATGAAGATTTGAGATGGTCCCAAAACATTTTCCAACATCTCGGGTGTGATTGCTTCAAATGTTTCTGTTTTGTCCTGTAGAACGCCACTCAGTAATGCTCGCTTTAAAGGACGCAAATAACAGTAATATAAATGGGCCAACCTTCATGGACACCTTGTATATCCCAATTGTCCATTCTTGGTCATTCTAAAATTTAGACAAATATATTTACCATGCAGTGGCCAACAATGCTTGAGTATTACTCAAAAGAGAATACTCTAGAGCAGCGGTCGGGAACCTATGGCTCGCGAGCCCATATATGGCTCTTCCAGTGACGGCATATGGCTCCCAGACAATTTTGAGTTGAAAAAAATAATAATAATAAAAAAATAAAAAATCAGTTTGGAACTGATTTTAAAATACTTGTGATATTGCTTAATAATACTGTGTCATTTTAAAGTAAACAGAAATTAGTTTTGAAGATAAATTTCACGGGTCACGCCTGCACGAAGCTCAACCTCGCCACGTATGAACCAGACTACAAGGCCATCAGCAAAACCATGTAGCACCAGAAGTCGCATTAAAAGTAAGACATATTTAATTTATTATACGTTAAAAATACTATATGGCTCTCAATGAAATATATTTAGAAATATTTGGCTTTTATGGCTCTCCCAGTCAAAAAGGTTCCCGACCCCTGCCCTAGACAGACATTGGTATTGCATTGTTTTTTTCCCACCGTTCCCTTTCTTAACGGAACACACAGGTGTTGATGGTAATGAGCAAACCCTACCGTGATATATCAGCCTGACAAAAATAGCCACACCGAACTGCACACAGAACACTTAAATATAGCAGCACTTGTGGACTGCCGGTCGCGATAAATACAGTCATTACCGACGACACCACAATGCTACGAAAAAAGTGCTTCTTATAAACACTCACGCCGTATATGAACCACACTTGATATTTGTCATCTTCAGCAGATGCTTTTTAGATTTATGTAGTGGGTTCAACTGATTCGCAGACGTAGACTTGGAGGCAACACATTTATTCAACTCCAACACACGGGGTAATTTTCCCCTTAACACAATAACAACCTATGGTGGTGACCACCAGGCTAACTACACTAGTTACTACGTGACTGGTGTAGTTAGCCAGGTGGTGACCACCAGGCTAGCTACACTAGTTACCACGTGACTGGTGTAGTTAGCCAGGTGGTGACCACCAGGCTAGCTACACTAGTTACCACGTGACTGGTATAGTTAGCCAGATGGTGACCACCAGGCTAACTACTCTAATTACAACGTGACTACTACTACGGACCGGGACCAACAGCTGGTGTCCAGATCCACGTGTTGGAGACTCGTTGAACAGAGAACGTAGATGAAGGTTTCTTCCAGGATGAACAACAACGCCGCTCCCTCTCGGGGACCCGGCTTATATTCTCTGCGGCGTGCCTGGCTCCCCCCTTGGCCACGACCACCTTCTAGAATCCTCGGGAAGGATCTGGGTCCCCATCACGTGACCACCCCTAGCCCCCACTTGGGCCCCTTTGTCGACTTAACTGGTCACGTGCCCTCCCGGGTCAACCAGAGTGCCATGGCCTCGAGTAACCTCATCCTTCGGCCGGCACTCACACACCCTGTCCTGTAAGGGCTAGCACTGCACGCAAATCGTGGTGCTATCTAGCGCTATCAATCGGCGCTCACCGGGCCCCTCTAGGGCCGGTACTATACCCACACCTTTGTTTGTGTCCGCGATGTCGTTACACCGCACACCGTGCTTCTCTCGGGCCGGCACTGCACGTTGACATCCCGCGATGTCACTACATCTATATACTGCTCGATTAATGCTTCTTCACAACATCGCTATCCATCACGGTCCTGCGATGTCACAAATCCATCCCGGTCCACTTGTATGGGCTGATCATATTGCTCCGTGACCGTGGCGGTCATCTTCTTGGGTGTGTCCCCCCCTCCTTCGGCTGCTACTCCGTCATTCCAGACAATCCGCCGTCATCCCTGCTAACGATGTGCCCCGCCCAAAGCCCTCTCTTGATAAGTCACTATGATGTCTTGACACGTAGGCTTTCGCGACCAATATTATTCATAATAAATGTTTTTGGGTTAGATCACGTTATTTATAAATGTGTCGTAACCCTCCACCACCCGACACGGCCAATCAGCAAAAAAGTGTTAAGTTGACAAAAACCAAATAGTTCACTACTTTAGTCCACCGGTGTGTTGAAGAGTGAATCCACAACATTTACAAAAAACTATTTTTTTAGTACGTTTCGCTGGTCATTACATCCAGCATCATCGGGCAATTCGGCAATTCGCCCGATGATGCTGGATGTAATTACCAGCGAAACGTCGTACTCAAAAATTGTAAATGTTGTGGATTCACTCTTCAACACACCGGTGGGCTAAAGTAGTGAACTATTTGTCTTTTGTCCACGTGACACTTTTTTACTGATTGGCCGTGTCGGGTGGTGGAGGGTTACGACACATTTATAAATAACGCGATCTAACCCAAAAACGTTTATTATGAATAATGTCCTGAGTCTGCGTATGTCCTCTAATCCGTATGTTATTTCTTGTTATATCTAGAAAGCATATCGCCATGCTAGCTTAGAGTTCAACGTTTTCCAATACATATGTTTAGAAACATGCGTTTAGAGCATTTGGCTGCTATACATTTTCACGTGATAAGCCACTTCGTTGAGTTATCATTTGTGGCCAGGTCACTTCTGAAAAGGAGCTGTATAGCTCAGTGAGCCTTACCTGCTAAAATAAAAAATTGATTAGTTTAAATTGATAAAATATACACCATCAAAGTTTGCTCTGTCCTACATTGTGTAAATACAGGGCATGCACAACACGAGTGAAATTTGACATCTGAATTTTGGCACTGGAAATGCCTGTTGCCGACTCATCCCAAAATGAGCACTGGGTGCATTGCGTCACCGCTAGCGCTGGAGACATAAATATGGCCATGCATGGTGACCACATGATCCCCATTGTGTGCCTGTGCCATCCTTGATAGGTGATCACTTAATAGCATAAATGTTAAATTATAGAAAGTCCAGTTTGTGACAGTGGCGTGACATCTCAGACCGTGCAACATCTTGTGAACGGCTGCCCCAATCGGATCATTCAACGGCAGATCTGAATCATATCCACGCGGCTACTCCTGAAGCAGTCGAATTGATCTCAGATCTCGACATCAATTTGTAAATCTGTTACAATCCCCGAAAATTCCATACGAAAGAAGACGACTAATAGCACTTTCTATAGAAAACGATCAATATTGTATTTGTGTGCTTGTGTGTCTATGCTTGTGTGTCTATGCTTATTTCTCTTACTTGATACAGCTATCGTGCTGTGACGGTTCCACCTGAAGACGAAAGCTTGTGTTGCCTCCGAAACGTCGTGCTTTTTATTTTATTTTTATTTTACTTTTATCAATTTAAATTTTTTACCTACGTGACTTTACCGAAAAAACCTAAAAGTATGAATCCTTGCAGTCACGAAAGCTTCAAATTTAGAATAAATGCTTATTATGCTTTAACTACTGTATTTGAATTGGCTGGTTGCAGAGGGATATGGCTGTAGAGCACTTGCCTCCAATTAGAAGGTTACTAGTTTAGCATTTTGGTCATAGGTTGGCTCAATCTTCCATCCTTTAGGTGACGTTTTGGGCAAAGCCCTTCACAGGAATGTAGAGGCCAGAGATGTGTGGCCTCTATGTTCTGGACAGAAGGGCCATTGCCTGAAACGTTGCCTATTGTCTACCTTTTTCTTTGAAGGTCACAGTGTTTTTGACAAATGTGGTGAGTTTGCAGCAGCAGCATCATCACAACCAAATAAGCCGTCCTTTCTCTGTGGAAAGTCCACATCAGTAGTCCTGTGTTGACTAGCTCCCACTCACCGTAAGTAAGAATGTGAAATTTACTCTGGTTCAGTGCTGTCAACACAGATGAACGGCAACACGTTGCTCGTTTGAGCAGGGAAAAACAATACGTTGATTTGATGTCTGTACGAATGTTGAACTTCTTTCGCGTCTTACGTAGCCAACGACACTCATCGTAAGCGTGACTCTTAACATTGCGTTGTAAGAGTGCATTTGAACATTGTGTTGCATTGCTGAGTTATGCAAAGTCACGATTGTGGTGCTTGTTTGCAGGCTTCACGGAGAGCTACTGCGAGAATAAAAAGATAATGAAGCTACCAGGACCGAAAGATTGGGTGCAACTCTTGCAGGACCAGATAAAGCTGGCTCGTCGCCGCATTCGCAGAGGTGGGCTCACATTGTAATATGTTGGGAGTGAGGTGCAATCGTTATCTCTCTGTTCACACACATATATATCATATTAAATTTTGAACACGGCAAGTCCTCGCTCAACACGTTGTCACACCAGCGCTTTTTCGCTACATCGCAGTTCTTCTATTCGGCGACACTTTTCGCACGACATGGAACGCGTGCACCATTATAACGCAGTTGCCAAGTGGTCAATGACGAACTACTTTCTTGAGCTGCTCGGCCGAGTTGTGTGATGAAGTAAAGGACACTAATCACCCTCGTCTCAGGTCTTTTAAAGTGCAAATGTGATTTAGTAGCTTGGTAATTCCTCGCCTAACGCATTTTTGCTAAACGCAGAACTTTTGAGGAACGCATCTACCGCAATAAACGTGGTATTTACTGGATACATATGACATTTTATTTACTGTACCTTTTTTTCTGGATGCGTGCTACACATTTATCCTTTACTTCACAAGGCTTTATGCCACCTGATAGGAAGAGAGAACGTTTAGCAAAGGTAGGCTTTGTGTCATGACAATAGCCCATTGATCTGACCTCGTGAATGGATTCTTGTTGGAGAAATTGGTTACTCTGTTTGTCTACAGTTATCATTGTCTCTCAATCGAATGAATAGCACTCGGGGAGACTTGAATTTTTTTATTTTAAAGACAAACCAGTGTGTGTGTGTGTATGTATTTACCGTGGGGAGCGGCATTGGCGTCACTAGGGGGGTGAGGGGGGTGTGGACCGCACCGGGTGACACCATCAGAGGGGGTGACCCCCAATATGACTGCAGTTTTTCAGAAGAAATTAATTTTTTATAAAAATATTCCGCAGTTATAACAACAAAAATATTTTTCGTAAGCCCAGCTTACATGTGTCGTGAGCGACTTCAGAGACGCATCGAGTAGAAGACTTATTTATTAAGAGCACACTGAGCGATACATTGTGTAACACAGCTACACATGGGCGATCCTAACACGTAGCCCCATCTCCGACTTCGCTACACAAGCTGTTCGACCAGCAACGGCGACGGAGAGAGCCTTCCGGAAGATCAGGCACGTGGTCCCCCTTATATCTGCCCCGGCGCGGTCAAGCTCCAACTCTGGCCACGCCCACTTTCCAGAACCTTCCAGCTGGTTACCGGAGCTTCTCGACTTACTCCGCCTTTCACCTTTTCCCCAGATACGCCCCCCCCCCCCCCCCCCCCGTATAATAAGGCAATTATGTAATGCAGCCATGACCGTAATTTCCACTCCCGGCAGACAGGTGTCACCCTGTCATTACACATGTACTGTATCAATATACCTACAAGGCTAAAACTGTATGCTAATTTGATTTTTGAAACTTCTAATGCGATCCGGTCATAGCTGTCATTAGTACCCCAACTACAGTGACGCTTCGAATCACGTGGTTTCGTCTGCAAGCGCCACAAGCACGCGCTGTTGTTTTCGTTGCTGCTGGTGTTTTTATAGTCACTGATTTTGACAAATTTTCTGTTGTTTTAGCTACAATGTAGCGGTAATTAGTATTTGTGAACCTATAACAATAACTTTTTTGAGAATGAAGTAGTAATTCAAGGAAAAGGAGTAAAATCAAAAAACGCTTTTGCTCAGTAACTAATATTGTTTTAACTAATAATGTTATTCAATGTAGAAAGATTTAACAAAAATGTTTGTTAATCATACAATCTAAGAAATAGTACATTTGAGCAATGTACAACTATATTTATTACATATTATTCTATGATAAAAAATTCTAATAAACTTAAATGTAGAACAATTATTGATTACTCACGGGAAGTACCCGGCATTGCCCGGGGGGAAAATATATTTCAAAACTTCTCTTAAAAACATAACAAAAACATACACGAATGCTAAGCGATTGTGAAAGCCCGGCATGCCGTTTGTCCATCAACAAAATTATTAGAGCCTTGCAGAAGTCTAAAAAGTTATAGAAAGTGGGGGGTAAATAGTTGCTCTAAAAGGTTTCTGCAAATTGTTAAACCCCCCCCCCCTCAAAAAATATTTTGACTCCCGCGTAGGCATATTTCCCTAAAAACCCTACATACAATAAAGTGAGTATCTACTGACTCTAGTAGTATCTGACTCGAGAGTAGTATCTGGCTGTACAATAGTATCTACTGACTCTATAGTAGTATCTGCTGACTCTGTAGTTGTAACTACTGACTACAGTAATATCTACTGAGCCCAGTAGTATCTACTGACTGTATAGTAGTAACTACTGACCATAGTAGTATCTACTGACCCTACAGTAGTATCTACCGACTCTATAATAGTAACTACTAGCTCTATAGTAGTATTTTCTGACTCTGTAGTAGTATCCACTGACTATAGTAGTAACTACTAACTCTAGTGGTATCTACTGACTGTAGTATTATCTACTGACCCTACAGTAGTATATACCGACTCTATAGTAGTAACTACTAACTCTATAGTAGTATCCACTGACTACAGTAGTATCTACTGACTCAATAGTACTATCTGCCGACTCTATAGTAGTATCAACCAACTCTATCGTCATAAATACAGCCTCTACAGTAGAATCTGACTATAGTAGTATCTCCTGAATCTATAGTATCTATTGACTCTATCGTAGTATCCACTAACTATAGTAGTAACTACTAACTATAGTATCAGCTGACTCTATAGCAGTATCTGCTTACGCTATAGCAGTATCTACTGACTCTACAGCAGCATCTACCGACTCTACAGTTTTATCTACCTACTCTATTAGTCGTATATACCGACTCTATAGTAGTATCTATCGACTATATAGCAGTTAACTACTAACTTAACAGAGTGTCGTGGTGAGGCCTAGTCCCGTGCAGAGCCCCCATTTTCACTTTAACCACATGAAACTATGTAAACGTAAATACATTTAGGCTGTGCGTATGATATTGTCATTTTAAGGTGTCATTTAAATTTTGCTATTTGTTTATGTCACTACTATTGCCATTACATTCAGTGATATATGGGAATTACGAGTAACATTAGTACGACAAACATTACTAAAGATGCTGTACGGTCTGGTACGGGCGGAGGTCCATGGGGGGTGACACCACGAGTTACCGCACTGAGTGACACCAACCCTAGTGACACTACTAGGGAGCGGTAGTGAGCGGTCAGCGTGCTGCGCCGAGTTACTGGACATGAAACCACCAGCTCAGGCCAACCAACGCGCATATGAGCACTCATTGGTGTGGCAAAGGTGCGATGCCCCCATCGACAAATACAAAGGAGACATCACGGCAATACCACTCCACTGCTCCTCTCCTCCTGATGCGGTTGTCTGACTTGAATGTGAAATTGTAGTCGTTGCTCCCCGCATCTACATCGGCCGCCGTATGACAATAAGAAGACCTAAGAGTGCTGGCACGGAGACAGATTTGCTCCCCGTTGGTTTATTTGAATAATGAAACGATCGCCTTGTGTTTTTCAGTGCCTACACACAACATGAGGCTGCAGGACGCGGCAGAGGCGTTTAAAGAAGAGAAAGTGAAGTTGGAATGAAGGGAGTCATCGGCGCTTTAGACCACCCGGCACTGTGAACAAATTTAACACTCGCAGACAATTCACTTTGCAAAAAGGGGGACAGCTCTGCTTTCTTACTTTCTCAAAAAGTTCAGAGGTGGTGTTGTGTAATGTTTACAGTTTTTTTTATGAGTGTAAACACTGGATAAGAGGTTTGATTTTTAATCAGAGTTCTTTGTAAATAAACACCAACACAAAAAACTAGCGGAGGGTTTTTTTTTTGTTAAGTTTTTTTTTTCAAAGAACCCCCATCGCTTCCCCCGTCACACGACAAGCACTCATTTTATAGACGACATTGGTCAAACATCCAGCTGCAAAAAAAATCCTGGAAAATAGAGAGAATCCTGCACTCGTTGATGCTTTCCATTATAAATATATATTTGATTACTGGGTAATTAATATTTAATAAAAAGGTGAATTTTATTTTAAAAAATTGGTTGCACTGCAGACTAATGCCAACCCGAAGCCAGAATTTTGTGGCGCTTACGTGCGCTCGGCTCTGCAAGAATTGCAGAATCGTTGAACTGGGTCCTGAAGTTGTAAATCGACATCAGTGTGGGCATATGCTATCGTCATCTTTAGCCCTGTTCTATCCACTGCTGGATGAAAAGCTCCCCCCATCCCCTTCACCCCCCCCCCCCCCCCCCCACTGCCACTCCCATCACCAGTCTTCTTCACTGCCATCAACCCATCTGGCAGTGTGACACGCCCAAGGCCAATTGTCCAAACGGTCACTTCGCTTTGTCCTCTCATCCATGTTGCTGTGGCCCTCTTTTGGTCTTGCAATGTAATTTCCAGATTTTCCATTTTTCTGTGTCATTGTCCACGTTCCTGTTCCCATATGTTGATAGCAGGGAACTGGGACTGATTGTAAAACCTCCTTCTTTAGGCACAAGGGATTGTTGCTCTCCGTTGTCACGTTGTGTTTCACTGGCATTTCCAGCCTGCCCTTGCTTGTATTTAATTATCGTGATACATTTTGTGGGTCCCATGCCGAACACCGCAATAGACTATGCAGATGCGAGACCTGGCGAGAGATAATGGAGCAGATTGCCACCACGATTATTTGTACGAGACCTTTGGGTGTCTGGTCGTAAGATATATTAAGTCTGACCACCCGGTAGCTATTTATATCCCATTGCCACTGTTGTGGACTCCAAATATTGAAAATACCTGCTGAGGATGCCTCAAGGACCCTAACATAACACCCAAGTTCGGTGTCCTTGACGTGGCCGTTGGAGCATTTCTCCTCTAAAGCGAGTGTCATGCGCCGCTGCTGCTGTCGGGATTTTCAGAAATTGAAAATGTAACGGTTAAAAATAAATACAGCAGCTGTGAAAACGTACGTGTTAAACGAGACGGAAAGCTCTGATTATGTTTGTTTTTAATCGAGAACCTCTTGTGTATCCTGATGGAAACTGTGGATGTGCCAGTTCGGGTTATTGTGGATGCGGTTGCTGGTGGTGGCACGAAGCTGCCTACGATGGCGGCGATGCTCTTTAGATGCTGGTAATGGTGTCGGTGCTGTTAACGATATAGGGGCGGTAGTGTAGCGGGTATTGTAGCGGTTAGTGCACTGCGCTACGAATCCGGTGACCCAAGTTCGATTCTCACTCACGGCCAAACCCAGTGGCGATTTTCTGAACCGGTCCTGGGCCTCTCCTAGGTCGACTCGACCTCAAATGAGTACCTGGTGCAGTTTGTAAATATCGCCACTCGGGAGATAAAGGCAGCCGAGCGTGGTACTGGCCACCCACCCCCTCGTGCGCCGTGCTGGCCTGCAAAGGTGCTCGCTAACAGTACTTGCCCCTAAAGTCTGTCGAGGCTATACGGGGGATCCTTGGCTTTGCTGTTATCGATAGTGCTTCTAAATGATGGTGGCGCTGGTGCTCGCATCGAATGAAGCTGCTCAGTCGGCCCGTTTCGTGAATTTCTGACGATGTGTTGTGTACACGGCCGATTCTCCGGGGTCACCGTGTAATTGGCTCGCTCTTTTATGCCAAGACAAATCACGAGACGTTTAGCAACAAATGCAAGCCTCTTGCCAAAAGTGGCGCATTGTCTCCATCCCGCTCCCAAACGTCAATGTAAACATTTTTGGGGTTTTCTTTTAGGCTTGCAGAGAGTTGCCGTATTTCCAGGCTATAAGACGCTCCTTAAACTCATGTTTCACCACCAAACGCGTGTGTCCGGTTCAAAATTTGGATACCCACACCGACCGGGCGCACACCCAACTTTGCTTTGGAATACCGGGGGTGGGGGGGCATCTTATATTATCCAGAAAATACTTTCGTTATTTTACTTGTTACGGGCAAGTGGTGAAGCAGTGTCGGAGCAATTTCGTCCAATGCTAGAGGCCGAGCACGTGCTATTATAGCAGTGGTGACACAGACGGTGGCACAGCACACAGTTGGCATCGCTGTTTGTAAATATTGCTCGGTTTAGTATCGGTCCATTGCCATTGTCTTACAACATTGTCAATGTTATAAACGTCGCGGCGATCACGAGTCTTGAAGAGTTATTCATATCTACGGCCGCACGAAAGATTTTGGACGCAGCGGGAACTGCCTGTTTGCGATCTCGCAACATCGCATCCCCATGTCACAGTGTTCAACGGAGATGGTTTTAGAGGAGACACGGCTCTGTGATCCTCCCATAAAAAACAACTGTAGTGCCATTCACTGTAAGCATTGTGTGTGTATATATATCCAATGCAGTGTGTAGCATATTCCGCTTCTGAGAATCGGAATACTTAAGTGTGAGAATACTTTACCTGAAAGGTATACTTCGTGCGTTCGCTGCGTTATTAACAGTACAGTATTTTTTAGACTCGAAGATGAAGCCAGCCCCCCCCCCCCCCCTCTATTTTTGAACCTTTTACAGTCAATCGATGGCTGAATGCTGTTTCAAATGACGCGTGCACCTTGTGGGTTTAATCATTCTCGCTACAATTCACGCGGCGGAGGCCCCGCCCGGCATAGCTAGTTCAGTTTTCTCGCTCGTGTGATGCCATCATCGTTGAAAATATGACGAGGTGTAACTCTGCAAAGTGTGTATTTATTGTCAAAAGATGTTTTATCGCAGAATTGTTTTCAACGCTGAGTTAAAAATTCTTCGACATCTTGGCCATTGACAAAATTTGAGGCGCGGGCCTTTTTGAACGGGTCATAAAATGATGCGATGTACTTTTCTTTATTTTTTACGAGAAGTGCCCCGAAGTTGTCCAGTGCCCTATGAGGGTCAAAGTGAAGCATCCAATCTTTGTTTGCGAACGGAAGTGTGAATCGCAATGTCTTCTTTTGAGCAACATTCCCCCGAAACGCGCACACTTTGCGCATTCTACAGGAGTTAACTGCACGCAGACGCACTCAAGAGGCGCGTGTGCGCATGAATTCGGTTTCATAGCAAGGAAAATAACCTCGGAAAATGGTCTCTTAAACTGGGAAATCATACATGGCTACTAACATCATTACGGTCCATATTTTGATTGGAAGGAGGCCATTATTAACGTGGATTGCAGAGGGTCGTGGTACTTTGAGGACAAATTAAATGTGCTTTATTAAGGCGACGATGTTGCGTAGGTAATTCAGTCAAGCTATTTACGTGCCGTGTTGAAATTTGGAGCACTTTCCTTCGGAGATATGTCAGGCCCTGTATTATTAATATAGAACAGTATAATATAAATGTAGACGCAATAGACTGCTGTGGCTGAGGGCCTGTTTACAAAGACCCTCCCCCTGCTGTTTGTCAGATGAAGAGTGACTTTATGTGCATCTTCGGGTGTGAATTGTGAAAGGATACGCATTGCATTTTGTTTTTGTAAACTTGCCAATTTCTATGAATACCTTGCACCTTCGCCATCAGCTTCAAAATGCAAGCATTTAAAATGTGTAGGGCCAAATGTTCAAGTATTGAAAACTGTGAACAGAAGTTTGGAGGTGTCTGGTTCCTGGGGAGGGAGACGACTTATAATTCTGCACTGCTGATAAACGTGTCCCTATTTAACAGCGCTCGGGAAACTTAACGTTACTGTTTTTGATTTTTGAAAGTAAACAATGTTGTGTGTGCACCTCCCATTAAGAGTTTTGCTTTCCTGAAATTTCTATAACTTGTATACTACCAGCTTATAAACGGAAATCTGTTTCTATGAAAAGTTTCAATGAAAATGCCCAATTCATTTCTATGTCCAAATATACTTTTGTTCACTTCCGAGTGTTGGCCATACGAGTGAATGGTTGTTTGTAGAAACGTTTAATTTGCTACTATATTACTTACTAGCTTTACTTACCCGGCTTCGCCCGGGACTTGGATTCACCACACCCGGCCGCCTTTATCTCCCCAGTGGCGATGTTCACACACCACACCAGTTACTCGTTTGAGGCTGAGTCGACCTAGGGGAGGCTCAGGACCAGTTCAAATAATCGTCACCGGTGGTGGCCGGGAGGGTAGCGCTGCGCGCGAATCGCTACGCAGTTGAAGAGCGCCTTAGACCTGCAACACATTTGTATTTCACTTTGCCCGCGATCAGCAGGCACACTCCGTTACGCTTTCCGCACACGGGTCACATGACAGATGTGACGTCACAGTTCACTTGCCGTGCAAGATATATGCATTATTGGGCCCCCCCAAAAAAAATACAAAAGTGTATTTTTATAATTTTTGCATGGTGTACAGTCTGGGAAGTACCCACATGGAAAATTTCAAGTTTGTTGCATGTCGGGAAGTACGCTAAACATTTTGAACAGACAATCACAAATTTCCATTTTATATTTCTAGATTAGGAAGAGGAAAATGTTTTTTCATTGCACTATTGCAATTAGTACAGGTTTGCGAATACATGCATAACGTATGAGTGTTGCGGTTCCTTTCATTTTGAAGTCATCATTTACGTGTATTCAATCAAGAGTCCGATATGTAGTTTTGTTTTCATTATTTCGTTTTGAAGCCATGCTTTAAACTGATGGTTTAATTCGGGAATCTCAGGCGGTCAACGTGACCTTGTTTTCGTGACTGCAAGGATCCATACGCTTTGGTTCTTTCGGTAAAGTCACGTAGGTGAAAATAAAAACATAATAAAAAAAGAATAAAATAGAAATAACTAAATTAAATCACGACGTTTCGGAAGCAACACAAGCTTCCGTCATCAGGTGGGACAACCGCAGCAAAAAACTAAATTACAGCTCTCTTTGCCCACTACAGTAATTTTTGATGACGGAAGCTTGTGTTGCTTCCGAAACGTCGTGATTTAATTTAGTTATTTCTATTTTATTCTTTATTTTTATTTTCACCTACGTGACTTTACCGAAAGAACCAAAGAGTATGTCTAGAATTAAGGTGCCTGAAATACACTGTGCTATTATATACACACACACATTCTAATCGGAAACGTGGTTATTTACGAATCCAAAATAGAAAAACAGAACAGTGCACATTTAAGCAATGGGAGACGCACATCCGATTAGCACCGTTGGCTTCGTACGGTGCGAAACAAGTACAACAAACATTAGAATTGCATTCGGAGACAAACGCGCGTGGGTTGGAGAACACACACAGGCTAATGTCATGCCTAAAACCGTTCTGAAAAGTTGGCTCTCCGGAACACTACGCTGAAAGGATTGATGGCCGACTATAAAGAATAGTAACAGGGACAGCCAAGCGATGGAACTGATGGTACATCCAGAGGGGATGAAATTGGCTCGTGTGCAGTTGCTCGATAGATAACTGCATCACAGAGAACGCGAGAAATGCTGGCGGCTTGGGGAGGCCCTTAATCCAACGGTGGATTGATCACATGGCCGATGATGAAAATACTCTTCAATGAAACTTGGCATTCATTGAACACGTGGAGTTTCTGCGGCCAACGTGTATGATTCATAATTGTTGTTTTGAGTCGGATTTGGGTGAGCACAATACAACCTGTGTTGTCACTCCCTCTTCCACCCGACGGCCGAAAATATAGTCACGTGAACACATTGTTTCAGCACACCGGCATGTTAGAGTAATCTAAACACTTCATAGTTTCATTTTGTGTAGCGTCATTCAAGATAATTGCGCGCTGTACACTATTGTACATACGGGTCAAATCAAATGTATGGCCAATTTGGTTAAACACATTCCTGCGGAGGGAGCTGGTAGGAACGTTGGGTTGCTCGGTCAATGGCCAGGGTCAACGGCGGCGTGGTGTATTCCGCAAATATGCCCGACTGTGAGGGCGGGCACAAGCCGGCGTGAGTAGGTTAAACGTTGAGTTTTATAAGGGCACCACGGGGTGACCAGCCCCTCCCCACCCAGCCCCACCCCTCCCACCCAGCCCCTCCCCTCCCCACCCAGCCCCACTCCTCCCATTTTTGGATGCACGACGGACGGACACAATCCTCTGTGGGCTGGTGGAACCAGGTGGTTCCTCCCAGTAAAACATGCCAGTGGTGAAGCAATAAAACATTGGCGTGTCTGTTCACACGTTAACTTCCAACTTCTTGGCGTTGGGGGTGGGATCACGACGCACCTTACAATTGGGCTTCAGCAGTTCGACCCAAAAACTAATTGATTCATAAAAACGGCATCGGTCGAAAGAATGCTTTTCTTTGGACAGTCGCATTCTCTCAACTCGTTTGAGTTGGTGGTTCTAAACGACAAGATGGCCACACAGCGCCCCACGAAACGTCGTATCGCCTGCAATTCGCCCCCTACCTCTGAAAGCCAAGGACGGCTCATCCTGGATCGTGCTCGGGTGAGTCATGACTGCCCTGCACATAACAGGGGTGTCGCAGGATGCCCGAATTGCCAGCAGAGAGCAATATAAGAAAAAAAAACTAAATCCATAGTCCCTTGCCTTCACCTTCCCGCATTGAACCAGCGTGGCGAAAACTGACCGAATGATCACCACGAGGACGTCATCCAGCAGTTGATTGACAGAAGAGCTGAACGTCCACGTTATAATTTTAATAAGGATGGATCATGGTATATTCCGACACACTGATTCGTATACTGCGCTAATAAACACCCGATTTCGGTAGAATGCAGCTTATACTCGGTACACAATGCTAGAATGCAATTTATACTCCATACACATTGGTAGAATACGGCTTATTCTTAGTACACTTTGGTCGTTGTCCCAAATGTTTATCAAACGCATGCCAACAACGGTGGCATGGCGCAGCTTTTTGCATGTTCATTGGATAGGTCACATGAGTCATCTAGTCATTAAACCCCCTCACCCACACCCCACTCATTTCGTGCCCTTTGTCACGAGGGAGACCGCATGCGGAGGGCTTCGCAATTCTCACATGAATTAATTTAAAATAATTGTTATGCAACCCTTTTTTTTGTGCGCTCCAGTAATTGTTACATAAATGTGGTGATACTGCGTTTGGCGGTGGTGCACAAGCATCTAACAAGAATACAGCTCAACACATCTGTCAATAACTGTGGCCTTAATACATATATAATACTGGTAGGAACCCACTGGTTCCACCAGCCCACAGGGGATTATTGTGTCCGTCCGTCGTGCAGGGAGGGGCTGGGTGGGGCGGGAGGGGCTGGATGGGGAGGGTGGGGAGGGGCTGGGTGGGGAGGGTAGGGCTGGGTGAGGAGGGTGGGGAGGGGCTGGGTGGGGAGGGTGGGGCTGGGTGGGGAGGGGCTGGTCACCCCGTGGTGCCCTTATAAAACTCAACGTTTAACCTACTCACGCCGGCTTGTACCCACCCTCACAGTCGGGCATATTTGCGGAATACACCACGCCGCCGTTGACCCTGGCCATTGACCGAGCAACCCAACGTTCCTACCAGCTCCCTCCGCAGGAATGTGTTAGGTGACGTTTCGAGTCCTTTTCAGAGCAAACGTGAATGCATTATTCCTCAATTAAATAACCGAGCATGACATTCATAGTGCGGTTGCAAGTTCCGTGCCTTCCAGCTATAACACACGTGTGCAATCAACAAATCTGAGTGACGAGAACCATCAATGTCAGTGGTATGCCGAATAATTGGAGGCCGCAATTCCCATACGTTTCGAACAAATATCCCCCGTATAGCCTGTAACAGACTGTTGGGGCAAGTGCTGTTAGCGAGCACTTGTTAAGGCCGGTACGGCACACGAGGGGGGTGGTGGCCAGCACCACGCCCGGCCGCCTTTGTCTCCCTCAGTGGAAATGTTTACACACCGCACCAGGTACTCATTTGAGGCTGAGTCGACCTAGGGGAGCCCCAGGACCTGGTTCAGATAATCGTCACTGGTGTTGGCCGTGAGCGGGAATCCAACTCGGGTCGCCAGATTCGTAGTGCAGCGTAGCGCTAACCGCTACCCCACCGCTCCCCATACAACAAAACACACAGCCACGTGTCAGACAGACTCAATGTGTGACACGTGTCACATACTCAATGTGTGACAAAACACAGGTATTGTGCATAAGCAAAGCGTCTTCACGGCAGCGAGAGCCCTCATTCTACTATGATGCGGGGGTTTTAACAGACGTTCACAGATTTGATAATTATTGCTAAAATTGTTATCGATGATCCAGTGTTGTGGAAGCCGGCCGATGGTTGTGCTTGTATGGAATCGAATGTTGCTGAAAGGATGCACTCACAGACGACGTTGTGGCCGATGGGGTGTTGCAGGAACAACGTTTATTTTTTTTACGCGGAGAGACGGATACATCAATGATCAAAGGTAATTTTTTTTTATTGGCACTAGCCGAGCTAATGGGCCCCATAAGTTGTAAGTGTCGGTTCCACACACGGTACTGTTGGTGGTTTCCAGGAGACAGACTTTGCAGCAGTAAACACTGATGGCCGTACTACGCTGATGAATCCTAAATAAGAATGAAACGGAGTCCACAGTTGTGTATATATCTGCATCACTGCTGTCACATTTATGTTGAAGGTGACCACCTGAGACGACTGGGACCACAAATGCTGTTCTTCAGGAACTGCTGATGGGTTTTCACACCTATCAACCCATTATCAGTGCCCTACAATATTACAGACCAACTCAGACCCTATTGATCACCCCGTGCCCGTATAAATCTCAAAGTTCATCCTATAAAGTCCCATCACAAGGGAGAATCACAAACAAATTAATTTTTGCCCGCATTGAAACGGCTGTACGCCCTATGGACCTGAAAACTCAAGTTCCCTACACAAGAATACGGAGTAAACCGCATGGGTTGACCGCTCTGCTATATATCTATGTATCTCTATGGGTCTCTATGTATCTCTGTCGGTCTCTAGGGATATCTATGGGTCTGTCGATAATACATCATGTCAACCCCGTATCAGTGCCTAACTTATTACGGACTAATTCCGGCCCTATTGGTCACCCCGTGCCATTTATAAATCTCTACGTTCATCCTACAAAGTCCCATCACAAGGGAGAATCACAAATTAATAGACAATTTCATATTTTTTGCCCGTTTTGAAACGGCTGTGCGCCGTATGGACCTGAAAACTCAATTTCCCTGTACAAGAATACGGCTAAACCGCATGGATTGACGCGGTATGGGTTTTTGTTTTGCATGGTGCACGAAGGCTGGTGTTGCTTTTATACACGTTTGTTGTGCATAAAGGGCCGTCCATAAATGACGTCACGCACCTGGGGGGGGGGTCAGACATTTGTGACGATGTGTGACGAGGGGGGGGGGTAAGAAATGTGACGTCACATCAAAATGCGCAACTTTAAATAAATATAGACAACACGTTCTACTTAATTAAATATACTTTTTAATAAATGTTTTCTCATACAACATCAGAGTGCAGCGCCACATTAAATACGCACTACAATGATTTGAAGCATGTTTTATTTTCAAAATGGAAATATGGTTTTCGGGGGGGGGGGGGGAGCAGAGCTTTGTGACGTCATATTTGAGGGGGGGGGGGTCTGACTTTTTGTGACGCCGTGTGACGAGGTGGGGGGGGGTCAAAAATCGTCCAAAATCGCGTGACGTCATTTATGGACGGCCCCTAAACGCCTGCTGGACATCGGCGAAAAATAACTTTACAATTCACCGTATTCCTCAATACTCTTTGTTTTTTTTCGGTAAAGTCACGTGGGTATAAAATAAAAATCACGACGTTTCGGGCGCAAAACAAGCGTCCATCATCAGGTGGGAAAAGCATGGTCTGCTGCTGAGGCAGACTGTTTAAGAAGAATAAGAAAATGCAATAATTTATTATTTGCACGTTGCGTTCCAAACGCAGCGTGTGGGCCCAGCGCGGTGACGTCACGTCAAGGCCGGGGACTATTTCCTCTCCGCGGACTAACACACGGAGGGAGGGAGGGGGGGGAGGGACTTTGCCTCTCGCGCGGTGATGCGGCCGCGCCGGCAGCTCGCCTCACTCAACTCACTCCGCGCCTTCGGTTCCCGGCACGCGAAAAAGGTTGGTGGTGAAATTCGATTTAAATGTTTTTAAACATTTTTTTTTTTAGTCGTTTAAAAACCTGCCCCGTTTGTAAGCGATGCGTGTTCGAGTATGCGCCCGCCTCGCGTTGTGATTTGTTTTAATAGGCTGCTCAAAAGAACTAAACAAAAACTTTTTTTTTGACAGTGTGTTGAACGCGTTTGTATTTGCTAGAGCGGATGGGCGCCGCGCGGCTTATGCGTGTTACGAAATACAATTGCGTGCGTCACCGCTGCTGTGATGTGGCCGTGGTTATTGAGGAGCGGTGGCGCAGCGGTTAGCGCGCTGGGCCACTCATCCGGACACACAAAGGCCACGAGTTCGATATTCCCACTCGGGGACACGCCGACGCTAGTGGCGATCATCAGAACCGTTCCTCTAGGTTCCACTCGGCCTCAAATTCGTGCTTTGTGCGATGTGAAATCGTCAGCACTGGGGGAGACAAAGGCGGTCGGGCGTGGTGCTGGTCACCCATCCGGCTGTAATAGGTGTTCGCTACCAGCACTTGCCCCAGCAGTCTGGTGAAGGCTATCAGGGGGACCTTTAGTCTTTTACGTGGCTTGTGAACCGCTGAGATAAGTTTATAAAAGTGTGGACGATTTGCCCCTTTTTAAGTTAAACATGCGATGCGTGTGCTGCCGTGAAGGGTCATTGCCCGAAACGTCGCCTTAATACAAGGATGAAAGGGTCAACAATCTCAAGGGGCTGGTCATAAATGACGTCACGCACCTAGGGGAGGGGGGGGGTCAGACATTTGTGACGATGTGTGACGAGGGGGGGGGGGGTGAGAAATGTGACGTCACATCAAAATGTGCAACTTTAAATATATATAGAATTTCGATTTAAAACTTTCGTGACTGCAGGGATTCATCTTCTTGGTTCTTTCGGTAAAGTCACGTAGAAGGGAAGTAATAAAATAATAAAAATAAAACATAATAAAATAATTCTCACGACGTTTCGGCCACAACGCAAGCAGCCGTCCTGAGGACTTTACCGAAAGAACCAAGAAAATATAGAATTGTTATAACACTAATTGTTAGAACAACACTCCTACAACATCAGAGTGCAGCGGCACATTAAATACGCACTACAATGACAATATTTTAAAGCGATTTGAAGCATGTTTTATTTTAAAAATGGAAATATGTTTTTTTTTTGGGGGGGGGGGGGGGACAGAGCTTTGTGACGTCATATTTGAGGAGGGGGGGTCTGACTTTTTGTGACGCCGTGTGACGAGGGGGTGAAGGGGGTCAAAAATCGTCCAAAATCGCGTGACGTCATTTATGGACGTCCCCAAATATTCCAATGTCATTTTACTTCGAATTAGGGACCCCCCCCCCCCCCACCGTGGCAAGTTCACAAGCATATCGAGTGGCGTCTGATGAAACCACGTGTCGAAACCGGCCCAGAGGTTTTGCTTTGTGTGGGCTGATGGATTGTGTTGAGAAATAACTTTGTATATTTTACTGAAATGTATTGCCACTGCTGTTCTCGAAAGCCCCAGTTCTTGACTGTGTTTGGCCTACTCTTCCATGCTGGGCAAGCAATCTAGAACGAGGATATAGACGAAAATATGTTTCATATTCTTAGGTTTTTTCGGTAAAGTCACGTAGGTAAAACATTAAAATTAATAAAAGTAAAATAAAATAAAAATCACGACGTTTCGGAGGCAATACAAGCTTCCATCTTCAGGTGGAACCGTCACAGCCACGACAGCTGTATCAAGTAAATGAGAGATTGCAGGAGCTACCACTTCGTTTATATAATGCTTGGAGAAGTGATTTTTATTTTATTTTACTTTTATTAATTTTAATGTTTTACCTACGTGACTTTACCGAAAAAACCTAAGAATATGAATCCTTGCAGTCACGAAAGCTTCAAATCTAGAAGAAAATGTTTATATTTTTCCCCTTTTAAGAGCAGTGCTCTCAATTAATGTTGGCTTTGCGTCTTCCCCCCTTTAGACTCTCGTCTGAACGAATCTCATCTTTTTGTTATTTGTCGTGACATTTTTGTTTTTTAAATTACAGTGACTTTCTCTCGCTTGGGGATTGTGATTCATAAGAACCTCCGCTTAACACAAAATGCTAGAGGCTGCAACCATTACCTAAGTTAACCAAAAGGTAAACAAAGTACGGTCAGTTCTGCAATCACGCCGCGTGCTTTCACAACGCGAATTGGATATAACGCGATGAATGTGTTAGGGAACACTTTTGTTGTTTATAACGCGGATGATGCGAATAGGACAATGCGACTGAGTGAACGGAGTTAGGAATGAGCGGTTTGTGCGTCTGCCTTTGGGGCCGTCCATAAATGACGTCACGCACCTGGGGGGGGGGTCAGACATTTGTGACGATGTGTGACGTCACATCAAAATGTGCAACTTTAAATAAATATAGACAACACGTTCTACTTAATTAAATAGACTTTTAATAAATTTTTCTCCTACAACATCAGAGTGCAGTGCCACATTAAATACGCACTGCAATGACAATAGTTTAAAGCGATTTGAAGCATGTTTTATATTTTTCTGGGTGGGGGGGCAGAGCTTTGTGACGTCATATTTGAGGGGGGGGGGTCTGACTTTTTGTGACGCCGTGTGACGAAAGGGGGGGGGGGTTAAATATCGTCCAAAATCGCGTGACGTCATTTATGGACGGCCCCTTTGGTGTAGCATCATCACACAAGGCAGTCAGTGGGATGCTGCTGGATTCCTCTCGATGCCACTACCCATGTGCTTCGGGTCTTTGCTCAGCCTGCGTACGCATCTCACGTGTGTGTGTTGTCGCAGACTGTGCGCTCGTTACCCCACTCGTCACAAGTAACCAAACCTGTCTTCTAGTGGTTCGTGTTAAACAAGTTTATTTAACATTTCAGAAATATGGTGGGGGAATTTTTTAATTAAAAAAAGATTGAATCATGAATAGCTGTTAAGCGAGTCACTGGCACACCCCTTAATCGTTTTCTCTCGCCACCCTTATCCACGGCAACGTGTTTCTATTGCTTAGCGACTAACACCGTGGCACACATTTTTCACTCATTTTCATGGTTTCAATTAATGAATTATAAACCTAGAACACAGTAATTAGAAAAAAACGCATTAAGATCAACGATAACAAATGATCATGAAAAATGTCAGTGTTTTTGAGACCTACCTTCCCATTGAATCAATGGTTGTTATCACCCTATTTTTTTATTATTACACGCTTTTATTTAACTCACTTCGTCTGTTGTATCCTCAAAAAAGAAATCTTGTAACTCAATTTTTACACTATATTTCGATTTAAAGCTTTCGTTACTGCAGGGATTCATCTTTTTGGTTCTTTCGGTAAAGTCACGTAGAAGGGAAATAATAAAATAATAAAAATAAAACATTAAATACAATTCTCACGACGTTTCGGCCACAACGCAAGCAGCCGTCCTCAGGTGAAAGACAGCGTCTGAATTCAGACGCTGTCTTTCCGACAGACCTGTTCTTCACTTGAGGACGGCTGCTTGCGTTGTGGCCGGAACGTCGTGAGAATTGTATTTTATTGTTTTATTTTTATTATTTTATTATTTTATTATGTTTTACTTTTATTACTTTATTATTTCCCTTCTACGTGACTTTACCGAAAGAACCAAGAAGACAGTGGACTATGTTGTAAAAAAAGTTGTTGATGCTGCCACATCTCGGTGGGTGCCAATGCTTCCACCGCTTCTGCCAGATTCCTGCAGCTGCTGCACTGTTGGCCCGCGGCGACCTCCCAAGATCTGTCCTGACCTTATCCCCACTACCTGCTCGTGTAGGTCTTCTCTTCCCTTTCGACTCGTGGAGACACTTAATCACGTGGCAGCACATTTAGATTTTTGCCTTTATCGAGGATGGCCTTGGTCAAGTTCAGTGATGTAGCGGTGCTATAAAATCCTTTGCCAATTATGTTGCAGGGAACTTTGAACACAATGTTTTTTTTTTATATCTTGCGAATGAGGTCACAGAGTGTTTTCTTGTTCCTTTGGAACCATACTGCACTCATTCATCAATACATTTCCCACAGTCCAGCATGTTGTACAGATGCAACATCAAACGGTCAACTCGATGCAAACCAACTCGCGTGTGGCGAGCGCATTGACCGCGGGGCTGTTTGTTAATCTACTGAATTTAGTTTGTTGCCCTTAACCCCACACCTCCAATTAGCACGGTTGACTACGTAGGATGCAGAACAAGTTCAACATACGAACATCATCACCTCCATTTGTTGTCCTTCCCCTGAAGCTCCGATTAACACGGTTGCCTACGTGCGGCGCGAAAGAAGTTCAACATACATACGTACAACTAAACTTCGATCCTGGCAGCGTGCCGGGGATGTTGCGGTTGGAGTACACCCTTTTCGTAACTTACAGAACGCAACCACCACCACCCCATCCCACCACCGCCCCCCCACCACCGTTCGTAGATGGCTGCTATCCGCAAGAAGCTGGTGATCGTGGGCGACGGCGCGTGCGGAAAGACGTGTCTGCTCATCGTGTTCAGCAAGGACCAGTTCCCCGAGGTGTATGTGCCCACCGTGTTCGAGAATTACGTGGCCGACATCGAAGTGGACGGCAAGCAGGTGAGGCGCAGTCTCTCTCTGTCCGCCGAGGTTGTCAGCGCTTTCAGAGTTATAAGCTATAAGTAAAATCTATAAACTGTTTTTATTTTGCCAGGTAAGGCCCAATGAGCCGTATAGCTTTGTTTCAGAAGTGACCTGGCCAACACAAATGATAGATCAATAAAGTGGCTTATTGCTTGGAAATTTAGAACGGTACGATAACCTCAGAGCATGTTTATAAATGTGGAGGGGAAAACTGGAGGACCCGGGGGTCAATCCACGCCACCACAGGGAGAGAGAACATGCAAACTCCAAATATACAGGTGTCAGAGAGTCGGGATCGAACCCACGACCCCCCCCACTAGCCACTTTGGCATGCGATCATTTCCAAACCAGGCTCCTGGGTTCTCTCAGCCAGTCGCATGCCAGTTTGTCGGGAAATGTTTTGTTATGCAGGGCGATCCGTTTGTAGATACCCCACTAAAATAACCAGGATGGCATTTACAATTGGGAATAAAAGTTAAATAATCGGGAGGTATTTACAAAACTCTGTTCTGCGTATCAACATACAAGTATAAATTTTAGTCCATGGACCTTTTGGTTTTCCATTAGCCAACATTATTATTACAATTGTTTAGCCAGATTGTCAATACTCTCCTTCAGGAGGGTTCTACTAAGTTTTCACAGTCGGGGGCAACGGTTGCTTGATGCGTTTCCCAATTTAATGTGGCAAATTTTTGACTTACACCAGCACACAATGGCCTACTCTTCTTCGAATGACGTCACGGAATGTTTAACATTGGCGTGTTTATGGGTAACCCACCCGCAGTATTTACCGGCGTGGCCTACCCGGTCCGAGCCGCGATCCTCTGCAATGGGCGGCGAACACGCTTGCCGCTGGGCCATGTGACTTATGGTTGTTAGATTTAAAGCTATTTTATTATCGTGCACTTTGCAGTAGTTGGTGCTCCGTAGCCCTAGTGATTTGCAAGGCAAGGTTTCGTTGGCGTGTAAAGTTAACGTTAACATTCTTAGGTTTTTTCGGTAAAGTCACCATTATATATACGGGGTGGTATTTCTTGTGATCTCTCATTTACTTGATACAGCTGTCGTGGCTGTGATGGTTCCACCTGAAGACGGAAGCTTGTGTTGCTTCTGAAACGTCGTGATTTGTATTTTTATTTTATTTTTTATTTTACTTTTATTAATTTAATTTTTTACCTACGTGACTTTACCGAAAAAAACCTAAGAATATGAATCCTTGCAGTCACGAAAGCTTCAAATCTAGAGTTAACGTTAACGTCATGGATTACGGAGCAGACATTTGCTGCAGCAGATTCGAAGGGATACATCGGACACATTCGTCCTGTTGTACTACAAATGTCTTGGCGTGACCAATATCTCGTGCAATTATAAAATGTAGCTGCTTGAAAAAAGAAATGTTGACAGTTCACCTCTGCAGTGTCTGTTACCCTAATCCCTTAATAATTACAGGGAATTGTCTAATCATTGTGAGCAAGGTGCATATTGTAAGATACTGAGCAGGGTTTAGATGGCTGGATGACTCCATTCGGCAGTAAATTGCCTATTATGCGATTTCACCTTCCAAACCGCAGTGAAGCGCACCACTGAGTGAGCCACTCGTTGCTCGCACTCTGTCGAGCGAGGGAGGATGTGGCAGAGGTTCGCAACCGGGTACCCGATACCCGTACCCTACCCGATACCCGGCCGGGTACGGGTAGCCGTTTGCGACCCTGGTGCGGCCGGGTAGGTACGGGTAGGCTGTGAGTCACTGGTGAGTAACCATTTGTCACTCATTTCGAGTAGGATACGGGTAGGGAACGGCTACCCGTACCCGGCCAGGTACGGATACTCATTTGCGACCCTAGTGCGGCCGGGTACGGGTAAGGCATCAAAACCCGTTTGCGACCTCTGGGATGTGGAGAATCCAAGTCAATCACTGGGAGATGCTCAACTGCTGCGCTGCCGTTTCCTGTCCGTGGTCAAATTGAACAGCAGCTGTCAACCATTATTAAGGCTCTTTGGTTCTTTTGTTTAACCTCAATCATTCAAGCCATGCTGAAGGTATTCAATAAAAATTTAACAAAGCTGCCAACGCACATCGAGTGCAATGTTGTCCCATTGTTTACTGCCAACTGGAAAGGGAGGTTTTTTTGTACACACAACCTTACCAAGTGTAAGAAAAATCAACCTTTTCTTTATTTGAATAGCCTGGGCGGGCATCACTCTCTAATATCACAACATGCAGCACCTCCGATTAGCACGGTTGGCCACGTACGATGCCATAGAAGTTCAACATAAATTTTGATTTAAAGCTTTCGTGACTGTCGGGATTCATATTCTTGGTTCTTTCTTTCTGTGGATTTCACACCTGATGATGATTGCTTGTGTTGCAGTCGAAACGTCGTGAGAATTTGTATTGTTTTATATTAATATTATTTTATTATTTCCCTTCTACGTGACTTTACCGAAAGAACCAAGAATAAGTTCAACATACATGATAATACGGTCATTGTTGTAGAGGTGGGGGCATTAGAATGGTCCCGAATAGCCTTAATAATACTTAATTTGGAGCTTTCGTGACTGCAGAAATTACTCTTTGGTTCTTTCGGTAAAGTCACGTATAAAGAGAAAATAATAAATTAAATACTAGCATACGACGTTTCTATTAGTCGTATGCTAGTATTTAATTTATTATTTTCTCTTTATACGTGACTTTACCGAAAGAACCAAAGAGTAATTTCTGCAGTCACGAAAGCTCCAAATTAAGTATTATTAAGGCTATTCGGGACCATTCTAATGCCCCCACCTCTACAACAATGACCGTATTATCATGTATGTTGAACTTATTCTTGGTTCTTTCGGTAAAGTCACGTAGAAGGGAAATAATAAAATAATATTAATATAAAACAATACAAATTCTCACGACATTTCGACTGCAACACAAGCAATCATCATCAGGTGTGAAATCCACAGAAAGAAAGAACCAAGAATATGAATCCCTGCAGTCACGAAAGCTTTAAATCTAAATTTATGTTGAACTTCTATGGCATCGTACGTGGCCAACCGTGCTAATCGGAGGTGCTGCATGTTGTGATATTAGAGAGTGATACCCGCCCAGGCTATTCAAATAAAGAAAAGGTTGATTTTTCTTACGCTTGGTAAGGTTGTGTGTACAAAAAACCTCCCTTTCCAGTTGGCAGTAAACAATGGGACAACATTGCACTCGATGTGCATTGGCAGCTTTGTTAAATTTTTATTGAATACCTTCAGCATGGCTTGAATGCTTGAGGTTAAACTTAATAAAGCGCAAGTATGCGTTGCAGAATGCAACGTCCTATGGCAGATTTAACAATCTTAAGTCGTTTGATGACAGTGATCCGCCTCTAAAAATGCGGCGTCACGCCTCAACAGACTATGAAATGCACGCGTGCGCACACGCCCAGTTTCCAACAGAAAGGGCATTGATTGCAGAAACGCAGTGCTGATAGTTTGCATGTGCGGGTACCCACGTCAGACGGAAGGCAAAGGTGGGCGTGGATGACGGGCATGGAATTATTTTGGGGCTTCACACAAAATTAAGGGAGCCGCCTGAATGTGACTTCCATCAGGAAAGGACTGGAGTTGAATGTGGCGAGGTCTGCTCCTCCACGAGAGGGCTTCGAGAGAGAGTTAGTGTAGCTTTGCTATTCCATCTGTTGAAAGGAGCGCAGACTACAGTTGTCTTTGAGTTGTGCGCCTTTTGGCGGCATCTGGTCCAACACCATGTGAGACTAGGCTCTAAGAAAAGCTGTCTCGGGTGTGGACCAATCAATTTCAAGGACAGTGCATACATTATCAGAGTTGTGTTTTTTGTTTGCATTCCGACCGCAGGTATTGTGGTCAATGCAAACATGACTCCTTGTAAAAAAAAAGGTGTCAGTTTTGTTGCCAGATAAAAGGGTAAAAACCCAATTATCATATTTTGCTACTGGCAAAGGAGGTTCCAATGGTGGTACAGTGGTTTACTTGACAGTCCACAGTTTGGGTTGCATAGCCACAAGTACACTGCGGCCGACGTCAAGTAAACATCTCATACAGGGCCCTGCCAGTGAACCTCCCGGCTTCAACCTTCCACGCCGCCAATGATCGACCATCAACCGAATCTGGACCGGGCGTAGCCGACGCGGCCACCTGATGCACAAACAGCGCATCAAAGATTTGGCGGCCTTCAAGGACAGCCACGAATCTTAAACCATGGACGGCAACGTAAACACTCCGCCACCGCCGCTGTCTTCACTCGGTTACAGGAGGACTGGGACGAGATCCCCACTCTGATTCTGAGCAGACAATTGAGTGGCTGACAAATTTAAAATTACATCTTTAACCTGCTGCTCTCAATCCATACGATGTTCCATTTGTGGAGATGTGCGCATCGGCCTTTCAATGTTTCGATGCGGTTGATGGTGGCACACAAGCGTCTTCGAGGAGGAGTGTCAGAGACAGGAGGTGTGATGTTTGGGTCATCAATGAGACGTTTATTCTGTGTGTTAACACCAGCATTGAGTACAATGAATAAGCAGTCAGTTGTGGGTCTTGGCTCCATCGCCCTATTATAGTTCACCGAACCAGCTTTGAAGGCATCTCGCTGGCCTGGTCAAGCTATATGTTACGAGCGTGGCATCTTTGTTCCGGTGTTCGTACAGTGTTATGCACATGGCTACCCTGTTTAGCTGTTCATCTGCTCCCAGTGTACAAGGGGAGGCTTTTCAGTTTTGTGGGACAGAATGACCATTGTATAGCAGCGGCAGACACACGCAACATAGACGACCTTTAACCCTTGACACGGTGGCGTAGTCTTCCGCTGCCGTGGGATGTCTCTGACCTAATATACTGGAAAAACAAATCTAATGAATAACACGTTGGCGATAGTCATTGCTGAATCCTACTCATTTCGGCAAATAACACTGCAATGAAGGTGCTACTTTAAAAAAATAAAATTGACAAATTCAATAGACACGTTTCATGAATCATCAGTAGGTGTCTCTAATTTTACCACTTGGTGTAGCGCGTGCCAGGAGGCAGCGGCGGCGCTCTCGAGGTAACGAGGGTTGGTAGACCGCGAACGTTGGGAGATGTCCTCCCCGTGGGTTATCGAGGTGCCGTAACCCCGACTCGCCAGAAGGCAGCACAGAAAAATGTGAACTCCCATCTCTTCCATCTGTATGAGATCGTGTTGCCCCCCCCTCACCCCCCACACTTCTTCTCCAGGTACAATAGACTCTCACTTATCCACACTATCTTCTTGGTTCTTTCGGTAAAGTCACGTAGAAGGGAAGTAATAAAATATTTTATTATTTTATTACTTCCCTTCTACGTGACTTTACCGAAAGAACCAAGAAGATGAATTCCTGCAGTCACGAAAGCTTTAGATCGAAATTTATCCACACTAATGATGGGGAGGATGGCTGCAGATCATTAAATATCGTGGGTAATCCAAAATATAATTTTTTTACGGATCTCTACGTCAAAAACCACTAATATAGGGAAAATTATGTTTAGGTTAAGAAAATGTAGTTTGTTAATGAACAAAAAAAAATTTGTAGGAAATAATGTATTGATCTTGTTTTATTACAAAAGTCCATACAAAAACACACTCGCTTAAATAGGTTTGAAAAATCCTAAAATGGATGCGCGTACTCGGTGTTAACACTGTCCTACTCCCACGCAGAAGACTGTGCCAAGTGGATAGCAAAGCCACGCCCATCAACATCAAACTCCACCCACTGTTGTAAAGATATGCAACAACTGTACTGTAGAGGCGATCTGACGTGGATTTCGGATTAACCGGAGCACATCTTTTTAAATCCTTTATATTAAGTTCGCTTGCTTGCTTGCGCGCTTGCGACCGTGCAAATCTTTCGGTCGTTTTTTAACCCACTTCCCGTGATCCAATCGAGCTGACATTTTGCACACAGACTCGTTGTACGTGACAATTTATTTTCGTGAAAAAAAAATTCCAAAATTTTCCACTTTTTAGAAAAAAAAAATGTCACTAACACAATCGTATATTTTTCCTAAACACAGAAAATTTTTCAAGAAAACAACAAAAATGTATAATATAAACAATCATACAAAAACTGAAAACCTTATAATCCTTATATACGACTTTCCTTATATTTAATTTAAAATACCAATGTGATAAAAATGAAACTCTTACTCAAGAAAAACAGAAATGAATAATAAAATAAAACCGATGCCACGCATATAAAGGATTTATAGTGAAAAACTTTGTTTTTACGGGTAAATTTTTCAGTTTAAGCACATGACTTGTAATAAACATTTTAAAAAATAACAATGTACAACTCTAAATTTTGATTTACAGCTTTCGTGACTGCAGGGATTCAGTATTCTTGGTTCTTTAGGTAAAGTCACGTAGAAGGGAAATAATAAAATAATACAAACCATTATTTATGTATTATTTTATTATTTCCCTTCTACGTGACTTCACCGAAAGAACCAAGAATATAATGTACTGTACAACTCTATTTAAAATGACTAATTTGAGCTTAAGGGAAAATCCACGAGTTATTAATTTGTCTAAATCTCAGGTGCGCGGTTAATCCGCAAATCGAATAAACCGCACGTGGATAATTGTGAGTCGACTGTACTCTGGTTTTCTCCCACATCTGGCTTAGTCAGATATGGGCGCCACGGTGGTGAGATGTTAACTACCTTGCCTGGTTTACAGATTGTGGGTTTGATCCCGACGCTGACGCCTGCATATTTGGAGTTTGCATGTTCTCCTCGTGGTCGCGTGGATTTTTCTCCGAGTCCTCCGGTTTTCCCCTCCACATTTAGAATCAACGTGCGTTTAGAGTATTTGGCTGATATACATTTCCACGCGATAAGCCGCTTCGTTGAGCTATCATTTGTGGCCAGGTAGCTTCTGAAAAAGAGCTACATAGCTCAGTGAGCCCTACCTGGTGAAATAAAAAGTTGTAGTTTAGTCGAATCAAAATGCTCATCCTTCATGAATGAACTACCCAGTCATAGCCTACGCAGATAACGGAACCGGTCTCATCCCTTCACTCGCTTTACATATTGCCTTAATTTTTAAATAAACATTTATCACCCACCTCCGAAATAAAAGCGACGGTGCTGAATGGGCACGGAACGGACACGGAACGGACACGCGCATGCATGAACGCGCCCATTTGACAATTCACCGTTGAATACAGACAAGCATTGAGCCTTTCATATTCCGAGGAACAGAGTGACGGGAGCAAGGAGAATATTTGACAGCGTTTGTCTGGAGCAGTCATTTGCTTTGAGGGCAGGATGCAATTCCCATCTCGTAGGGGAGGGCTTAAGGGGGTGCATGGGCAGGCGGGTGTTGAGTCGGTGCCCCCAGGGGGATGGGGAGTCGAGATCGGGCTGGGTGGAGGGCTGGGTGGAGCTCTGGGTGGAGTTGCCACGACCAACTTTGGATAGACGCGGTCTCTGTGTTTTGGCAGCCGCTCTGAACGGCCACACAAGGGCTCTGCCCCCCCCCCCCCCGCGTCCCCCGCGTTTTAATTCAAAGGCCGTGTTCAGCTCTTGAATGGGTGCTCTTGTGTGGCGCTTACCATGCCTTGGCCCCGCTATTGTTTTGGTGTAGATCATTAGTAGAACTTGTACTCTCGACAATCGAGTGTGCTTTTCTACACATTTTACAGCCATGTGTATTTATGTAATTTTACGGGAGACTTGGTTTTTTTACGCTAAAATGTTCTGAACGATGACATTATTCTTCTTGGTTCTTTCGGTAAAGTCACGTAGAAGGGAAATAATAAAATAATAAGACATTATATTATAAAATAATATGTTTTCTTTTTATTGTTTTATTATTTCCCTTCTACGTGACTTTACCGAAAGAACCAAGAAGATGAATCCCTGCAGTCACGAAAGCTTTAAATCGAAATTTAATGACATTATTATTTGGCGATGCTGCTGCCTGCTGCGTTAACAGCGTTGCACCAGAACAAATAACGAATAAACAACTAACGAATAAAACTCAATGCGTTCTTTCATAACACTGCGGCCTTAAAAAACAAGGCGAAGTTTCGGGCACGTGGCCCTTCACAGGACATACGAGAGGGCCAGCGTTGGTGACAAACGTGTTGAGTTTTTTGTTAACAAAAACAAACGTTGCCTTTTATTCCTGGGGTTAAGCTGCTGCTGTCGACAAATGTTATTGGCGAGCACCTATTACGATCTTCTCGGTTCTTTCGGTAAAGTCACGTAGAAGGGAAGTAATAAAATAATAAAAATAAAACATAATCAAATAATTCTCACGACGTTTCGGCCACAACGCAAGCAGCCGTCTTCAGGTGGAGAACAGGTCTGTCAAGTAGACAGAGTATTATTTTATTGTTTATTTTTATTATTTTATTACTTCCCTTCTACATGACTTTACAGAAAGAACCAAGAAGATGAATCCCTGCAGTCATGAAAGCTTTAAATCGAAAAATTCACCTATTACGAGTCGGATGAAGGAAGTCACCAATGAGGCCAGCTAATGCCTGCTTTTTGTAAAACGGGTAACTTTTCATCGGTGGTCAGCGCCCGAGTTTGAATCCTGGACACACGCTAACGTTTATTGGCGAGTTATATCTGAGCCGGTTGTAGCCCCCACCTCCCTCTTCACCAACCCGCACGCTGGCCAAGTGCGGTGAGATGAGGTCAAACCACCACCACAAACCAACGACACAGTGTGGGGAGGCATTCATCCAGCAGTGAATTAACAAAAGGCTGTGAACTGTTATTATTTTTCGATTTAAAGCTTTCGTGACTGCAGGGATTCATCTCCTTGGTTCTTTTGGTAAAGTCACGTAGAAGGGAAGTAATAAAATAATAAAAATAAAACATAATAAAATTATATATATATATTTTATTATGTTTTATTATTATTTTATTATTTCCCTTCTACGTGACTTTACCGAAAGAACCAAGCAGATGTTATTATTTTGTATTGAGCCCTGAGCGTTTCGACAACGGTAGAACTAACATCATGGCCAGTCCAGTTGCCTCTGCACGTGTTGACACACAGAAGGAAAAGCTATTTTGAACCGAGGGGTTCAATACTGATAATAAGAGCCTAAACGTAATGGACAAAAAGGAAAGTTTGTTAAATGATTTAGCTTAAGGAATCACTGTAAGAGCATTTCAGAATTAGTCATGTGAGATTGTACACCCATACACAGGGTCCGGTTGAACTACGTCAACCCGCTTGGAGCTCTCCGTGCCAAAAGGAAGGGTGTGGTTTTTGCCACGGCCGAATGAATCGTCTAAACACGTGAAATCCGGTGAAGTTCATGTGCAGCCGTAGATCACACACACATGCGCAACAGAGCATAGACAATTTCAGTTTGCAAATAGATGAAGATATATTTTTACCATTTCCACAAATTTTTAGTCGATGAAGTTGACACATTATTGTCTAGGCTTTAACTTTCGTGCTTCATTTGTCACGAACAAGATCCAACAGTCGAGTTCAATAGGGAATTGAAAGCCCATTACTGTTGACGTCACCACAACACCCATCCATTATTTCCTTCCTTCTAGCAGATCCCACAAGGGTTGCAGTCAACACCCAACCTCCAGAGTCCGCTTACGAGTCAAAACACCGTGCTCACCAGATGTTATAGCTTTAGGTTGTTTCAGTTTGAATCCTGCAAATGCAGCTGAGCATCGGCACTTTCCTCCTCACCCGTGGCCTCGGCGAACGGTCCTAGGAGGACTTTTAAACTTCTTTTTTGTCTTCTTGGTTCTTTCGGTAAAGTCACGTAGAAGGGAATTAATAAAATAATGAAAATTTAACATGATAAAATACAATTTTCACGACGTTTCGGCCACAACGCCAGCAGCCGTCCTCAGGTGAAGAACAGGTCTGTCGGAAAGACAGTGTCTGAATGTCTTTCCGACAGACCTGTTCTTCACCTGAGGACGGCTGCTTGCGTTGTGGCCGAAACGTCGTGAGAATTATTTTATTATGTTTTATTTTTATTATTTTATTATTTCCCTTCTACGTGACTTTACCGAAAGAACCAAGAAGATGAATCCCTGCAGTCACGAAAGCTTTAATCGAAATTATTTTTTGTGCTTGGGCATCCAATCCCTGGGGGTTTCCCACATCGTGTTTCGTCAGCTATGTTGTCTGCACAGAATAGAGGTGGGGGGGGGGGGGTACACACGTGTTTTACGAAACTCCCAGACAGGATGAACGACTGCCGTCGACGCCGCCAACAGGGTACAGTGCTTGTTGTGTACTGGACAGGAAACCGGAACGTTTGGCGAAAAATTGGGATGCGTGAAAGCGTACAGTGCACTGGTGGCGCGCGGCGTTGATTTGGCCTCTCTAGTAGTGTCCCCGCCCGTCAGAGGTCGCAAACGGGTTTTGTTTCCTTACCCGTACCCGTACCCGGCCATGCCAGGGTCGCAAATGGGTACCCGTACCCGACCGGGTACGGGTACCCGTTCCCTACCTGTACCCTTCCCGAAATGAGTGACAAACGGTTACTCATCAGTGACTCACGGTCTACCCGTACCCGGCCGCACCAGGGTCGCAAACGGCTACCCGTACCCGTACCCGACCGGGTACGGGTAGCCGGGTATCGGGTAGGGTACGGGTATCGGGTACCCGGTTGCGACCTCTGCCGCCCGTGCCCCCTTTCCCGGGTACCCGGCACCCCGAATCCAGCTTGTGTTGGAATTTTGTTGTGGCTGCTGCTCCTAAAAACAACAAGTTGCCTCCCAGGGTGGCCTGGCAGGCAGATATTTATTTGTTTTATATATTCCGCTTCCCGCTAGACGATGGAATAGGCTCAAACAAATTTGTGATTTCCGGTCAAGTTGACCGTGTCCGTAGTTTCAATGTGGTTCACGCTGCCCTGAAGCCACCAATGATATTGTCACACCACTTAAAAAAATTACAATTGACACCCCATGATCGGACAGCAGGATGACCCCGAGTGGTCAGTGTGTTCGGTTATCGGGTTTGTTTCGCACAACTGCCAGGATTACTAATCTACAACTCGCATCTTAACAATTGCCTGATTACCAATCTAGTACATCATTACAATAACCCCCCCTCCGCCTCAAATCGTTGCATCTGATGAGTTAAATGATGACGTCACCCTGCTGCTGCTCTATTTAAGACCGGGAGCCAGAGCAGAGCCTCACCATTCTGGCGAATTGCCCGATGATGCTGGATGCAATTACCAGCGAAAAGTCGTACTCAAAAATTGTAAATGTTGTGGTTTCACGCTTCAACACACCGGTGGGCTAAAATAGTGAACTATTTGTCTTTTGTCAACGTGACACTTTTTTGCTGATTGGCCGTGTCGGGTGGTGGAGGGTTACGACACATTTATAAATAACGCGATCTAATTTTCCATGTGGAATCTTGCCAAAATACGCTACGCGTTGTGGTGTTGTGAACGCGTGAAGACCCTTGCAACATTCGGAAGAGTGGGCCAGTCGTGTTAGTGCCACGTCAATTCTATTACACGCACGTTGTGAAATGCAGTCGATCATTAAGAAGCGTTTAGAGAAACGATTGGGAATTTTCAGTTGAGCGATTTAGCCATTCAGCCGCTTTTAGAGTTTTTGTAAGAGCAAAGGTGTAGCAACGTCTGGTGTGTGTCCACAGGTGGAGCTGGCGCTATGGGACACGGCCGGGCAGGAGGACTACGACCGCTTGCGGCCCCTCAGCTACCCGGACACCGATGTCATCCTCATGTGCTTCAGCATCGACAGCCCCGACAGCCTTGGTGAGAGGACCTCCGATTAGCACGCTTGGCTACGCCTGGACGCCACCATTCCTAGGCCCAAGGGAAGGCAAGAACAGTGGCTTTAATCCTTTTGACCATACTTCACCACACTAATTCTTGTTGTGAGTTGAAGGCGTGGTGGGGGAGGCAGGCAGGACTCATTTCAGAGACCACCACAGATTCATCTTCCTGGTTCTTTCAGGTCAAGTCACGTAGAAGGGAAATAATAAAATAATAAAAATAAAACATAATAAAATACAATTCTCACGACGTTTTTGGCCACAACGCAAGCAGCCGTCCTCAGGTGAAGAACAGGTCTGTCAGAAAGACAGCGTCTGAATGAACACCACCAAGCTTGCCAGCGTATATTTAAGCTGGGTTAGAGGAGGAAGGGCGCCTTGACAAAGCTTTAAATCGAAATTTACCACCACAGATGTTAGCTGTGTCTGGGAAATCCCACTTAGGGTGTCGGGGTTCAGAGCCACTGCCCCACCGACGACGATGAGGGCCCCGTTTTTAAACAGAGGGTACTCGATAATTGGTTTTTTACCCTTCTATCTGGCAACAAAACTGACACCTTTTTACAAGGAGTCATGTTTGCATAAACCGCAATACCTGTAGTCATAATACAAACAAAAGACAAAAGACAAAACTCTGATAATGTGCACATTATCAGAGTTTTGTCTTTTGTTTGTATTATGACTGCAGGTATTGCGGTCTATGCAAACATGACTCCTTGTAAAAAGGTGTCAGTTTTGTTGCCAGATAGAAGGGTAAAAAACCAATTATCATATTTTTTCTGGCAAATGAGGTTCCCATAGCAGAGGGTTCTCGTTTGTAAAACCGCGTTGGCGCCTTGCAGAGCCTACAAGCGTCCGCCGTAGAAACCTTCCGAGGAAGGAGCTAAGACGTCGTCGCTGTGCCTTTGCCGCGGTGTGCAGAAAACATTCCCGAGAAGTGGACGCCGGAGGTGAAGCACTTCTGCCCCAACGTGCCCATCATCCTGGTCGGCAACAAGAAGGATCTGCGCAACGATGAGAGCACGCGCAGGGAACTGGCCAAGACGAAGCAGGTTTTGGTGACGCACACGCAAAGTCGCAGGACTGTTTCCTTTGATAATTGTTTTTTTACCCTTTTATCTGGCAACAAAACTGACACCTTTTTTTTTTACAAGGAGTCATGTTTGCATAGACCACAATACCTGCAGTCATAATGCAAACAAAAAATATAACTCTGATAATGTATGCACTGTCCTTAAAGTTGATTGGTCCACACCCAAGACATCGTTCAATTGCGTAATGCGCTGATGTACCAGTGTCTCACAAATGCCACACCATCAACTGCGGAAGTAAATTAACGCGATGAATAATTGTTAAAAATGTCTTCGGCAGAAAATTATTTCCCGTGCAATTGAGAGGGGTAGGGTTGCACTCATCTCAGTTCGTGCTAAGCCAGTGCTAAAAATACCACGTGACTAGCAGAGGCAAGTGCGTACCCTCCATAGTCCAAGCGCTGTTGACTTCCCACACAGCGATACGAAATTTAGCAACCTGACTTATGCGATTTATAAACTTGAAATAGCTTTGCGAGCCGTGTGCTCTCTTAACCACTCCAGCATCGTATCGTATAAATCAACACCCGAATCCACACGCCTCCTTGCAGGTGCCCGTGACGACGGAGGAAGGGCGCGACATGGCCAATCGCATCAACGGCTTCGGCTACATGGAGTGCTCCGCCAAGACGAAGGACGGTGTGCGCGAGGTGTTTGAGATGGCCACGCGCGCCGCCCTGCAGGTGCGCAAGCGCAGGAAACGGCAGGCGTGCTCCCTGCTGTAAGGTGGAGAGGGCAGGTCTCTACCCGTGCCCCGCGCCCCCACTTCTACCAAGGTCTACGGCGACCACCACCACATTCTCTTATTATTTTATTTTTTCCATTCTACGTGACTTTACCGAAAGAACCAAGAAGATGAATCCCTGCAGTCACGAAAGCTTTAAATCGAAATTTACACAACCACATTGCCGAAGCCTCATTTGTGCATAAGCTCTGAAGCTGGGCTGCAAAAGTTCACTCTTATTGAAAGTTGTTAAAAGAGTAGCTTTTTTATTTAAAGGATGTGGAAAAAATTGTGGTTTGTTGCTAGATGACGGGACACTCGTTCGCATTCGGTAGTGGAACGATGCGTCACGTCCGCCTAACACTCGGCCAGTATATCTCTCTTCGGCCATCATCTCCTCTTAAAGCGTGGCCTGGGGCAACAGCCCTTCAATAGAACTGCACTCCGGAGCGCCCTGCGCATTGATCGGCATGCACCCCTGATCGCGGAAATCTATTGCACACAACTGGTTGCGTTTGTTTAGAACGCATTTTTTTTTATATACGTGTCGAACCGGATTATTTTTACCTGCGGAAAATTTTGCTGCAAATTTTCAAAGCGCACCATTTTTAAATTGGAAACCAAATATCTCCATTCAAATGAGCTTCGGGCCATTCACATTGAGGTGGCCCCAAAACCCATCGGCCATAAATTCACATTTCGATGCCGGGAAGGGCCAATAACTCCATGGGCTGACCACTGTTGACTTTGCATTAAATAGTACTCATTGGGATATCACCAACAGATAAATGAAGCATGTGAAACTGTTCTTGTGCTTCGAGGATGAATATACGATTCAATGTAGAGTACTGAATATGGCTGCTGTAGCACCAAGGGGGATGATGTTGTACCCAAACACCACTGTAATCCACGTGTTTTACCCAATATAATTCTCATTGAGACCGCACAAATTAACAGCACTTAGATCGTTGGTGTAAACCTGACTCATGCCAAATCCAGTTCCTGCCACTAACCACATGACCGAGAATAGAACCCGAGCCACCGCAGTTGCGACGTAAGATTCTGCAACTGCTTAACCACTGCTCCTTAACTCGGTCATTACCCCGTGCGTAGGTTACGAAGGTAGCACCTGCGGTATCCGCCACAAGAGTCAGCGCGACTTCATTTCCACCCCACTGCACGTTTGTTGCGGCAGGCAGCTTGAGCTCGCCTTTTTGACGTTATTATGAAATATGCTGGGAGCGCGTAATCTCTTTGAATCTGTAACGGCACCGTGCTATCGGCGTCAAATGTCGCGCCAGAAGGGATGGCATCACAGTTGAGTTTCGTTCTTCGTTTTCATGTTTATTTATTTTTTTGCGCGGCGCATTTGTAGAGCTGCCCCGAATAAGCCGTTTGGCAGAGAAACACCGGTGCCTACAACGTATATCGGAGGGTGCTTTAATTGTAAGATGTGTAGATTACGGCTTTAAGTCGATAAGGAAAGAGCTTTTATGAACAGCATTTGCATTGCATGATTACAGTCATCTGGAAGCACGTGTCCACATTGAAGATGTTGTTTTTTTTCTTTACAGTGCGCCAAACATCTCAATACCTTTGCTGTAGGTGGTACCGGTATTTCTTATTTTTATTCGACGCAATCTTAATGGAGGGGGCCGTTTTGAAATGACTCCACACAAAACTGAAAGCCGTTCACTCTTTGGACCGGGCCAGCTTCAATTTACCAAGTCGTTGAGCATTTTAAATTAATGGAAGATGGACATTGTATTTATAAAATATTGAACAGACAGTATAGACTTTCTACACTGTTCTGCAATTGATGGGTTCCCATGAAATACAGGCCTTTCCTATACAGGTTGCGAAAACATCTGAGGTATCTGAAGCTAGATCTGGGAATAGGTTTACGTTCGGGGGAAAACACTTCCCGCCAGCATTTCAATCAATCTGCTTTATCCGCTGCCGTGCATTTCACACTGAAACTGGCAGGAAGCGCTGCAAAGGGGGAAAAACTAAATGCACGTACTAATTAAATATATAAACACAGCTTCAAGTATTTTTGCTAACATAAGTGGTACCAATTTTTGCTGTGGCCCATAGACTACAAGACAAGAGGCATGTGCGTACAGCCTAATGCCTTGCATATATCCATTATATCTGCTGCTTCCTGGGTCAGTCCACACTTGTTACCGGCTTACGTGTGGAGAGGATTACTGCTGCCTGCTCTGTGCATGTTGAACTTCTTTTGCACCCTACGTAGCCAACCGTGCTCATCGGAGGCGCCCTAAAGAAACTGCCGCACATCGTCCTTTCAAATATCACTGGTGTCTCAAACCTAAAACCTGATCCGAATGGTGAGTGCACATTATGTGACCTACGTAAAAGTGCTACTGCATACGAACGCGATTTAGACCCCGTGACGTGCCTGCCTAGGTTTCGCGTCTCTGTCGCGTCTTTGGGGCCCAAGGCTTTACACATCTCTTAGTTATTAACAAGATTGTTTCGTGACTGTAGAAACGAATCGATAGGTTTATTAGCGATTGCATTAAAGTTGGTCCTACACTTCCGTTGTGTAAAGATGCAAAAAAAATCGTCTAACAATGGTCGTTTTCACATCGATTCCCACGTCAAGAGCGGAGTTACGTTTCGGCCCCAAAATCTTCCACTCGTGAACAACTTTTTCTAACTCGAGAAAATAAAGTAAGAAAACATCAAATGTAACTCCGCAGATGAAGAACCACGTTGCGCGTTTGCAGGTGCCTTGTCCTCAGCGTCTGTACTGGACGTCTGTAAATTAAAATTGCTCGCGATAGCGAATTCTCGAAGAAAGAACACTCGTTAAGCGAGACATTTATTGAAATAACCACATTAATAAAAGGCTGCTTATGTGACATTTTCACAAATGTGCAGGGACCCCTCTACTTATGAACATTCGACTTGCGAACTTTGAGAGAAACAAACAAACAATTGAGAGTCGTAACTTCAACCGCCACGCAAAAGATGGTGGTGGCATCTACATCTGCGGAACATGAAGAGCCATTGGCATCTACAGGAGATTATACAACTTTTAAAGCAATTACCCGTGTTTAGTGCACATGCCGTACAACGTGCTTGAAATCGACAGGAGTAAAGTTGGACTTAGGAACAAATCGACTTACGAACAGACCTGAAACCTCACTCGTTCATTAGTAGAGTCTCTGTATTGGAAGACTATCACATACATGGCCTGAGAAGATAACATGCAACGAACAATTGTGTTTTTACTTGTGGAGATGAATTATTTGATCTCAACATCTACACTAACAATAGAACAAGGTGCTCTTTGGCGATAACTATTTGAGATGGAGGAAACAACGTTACGTGTATCACTATTTAATTATCCCGACATTTATTGATATGCAAGAAATAGAACACATTTATGCATCGAATAGCATTGTGGGGATTGTGGTCCGATTTTCGATAGTTAGCGATGCATTCTTCGGCCGACGACGATTTTTCTAAGGCAACGGATTTAATTCGAGGCACGTTCAAAAAGTCACAGGCACAACGGGAGGGCGAAACAAGCATTTGGTGGATGCATAAATAAAACAACAAAAAACTCAACACGTTCATCAATAACACCGCAGCCTTGAAAGGAAAAAAATATTTACTTGCTGACATTTCAGACAGTGCAATTTCTTCATCGTAAAAAAATATTTCCACGACTTGTAAGTTAATAATTGAGAGTAACGTGCGTGTATTCCTTCGGTGCCTTAGTCCATCATTGACTACATTTCTGTAATTATTATTACATCAAGAAAACATTTAAAATACATCGCGGTCAGTTTTACATGCACGATAGGCTTTGCTAATGCATTAATGGGTCATGAGAGAGCTTTTCTCAATTTAGTTTTGTGCTGGGGAGGGCAGGGGGAGGAGGCTGTTTTAATGAGGAACATTTTACAATGACCTCCACGAATGCACAGCAATCGAATCCCATCAAAGTTCCGTTGTAGTGCAAACGTAATATTACAGGAATAAAGGGCATTGCTGAACAATTTTATTTATGCATGTCGTACGTGTCAGCCACTTATCAGTCTTCATTTGAAGGTTTCGTGACTGCAGGAATCCATACTCTCTGTTTCTTTCGGTAAAGTCACGTAGGTAGAAATAAAATAAAATCAATCACGACGTTTCGAACGCAACACAAGCGCCCGTCTACATGTGAGAATCGCGACATCTGCGATGTCTGCTGCGAACAGCACGATGTCTGCTCACTTATCAGAGCCCTACCTTATTACAGACCAATTAAGACCTTATTGGTCACCCCGTACCCCTTTATACATCTCAACGTTCATCCTACAAAGTCCCTTCATCACAAGGGAGAAACGCAGACAATTAAAACAAAATTTTGCCCGTATTGAAACGGCTGTATGCCGTATGGACTTGAAAACTCAATTTCCCTGCACAAGCATACGGGGTGAACCGTCTGGGTTGACAGCTGTGGCATGTTGAGGTATGGACCAGGAGGGTGTCGGCAACTCGGGACACCATGCGGCTCTTTAAAGGACCGCTTCATGAAGTTGGTCACGATGCATTAACGGCTCTTAAAATTTGAGGGATTATTTTTTTACTCAATTCTTGGCTATTTTCGCTACCGACCCCTGGTTGGTAGTGAAAATAATCGGGATCAATTTTTGTCTTTGTGTTGTTGATAGCGAGCGGCTATGAACAATTTGCTTTTAAGAGTTGTGGCATTTACACAAAGCATTGTGTAAGCTACTGCATAGTATTAATAATGAATGAGATATTTGAGTCATGGTGACATTTAAATGTAGATTTTTTTTTTACATTCGGTTGCTTGGCATTTGACACGATCTCCATTTTATTTGACCCCAAAAAAAACGTTTTTACTTTGGACACCTGATGGCATTTGTTATTGATGAACGAGTTACCCTCCACTTTCCGCTGTTGGCTTGCTGCGGAAAAACAAGGGTGAACCGGACATTATATTTAAACTCCCGTTTTGTACTATAATAAAAGTGCAAAACATTCGTTTTAGTGCACACGGGCTTGTGACTTTTTGAACGTGTCCACATTAACCCAAATGTAAATAGACATTGTAGCAACAAAAGTATATATTTTGATGCGCGTGTAGAAATAGGCAAACTGTGGCTTTGTCAGGCCTATTAATATTTTCACTTTCATAGATGCCTTGCAGTTGTAACATACGGAAACTGTTCTGGTTAACCAACATCCATGACCAAACCTCCAGCAATATAATACAATTGTACAAATAATTTGACGACGATGATGCTGCTGCTGCTGCGTTGGCAGTAGTGCGCAAATAACAATACGCTCAAACGCAATTTGTTGGCAGCACTGTGGCCTTAAAAAGATTAAGTGTTTATATACACAACGTTTCAGGCAATGGCCCTTCTTTGTAGAATGTGGTCAGAGGCAGACAGAGGGCCAGAAAGGTGAGTGAAACATGTATCGTGCATGAGGTTAAAGGGGCATTTCTTTTTACTCATTTAAAGTATAGTGAAATATTCCTAAATAAAAAAAATACACTTGTTGATAGTTAAGTCTATAAGCTTGCTTGTGCGTGCGTTAAGTCTATTTGACAAATAAGATTATCGAAAAAAAAATTGGGTTAGATCGCGTAAATATAAATGCGTCCTTAAACCTGCCACCACCCAACACAGCAAATTACTAAGATTTATCACGAAGCGAAACATGCCAATTCGCTACTAGTTCAGCACACCGGTGTGTTGGAGAGTGGTGGTAGCGTCACATTCACCGTTGATACAATTCTTAGCGGTCTTACATTCCATAATGTAAAATATATATTTTGCATGTGCTATGAAGAAGAGCCATTGCTCAAAGCATCACCTATTATAGACATTTCCCGTCCAGGTCACAGTGTTTTTGACGAATGTGTTTTTAGCAGTGGCGGCTCCTGCAAAATCTCTCAGGGGGGGCAAATGTCTGGATGATTGATAAGGATAAGGTCCACCCATGCAATGAATAAATTAACAGCTTAAGCATGTAAAGGCAACTTCACTTCTTTAATATTAATGAAAAATAAAGTGACTCTTACAATACATCTTGTTTGTTTATATACTCACTATTAAAACACTCAAGTTTATTTTATTAAAGATTCCACTAGGTAGCGATAAATTATATTGTTGGATGAAACGTGCTTACTTATGATGACGTAAGCACGTATGATGACGTAAGCACGTTAGGGCGAGCCCTCCCGGAAGCCATAGAGAATGCATGGGAGCGCCCCCGTTCGAAAAAAAACATCTTTGAATGTAAGTCTATGGGACCACTCGGGGCGATTCTCAGCTGGAGGGAAATCGCCCCAAAAGAGGCGGTACTCCACAGAACGTAGCATGACGCTGATTGGACTATATCCAGAGGCTGACAGTGACGGCTAGCGTGACTGTGGTTGAATGACATTGGTGGTGCGTCGCCCAATCGCCCTAACGAAGAAACCGCCCCTGGTTTTTAGTTTCTTCCCCATAGCGTCGTGTAGATACGTGCCAACAGCAGCGGCAAAGTAACGCACTGCAAGAAACGCCAAACACACGTGGGGAACGTTTGCGATTCAGATCGCAAATCTGCGCGAATCACATTGGAGCATACCGTCAACATGAAATTAAAAATATATTTGATTGATGTCTACACACTTTTTCTTTGGCGAATGAACATATGTCCTGCTAAGTGGAATTCATCACAAAGTGACCATCACCACTGCATTGTCTGGCGCTCCCAAAGGGGATTGTAGTGTTCTGGTTGTAATTAAGCAAGTACACACACCCGTTGACATGTTCCTAAAAACGATTTTACTTCATTATTGATGGGAGAGTGACAAAGGTGGATTTGGTTTCCCGTGTGGAAAGTGGACGACAGCTGATAAGGTGATTGGTAAGATGTTTTATTTTTGTTACACCCACAGGATGCTTCTACCTTACAAAACACGCCGCATTCTGCCAAATTCTTAGGCCCGGACGCCTGTTACGCATCACGCGAGCTGCAGAGTGGGGATAAAGACACAACCGGCCTGATCATTCCCAGATCGTACACCGGCGGGTTGGGGCATGTGGTTTGCATTGTGGTGCATGTACAGCTCTCTCGTCATCTCAATCCACTGCTGGATGATGGCCTTCCCACGCAGTGCCGGTTATTTTATTATCGTTCGCCGCTGGCTTTGGTCAAAGGGTGAAGGGTATCACGTGGTACGGCACCTCTGCCAACAACTTAACCCCGCAGTAGCCTCAAGCACGGTGGCGGTCTCCCATCCCAAGCGCTCTGCAGGCTCAGAATCCTTTAGGATTTCACATATTGCAACTATCTTGAGGTTTTGGGCAAGCCAACAGGAGCAAGTGTCCCCATTGCAAAGCGGAATTCCGCGGAAGTTCTCAAGTGTTTGCACACGTGACACTCTTTACAGGTGCACGCATATAAGAACATGTGGCAAAGTAATTTAGGGCATTCATACTTAGTTTTTTCGGTAAAGTCACGTAGGTAAAAAATGAAATTAAAATTAATAAAAGTAATAATAGAAATAAAATAATACAAAATAAAAAATCACGACGTTTCGGAGGCAACACAAGTCTCCGTCATCAGGTGGGACCGTCACAGCCAGATTTGCTGTATCAAGTGAGGCAGGGATTCCAATGTGCAAGTTCTTAAATACAAGTTAAGGGGGAGGAGGGGGGGGGAGCTTATCAGAATGTGGTAGCCAATGAATGGAACGTATTATTTCTATTATTTTACTAATTTCAAATTCATTTTTTACCTACGTGACTTTACCGAAACAACTAAGAGTACAAGTTAGGGCAGTCCACTTTTTTGAGGAGGGGTGCTTTCCATGCCGAGTAGTTGGCCAAGCTCCCAATGGAATCAATCTTAATTTTGGAGCTTTCGTGACTGCAGGAATTATTCTTTGGTTCTTTCGGTAAAGTCACGTATAAAGATAAAATAATAAATTAAATAAAAGCATACTACGACGTTTCGATTGCAACACAAGCAATCATCAGGTATAAAAGAAATAGCAACAAAAATCTAACCAGAAAACTATAGACAGACATATAAGCAGACAGACATCATAAAGATACACTCTCTGTGTATCAGGTATAAAAGAAATAGCAACAAAAATCTAACCAAAAAACTATAGACAGACATATAAGCAGACAGACATCATAAAGATACACTCTCTGTGTATCTTTATGATGTCTGTCTGCTTATATGTCTGTCTATAGTTTTCTGGTTAGATTTTTGTTGCTATTTCTTTTATACCTGATCCCAATGGAATCGTCCAGTGTTTGTGGCAAGCTCGGACAGAGCCAACGTGGTTTGCAGAAATTGGAAACGAGAGGATTGTTCAGCTCGGTAAATAAACTGAACACACGGAGAGAATGTTTTCTTGAGTTAGGGCCAGCGTGCAAGCTGAACGTGCGTCAGAGGCAAACACGCAAGTACAAGGACATTCTGTGCATTGTTTTAACCAGCGTGCATGTTTACAAAGTTCATTTGCCTATCGCGGTTTTGAAGTTCTGATTCAACAAGAGAATGGGCATTATCGCCAGCTAGTTTATAGAGGTGGCGGACCGTCTGCAAGCGAGCAATTATTTTTTCCCCACTTCCCATATTTATCTCGGGAACACCGCGATGTTGGCAACAGAGTTTGTTTGCGTTTGGAACAAACAATTGAAGCAGCCACCTGTATTTTTTAGTTGGTTTATGGGAGTACACATTATGTCAGAGGTTCGCTCAATCCTTTGCTAACCTGTTTACAACTTTTTGACTTAGGCTCTCACTCTATATGAAGCTGGTAATAATGCTGTAGAAGTATATGAATACATCTTTAACTGGAAGAAAATGTGTGATGCACGTTCATCATGTGTGTGCGCGCATTGTGTTTAAACTGTGCCTTTATAACAATGTATTACACGTGTAATGTGTTACAGTGTGGGCAATGACGATTTCTGAATAACAATTAGTCATTGTCGGAAATTCATCTCTCATATGGCAATGACACCGGTATAACTTTTTTGCAGTTTACCCAAAACATCATTATCAGTCTCCCCTTTGCATGGAGTACAATTGGTGGAACATTGTACCGAGCTTAACACGTCGGCTTTCGTGACCAATGTTCATAATAAAGGTTTTTGGGTTCGATTGCTGTAAATGTGTCGTAACCCTCCACCACCCACACAGCCAGTAGCTTCATAGTCCTTAACATAATTCGTTTTAATTAGCGCATAATTATTGTTAAGAATAAAGCTCGGCGTAGTTTTCCACCAATTGTACCCCCGAAAAGGAGAAAATTCTTAATAATAATTAACAGAATTAGTATTCTTTTATTAATAAATTAGTATTCAGGATTAGTATTAATTGTTAAAAATGATTCCGCTTGGTACTGTTTTCCACCACGTAGTACCCCAGAAAAGGAGACAATGCGACTTGATTATATTCAGTTTCCCAAAAGCAGGCAATTGTGGAATGGCAAGCCAGAGGTCGCAAAGGTCGCGGAGAAGGAAGGCAAGCCAGAGACTGTGGAATGATGCAAGCACGCACATTCGGTGTTGACGGTGCGGTACAGGTTGTAGAAGCTGGTAGGGAAAAGACAGCAAATTGTAAGGGTTTGGTTTGGAACGCGTCCCTTGAATTGGCCAGGTGACATCTGACAAATAAGCGGAATTTTGTTTGATGAATTATTTTCACAAAAAGCTATTTTTAAACTGTAGGAAAGCCACGGCGCATACACGTCGCTCGCGTTGACACTTGCGTTCAATTGTAATTGAGACATTTGATTAATAAAAATGTATAATTGCCTGCCGTTTGACCGTGTGTGTTCTTCGCCGTGGGTTGACAACTCGTTGCTTCGGAACGAGCTGTTCGTGTTTTGATTTATCCTTCCCCGGCACCTCCGATTTGCGCGGATGGCTACGTAGGGTGTGAAAGAAGTTCAACATGCACAGAGTGGTCGTGTTTTAAGAAGGACCTCTACCGGTGGGAAGTTTTAATCCGCACTAAATATTTTCTCATAATATAGTTTTTTTTGGGTTAAGATTGCTGTCGCCTGAAGCTCGTAAACACATTCCTGCGGAGGGAGCTGGTAGGAACGTTGGGTTGCTCGGTCAATGGCCTGCAGGGTCAACGGCGGCGTGGTGTATTCCGCAAATATGCCCGACTGTGAGGGCGGGCACAAGCCGGCGTGAGTAGGTTAAACGTTGAGTTTTATAAGGGCACCACGGGATGACCAGCCCCTCCCCACCCAGCCCCACCCCTTCCATCCCCACCCAGCCCCTCCCCACCCTCCCCTCTCCACCCAGCCCCACTCCTCCCATTTTTGGATGCACGACAGACGGACACAATAGTCCCCTGTGGGCTGGTGTAACCAGGAGGTTCCTACCAGTATTAATTATAAGTGTTGTGGAATCACGCTCCAACACACGTGCTGTACTAGTAACGAATTGGCATGTTCTGTTTGCGTGACACCCTTTACTAAATGGCAGTGGCGGATGGTGGCGGGTTTAGCGACACATTAATATTTCCTCGATCTAACCCCCAAAAAAACCTCTTAATGATGTTGGTCGCGAAAGCCTACTACTTGTTAAGGGGCCGTCCATAAATGACGTCACGCACCTAGGGGGGGGGGGTGGTCAGACATTTGTGACGATGTGTGACGAGGAGGGGGGGGGGTGAGAAATGTGACGTCACATCAAAATGCGCAACTTTAAATAAATATAGACAAAACGTTCTACTTAATTAAATAGGCTTTTAATAAATGTGTTCTCCTAAAACACAGCGCCACATTAAATACGCACTACAATGGCAATAATTTAAAGCGATTTTAAGCATGTTTTTTTTTTTGGGGGGGGGTAGAGCTTTGTGACGTCATATTTGAGGGGGGGGGGTCTGACTTTTTGTGACGCCGTGTGACGAAGGGGGGGGGGGGGGGTCAAAAATCATCCAAAATCTCGTGACGTCATTTATGGACGGCCCCTAAAAGCTGCATATTTGCTGCTCGACAGCAAATAGAGTGCGCGCGGGCGCTCACGCAACTGTGGAGCGAGAGGGGGTGTGAAATACGCCGTGCTCCCGTTACTTAAAAGCTACCAGGAAGCTGCGAGGCCTTTGAGCGGTTTGTTTAGTCTTGGGAAAAACAAACAGTGTGGTGCAATCACTGCGAAAAACGATGTCTTTTAGTAGAATAGGTGTAAAGGATAGACGCAGTAAAGTCCACATAGGCGTCCTGGAAAATATTCAATGAAGGCCGTGTCAAGGCCATATAACCCCGGTGGTGGGCAGTGCGCGCAACAATAATCCATTTTCTTGGTTCTTTCGGTAAAGTCATGTAGAATGTAAATAATAAAATAATAACAAATTCAACATTAAATAATTCTCACGACGTTTCGGCCACAACGCAAGCAGCCGTCCTCAGGTGAAGAACAGGTCTGTCGAGAAGACAGAGTCTGAATGACACACCCCAGGCTTGGAGCGTCTATTTAAGCTGGGATGGAGGGGGAAGAGCGCCTTGACAAAATAATTTGCATATCAAGAGGAATTTGGCATATTTATGGGAAATGCAGTTATGCGATTAGTACTACATTTTTATTATTTTATTATTTCCAGTCTACGTGACGAATCCCTGCAGTCACGAAAGCTTTAAATCGAAATAAATCCATTGTCGATTAAAAACGGCTCCGCGATTAATTAGAAAGCTCGAACCAACAATTACCCGGCTGTAACCTGAATGTTGTTTTTTTATAATTTACGGGACACTACTTTATTGATATTCCTCGATTCCGCTTCTTGTACAAACTACTTAATTGTTTATCTTGTCCTACCACGATGTACCGTATACCTAACCAATGCGTAATTAAAGCATTTACAACAGAAGCTTGCCATCATTTGTTTTTAATAAAATCTTGAAACCTGGTAACAAGCTGTCCATTAACAAAAAAAACACTCCATTTACAGTATGCTATTAAAATAAACTCAAATCAAACAAATATCCTGCGGTTTTTTTTTTTGCATTCATTTAAATAACAAAAATCCCAAAAAGTGAGAAAACCTCGCATCGTGTTTTGTTTACACACAGAGCATTACTCGGGCCCCGACTCTCAGCTAAACCGTGTACGCTTTGAACTCGGTTCGAGCGTCGACGCGACCACGTGCGCCATTTTGATTCGACCACGTGCGCCATTTTGATTCGACCACGTGCGCCATTTATGCCCAAAGCACGTGCGTAACCGCCTAGGCCCGACCACAGGCTCCGCCATTACGCAAGATTCACTCGGAGCCCCGACGACCTACAATTAAAATTACACGTCTCTGTGAATTTACATATATATCGAACCCGTTTCGACGATACCGCGACCACAGCCGGGGTCACGACTAGGCCCGCGCGCCCCTTTCAGAAGCGCTACTCCTTCCAATATCAAGAAGCCACTGGGAGCATCTACGTACTCTTTAAAATCGAGCAGATTGAAAACTCATTTCTTCAGAACTGCTGTTTGTGTTACGTTTGTTGTCCTGGTTGGCTCCGTACGGCGCGAAATGTTCAACATACATAGGCAGCAACACCTACCAGGCCCCATGATGTTACATTTTTAACTTTCTACACACAGTCATTTCAATGGTCAAACTCAGCATTTTCGCTTGAACTAGATTTATGCTTACATAAGCCAGACGTGCGATTTGTGCCACTCTGCACATTGCCGAGAATATATATTACTCGGGATATAAACTTTGAATATCAAATGTCTGAACCCCCTGACCTCCCAGCGCGTCACATGACACAGACTGCGAGCCACGTGTCCGCCCACGTGTGGAGAAAGGAGCCGGCTAAGGAGAAAGCAACAAAGACAAAGATCCCCCGTATAGCCTTGACAGATTGTGGGGCCAAGTGCTGTTAGCGAGTAGCTCCAATGAAGACCAGCACGGCCACACGACGGAAATGGGTGGCTAACACCACGTCAGACCCCCCCCCCCCCTTGTCTCCCAATGGTGACGTTTACACATGGGGATGCCCAGGACCGGTTCGGATGTGGGGTGTAAAGTACGATGGGGTGAGTGGCCAGCAACGCGTCACTACCGCCTTTGTGTCCCGAGTGACGAATGTTTACACACCGCACCACGTATTCATTTGAGGTCGAGTCGACCCTGGAGAGGACCGGGACCGGTTCAGATCATCATTGGGTTCGTAGCGCAGTCCGCTAACCACTGCGCCACCGCTCCCGGCTTACATATTCCCAGAGCTAGCATCATAGGGGCCGTCCATAAATGACGTCACGCACCTGGGGGGGGGGGTCAGACATTTGTAACGATGTGTGACGAGGGGGGGGGTTGAGAAATGTGACGTCACATCAAAATGCGCAACTTTAAATACTGTAAATATAGACAACACGTTCTACTTAATTAAATAGACTTTTTAATAAATGTTTTCTCCGACAATATCAGAGTTCAGCGCCACATTAAATACGCACTACAATGACAATAGTTTAAAGCGATTTGAAGCTTGTTTTATTTTTTGGGGGGGAGGGGGACAGCTTTATGACGTCATATTTGCGGGGGGTCTGACTTTTTGTGACGAAGGGGGGGGGGTGTCAAAAATCGTCCAAAATCGCGTGACGTCATTTATGGATGGCCCCTTAGATCGCGTAAACACAAACGTGTCGTTATACACGCTGCCACCTGACACATACAACTAGCAAGCTTTATCACGTAAACAGAACATGCAAATTCCTTTCTAATACAGCACACCGGTGTGTTGGGAGAGGAAGCCCACTGCAACATTTACGATTCGTGCCACCGTGACGTTTCGCCAGGAAATTACAACCAGCATCATCAGGCGACAGCCAGAGTTGTGGATACATTATTCTCTTTTGGGACCTGACGGGACTAAAAGGGGATTTGGTTAGAGCAGTGGTTCTTAACCTTGGGGTTTGAGATGCCCTGTCTGGGGGTGTACGACATGGATAGATTTTTTTTAGAAGATAATTGAAACACAAATGAACCCTATGTATTTATTAACATAATTTTTTTTACGATTGGGAACCAAAGGAGTGCAAGGCTGCAGTAAAGGTTAAGAACCAATGGGTTAGGCACGGGTGGGGAACGTCCGGCCCGCGGGCCGTGTAAGGCCCCGCGAGATCATTTGGGTCTAGCCCTGCCAAGGCAACCCACAGGCGGGACTCGAAATTCAATAAATCTAGGAGCAAACCTGGAAAAGCAGTTGCGAGTAGCAGCAACATCATCAATAGCAGCTAACATCACACGCCTCGCCAAAGAGAAGCAGTTCTAGCCATCACATTAGGGGTGAGTTAATTAAACGTTTGACCAAATATAACGGACAAATTTTTAAGTTGATAATTTTGTATGGCCCGTGAATGATGTTATAAATATCCAAATGGCCCTTGGCAGAAAAAAGGTTCCCCACCCCTGGGCTAGAGGAAAGGGATATTGAAGGGGATTGGAGGTAGAAATACTAAATTGGAATGAGCGGGAAACGGAGGATGTTTGACAGGGGGAGATCTGTTGGGGAAAGTGTGAAGGTATGTGGCTGGAGGGAATGGTGGGTCAAGGAACCTTTGAGAATTGGGTTTGAGGGATATATAAGTGGAGGAGTGGGGAAATTCGAGAGCTCGGGACGTTTAGAGAGCAGGAAAGGAATTCTGTAAGGCCCCTGCGTGTCTCGTGCCTGAAGAAATAAAGACTCCTACTGCTGAAGACTGCCTGTGTCCAGGTGTCACCTACATTAGTATGCCGATTTCTTTCTGTCATGCAAGTCTATCACCCCCCCCTCCCCCCTCTGGGGACCAGGATTTAAACTGACAACCGTTCCAATTTATCTTCTTGGTTCTTTCGGTAAAGTCACGTAGAAGGGAAGTAATAAAATAATAAAAATAAAACATAAACATTAAATAATTCTCACGACGTTTCGGCCACAACGCAAGCAGCCGTCCTCAGGTGAAGAACAGGTCTGTCAGAAAGCTCATTCAGACGCTGTCTTTCCGACAGACCTGTTCTTCACCTGAGGACGGCTACTTGCGTTGTGGCCGAAACGTCGTGAGAATAATTTTATTGTTTTATTTTTATTATTTTATTACTTCCCTTCTACGTGACTTTACCGAAAGAACCAAGAAGACAAGTCCAGATATTGTGGCCAAGATTTAGCAAATTGTTTTATTTACATAGCATAGCATTTTTTATAGCAATATATTGAGGGGGGGCATTTTGAGCATATCTGAATATTGGGGGGGGTGAGGGCATGTGTGTGTGTGTCCCCCCCCCCCCAATATGATTATAATTACGGCCTTGGTGCCCAGGGTGATCACGTGTGCCCCTCGTGCAGGAGGAACGTGCGGAGTGCACGCGGTAGCGGTAGCGTTGCGAGGCAGTCGCCATCTTGGAGTCGCCGTGTGCCTATGCACGCCCGCAGCGCCAGTCGGCAAAGGTGCTTCAGAGGGCGCGCATTACCTGCAAAGACACAGATCACCCCTTTGGGTCAGAGGTCGCAACCGGGTACCCGATACCCGTACCCTACCCGATACCCGTCACTCATTTCGGGTAGGGTACGGGTAGGGAACGGGTACCCGTACCCGGCCGGGTACGAGTAGGCCGTGAGTCACTGGTGAGAAACCGTTTGTCACTCATTTCTGGTAGGGTACGGGTAGGGAACGGGTACCCGTACCTGGCCGGGTACGGGTACCCGTTCCCTACCCGAAATGAGTGACGGGTACGGGTAGGGTACGGGTACCCATTTGCGACCCTGGTGCGGCCAGGTACGGGTAAGGAATCAAAACCCGTTCGCGACCTCTGCTTTGGGTTTTTTTCAGTAATTTAGCTGTGACGGTTCCACATGAAGACGGAAGCTTGTGTTGCCTCCGAAACGTCGTGATTTAAAAAAAAATTCTAATTTTTTACCTACGTGACTTTACCGAAAAAACCAAAGAGTATTGACCCTCATTATGAGACCTCCTTTACCAGTGGCAAAATATAGCAATACGTTTTTTACCCTTTTATCTGGTACAAAAACTGACACCTTTATACAAGGGATCATGTTTGCAATAATCACAACACAAGCAGTAAAAATGCAAACAAAAAGAAACAACTCTGATGATGATAATGTATGCACTGTCCTTGAAGTTGATTGGTCCACACCCGAGACAGCTTTTCTTCGAGCCTAGTCTCACATGGTGTTGGACCAGATGACGCCAAAAGGCGCACAACTCAAAAACAGCGCACTATCAGAGTATTGAGAGCTCGGGGTAAGCATTTACACTATGAGACCTCCTTAACCAGTGGCAAAATATAGTAAAAGGTTTTTACCCTTTCATCTGGTACAAAAACTGACACCTTTATACAAGTATAGACCCTTGCAGTCACGAAAACTTCAAATCTAGAAATATCACCCCGTATAGCATTTGGGGCCGTCCATAAATGACGTCACGCACCTGGGGGGGGGTCAGACATTTGTGACGATGTGTGACGAGGGGGGGGGGGTAAGAAATGTGACGTCACATCAAAATGCGCAACTTTAAGTAAATATAGACAACACGTTCTACTTAATTAAATTGACTTTTAAATAAATGTTTTCTCCTACAACATCAGAGTGCAGCGCCACATTAAATACGCACTACAATGACAATAGTTTAAAGCGATTTGAAGCATATTTTATTTTGGGGGGGGGGGGCAGAGTTTTGTGACGTCATATTTGAGGGGGGGTCTAACTTTTTGTGACGCCGTGTGACGAAAGGGGGGGGGGGTCAAAAATCGTCCAAAATCGCGTGACGTCATTTATGGACGGCTCCTTTAACACTTTTGGGACAAGTGCTGTTGGCGAGCAGCACCTATGAAGGCCGGCACGGCACACGACCTGGGATGGGTGGCCAACACCACGCCCGGCCGCCTTTGTCACCCCGGCAGCGATGTCCACACACCGCACCGGGTACTCGTTTGAGGCTGAGTCGACATAGGGGAGGCCCAGGACCGGTTCAAATAAGTGCACGCACTTAGCGCCGGTCGACTGGCACTTTGTACGCCAGACACTTTAAAAAAATGCTGTAAACCTGGTCAGTTTGGGTGAACCCTCTCAGAATGAATGGGACGTGACCCAGAGGTCGCAAACGGGTTTTGATTCCTTACCCGTACCCAGCCGCACCAGGGTCGCAAATGGGTACCCGTACCCTACCCAATACCCGGCTACCCGTATCCGGCCGGGTATCGGGTAGGGTACGGGTACCCGATTGTGACCTCTGGGATGAAACCATGTTGCAGGCGCGGGTGGGTTGATTCTAGGAACTTGAATTGTGAGAAGAGACAAGACGTTGGGAAATGAATGACAAACGGTGACTGACCAGTGACTCACGGCCTACCCGTACCCGTACCCGGCCGCACCAGGGTATCGGGTAGGGTACGGGTACCCGGTTGCGACCTCTGACGTGACCCCAACCCCCTCCTCCTGCTCTTTCCGTGCAATCTTTTCCACATTTGTTGCCACTAGATGGCAGCAGCCCATAGAGCAATGTGGCGTGGCCCTGCAGATAACGCCTGCAGTTACACACGGCAGGATGCGTTAGTGCGATGGGCACGCATAATGCTGTTGATTACCCTATGAATTATAAAACCGGTAGTTAATATCCATTGAAATTTCTATGAATACATTAACCCCCCCCCCTTCACACCTGACTGGCTCGCACGTGACGACATCACACTCATCCCCCTCTATTTAAGACCGCAACAGGAGGATTTCTCAACAAATCTGGCTGTCGCCTGATGGTGCGAAACGTCGTACTTGAATTGTAAATGTGGTGGGTTAACTCTCCAACACACAACCGGTGCGCTGCACTAGTGACGAATTGGCCACGTTCTGTTTACGTGACAAACCTTACAAATTGGCTGTGTCGGATGCTGGCGGGGTTTACAGGCACATTTATATATTTACTTGATCTAACCCCCCCCCCCCCCCCAAAAAAATGCCTCTATGATGATGGAGTTACATTCCCTCTCGCGTGAAAAGTCAGCACCGGCCACGGGAGGGCATCGCCAGGTCACGACAATTGACGGGGTTTTGCTTCCAAAAACGAATGAGATCAAGTACTATTCTGGCGAATCGCCCGATGATGCTGGATGTAATTACCAGCGAAACGTCGTGCTACTCAAATTTGTAAACGTTGTAGATTTACTCTCCAACACACCGGTTGGCTGAAGTAGTAACTAATTGGCGTTTTGTTTACATGACAAATCCCTTGCTAATTGTCTGTGTCGGGTGGTGGAGGGTTACGACACATTTATACTTCCACGATCTAACCCAAAAAACATTATTATGGATGAGATAAAGTAGCCATTCTAGATTTGAAGCTTTCGTGACTGCAAGGATTCATACTCTTAGTTCTTTCGGTAAAGTCACGTAGGTAAAAAATGAAATTAAAATAAAACAATAAAAATCACGACGTTAGCTGCATGCAGCTAATCTGGCTGTGACGGTCCCACCTGATGACGGAGACTTGTGTTGCCTCCGAAACGTCGTGATTTTTATTGTTTTATTTTAATTTCATTTTTTACCTACGTGACTTTACCGAAAGAACTAAGAGTATATAAAGTAGCCAGCTCAGCCGTGGCTTGGGGCTTTGGGCTCAGCTCAAGGAAAATCTTGAGCGTTTTCTGGGACCGCACCTCGGGATGAGCTCCGTTACGATGCGAGAGATAAAAAAAAGTTCAACGGAACATCCAGACCCATGCTCCGAGCAAGCTCGAGCTTAAGCGTCGACTGGTTGCCGGCTCACTTAAGCCTGAGCCAAGCTGCGAACAACAACAACAAACACGGGCCTCGGTGTTAACTGTGGCACCTATTGAGTGGGGGGGCGGGGGCCTCACTCATGATGTAGTCGATCTCCGGCCACTGCTCGTTTTGCCGCAGCACGAGACGCAGCTTGGGGCAGACACGCACATGGTCCACGTAGTCCATCATGGCGAGCACCACTGGGCCCGCCCAGCGCCACAGCCATCGCAGCGTGATGACCTCGCAGAACTGCGTGTGTCGCCAATAAATACAGAGAGGCACAATGAAGAGTCATCGTGCCCGTCATCAATTTGGGTGGGTCCCGTGGAAAACAAAAGCGCAAAACAACGAAGCTGCGAAGACGACCACCATCGTCACCAGCAGCATCATCATCAGTGAATTCTTTATTATCATCGGCAGTATCCACAGTGACTTCTTTATCAGCAGCATCAGTGACTTCTTTTTTCTATCAGAAGCAAGCAGCAACAGCATCAATTGACTCCAGCATCAGCATCCCAACCGACTTCATTATCATCATCATCATCATCAGCGGCATCATTGACTTCACCCCGTGTCTGCGCGCATCATCTCAGCAAATAGCAACAGCATCAATTGACTCCACCATCGGCATCCCAACCGACTTCATTATCATCATCATCAGCGGTATCACTGACTTCACCCCGTGTCTGCACGCATCATCTCAGCAAATAGCAACAGCATCAATTGACTCCACCATCGGCATCCCAACCGACTTCATTATCATCATCATCAGCGGTATCACTGACTTCACCCCGTGTCTGCACGCATCATCTCGGCAAGCAGCAACTTACTCCACCATCGGCATCCTTAGCGACTCCCATTATCATCATCATCAGCAGCGGTGGCGGCATCAATGACTTCACCCCGTGTCCGCGCGCAACATCTCTTCAACGGAGAGGAGAGGGCCCCCCTGGCGGATCCCCGTACGTACGGGCACGTCCTCGATGACGGACGAGGTGAGCACCATCCTCGTGGGGTCGTCGTCGTCGCCGTGCGAGCACTCGAAGCACGAGCGCACGTCGCAGCCGTAGTTCATCAGCAGCCGCAGCGTCGCCTCGTCCTGCGCACAGCGCGGCACACGCACGCACGCAACAAGCCCGCAGCGATCGCGGCTACCCCGTTGCGTTGCACCAGGCGCACCGATTCGTAGGGTCGATGCCCGTTCGGCGTATTCCGAGGCTTCGTTTTCAACAACAGCGCGGTACGTGTGGGAATTCAGAGCAGCCAAAATGTACTCGAGACGCGTGACGTCGATTCTAAATGCGGAGGGGGGGAAAAACGGAGGACCCGGAAAATAATCCAGGCGACCAGAGAGAGAGAGATGCGCAAACTCCTAATATACAGCAGCAGGCATCAGGGGTCAGGATCGAACCCACGACCTTCTGTATACCAGGCGAGGTAGTTAACATCTCCTAGCCACCGTGATGATGATGAGAGACACACAAACTACAAATATACAGCAGCAGGCGTCAGGGTCGGGATCGAACCCACGACCTCCTGTACACCAGGCGAGGTAGTTAACATCTCCTAGCCACCGCTGGGGGGGGGTCGGGGGTGGTGGCCAGGTGGCATCTCGCCCGCGGCCTCCTTCCGGGGACGGCCCCTGTTTGTGCGCCGCGTGCCTTCAGGGCGTACTGCAGGGCGCTGGGGAAGCGCGTCGAGTTGAGCGTCGAGCGGAAGTTGACGTCAGCCCCGTGGCGCAGCAGCAGGCGCGCGAGGTCACGGTCGCCGCTCTGCACCGCGACCACCAGCGCGTTCAGAGGGTCCTGGTTAGGCAGCGCGCCCGCTACGTGCGGCAAAGACAGAGATCACCCCCCGCCGTGTCGCCCCGACAGCGAGCGGCGCCCACGAAGGCCGGCACCGCGGCACACGTGGGGGGGGGGGGGGGCCGGCGCCACGCCCGGCCGCCTTTGTCTCACCCTGCAGCAGCAGCCGCGCGCAGACGACGTCTCCGTTGGCGACGGCGAAGAAGAGGGCCGAGCGGCGGCCGTCCCCGTGCTCGCGAGCGGCGTGGGTCGCCAGCGCGGCGTTCACGTCGCAGCGGCCGCCCTCGAGCAGCAGCCGCAGGCACTCGGCGTGGCCGCCGTCCGCGGCCACGTGCACCGGGCTCACGCCGCTGGCCGCGATCGCTTGCGGCGACGTCGCCTCGGCCAGCTGCTGCAGCGCCCTGCGCCGCGCACAGCGGTGTGCGCGAGGGAGTCAGAGGCCGTGCGTGCGTGCGAGTAAACAGCACTTGCGCCAACAGGCTGCTAAAAGCCATATAGGGGATCTTTGCATGCGTGCGCATGGGGAGCGGTAGTGTAGCCACGAACCCAGCGACCCAAGTTCGATTCCCGCTCACAATAACGGTGCTGATAATTATTTCAATAGGTCCTGGGCCTCCCCAAGTTTAAAATCACCACTAAGGCGTGGTGCTGGCCAACCACCCCCCTGGTGTGCCGTACCAGCCTTAATAGATGCTCGCTAACAGCATTTGCCCCAACAGTCTGCTAAAGCTACACGGGGGATCTTTGTCTTCGTAGCGGTTAGCGCACTGCGCTGCGAACCCGGCGACCCGAGTTCGATTCCCGCTCATGGCCAACACCGGTGGCGATTATTATCATCTCCTGGCCACTTCACCGCCACCACCACATCGATGGCGGTGGCGGGTGGGTTTGTGGTGCCACAGCAACGGAGCAACTCCGCCGGCGCTGCAATCCCCACGCACCCCTCCACACGAACGCACGCACGCACGCACACCCCCACTAAACACACACACACCCCCACTAAACACACACACGCACCCACGTAGGCTCTTCGTGGGGGGGTCAACTGGTACCATGGGTTTTTACCCGAGGGGCCCCTAGCGGGGATGTCCCACGGTTTCCCAGTGCTAGGAGATTGGCCGACCCCGCCGAGGCCAAATTGCATTGCGGCCCCCCCCCCCCCCCCGTGAATTGGCTTAAAGTTGTATGGGCGCGACGAAGCTGACCGGGCTGACCGCAATGAGACACTCACAGCACGGGGGGATGGGGCCTCGAGGGCGAACACTCCACAAGCAGCGCGTAGGAGGAGGTGGGAGGGAAATCCCTGGACCGACTACAGCTGTGTATTCCGCGGGACGACCAACCCGACCAAACCGGTTGAGTCCGGGGTGGGGAGGACGGGGGCCTAGACAATGCATCGAGGCGTAATGGGAAGCAACGCTCCAGGTAGGGGCGGGGCATCGGTTTTAAATCGAAAAGTAGGCGCCCGATTGGCCGCACAGGGTAACACCACGTGACCCGGGATCTTTGGATTCCGAGGGCATAAAAGGAGGGAGCGGAAAGACGTTGAGGAGTTCTCCTCTAGCTGTTCAGCTGCCCGGTCTGTCTCCCAGTGTGTCCGTGCGACACCGTGAGTGCGTCTGTGAGGTGACAAGTAGAGTGAGGGTACACCCAGGGATTGAATAGGGATAGGCTAGGCCAGCGGTCGGGAACCTATGGCTCGCGAGCCATATATGGCTCTTTCGGTGACGGCATATGGCTCCCAGACAATTTTGAGTTGACAAAAATAATAATAAAAAATCAGTTTGGAACTGATTTTAAAATACTTGTGATATTGCTTAATAATACTGTGTCATTTTAAAGTAAACAGAAATTAGCTTTGAAGATAAATTTCACGGGTCACGCCTGCATGAAGCTCAACCTCACCACGTATGAACCAGACTACAAGGCCATCAGCAAAACCATGCAGCACCAGAAGTCGCATTAAAAGTAAGACATATTTAATTTATTATACGTTAAAAATACTATATGGCTCTCAATGCAATATATTTAGAAATATTTGGCTTTTATGGCTCTCCCAGTCAAAAAGGTTCCCGACCCCTGGGCTAGGCGCTGCTCGCTGAATATTTACTCCGGGCCGCACAGGGTTTTCTAAAGACGCGCCATTAATAAACTTCAGTTCAGCAGATCGGTGTAGTGTGATTCCTGTGTGTGTGGGTGAAGTTCGGCGTGGTGTCTGATTTTTGAGTGGAGCGACTGCATGCGGGGGGGGGGGGGGGGGCGTGAGAGAGCGAGCGCGGGACTGCAGGATGTCAGCGCGGGGTTGGTGTGTGAGGTGCGCAGCTATTACCATCTATACGACCGTCATTGTTTACGCGTGCTTGCGCTCGCGTGCGCGTTTACACAGTAGGAAATAGCCTCAACGGCGAGACGTGCACCCAGGTCACCTCCTTCTTTTCGTTTAACACCAGTAGGGGTGCATATTCATACAGCCCTGTCCCAGCCGTCCCCTTCCCGCGAGCAGTAGCATCTGTTTGCACAGCGGATTAAGGGGGCGCGTGCATATTCATACGACTATTTTCAGCGCTAGCCTTGGTGAGCGACGTGCGCCTGCACGGGCACGCGCGTGCACGCAGCCACCTCCGGGTTAGTGGCGGTGTACGTGTTGGAGTGTGTGTCAAGATCGGCCTCTGTGGAGGAGGCTCGTGAAGGACGCTACTGGGCAGTTGGAGGCAGTCGCCCTCCAACAACAACGGAGGGCGGAGGAGCGACGCTCACAACAACGAGCGTAGCGCCGGGTGGCTAAAGCACAGCAAGTTGGTACAGTAGGGGGCACAGGTGGTGCATCAGCCAGTCATCTCGGTCATCTCAGTCAGTCGACCCGTGGCACCTGCTGGGTCTGCCCCGTGACCTCCTGCCAGCGGGCGTTCGACACTTCACGTGGCCTCAAGGTGCACATGGCCTGGCACAAGCGTCGTGGTGACGTCACCGCCACTTAGTGGCGAATGGCGGTTGTTGTTGTTGTGGGATAACTCCGGGCGGTAGTGAGCCAGGCACTTAACCACGTCCCTCAGAGAGGGCTCTGGCGAGGGGGGTGCCGATCACCCGATCGGCGGGGGGCCCGGCGAGAAGTGGCCGAGGAGGAGGCGGGGAGTGGAGGTGGTGGGCGTCAGCCCCCGCAGATTCACGAGCGCAGTACGCACAGGTAGTGGCCGTGCCGCGCCGCGCTGTGGATGGGCAGGCGTCCCTCCATGCTGGGGGCGTTGGCGTCCGCTCCGTGCCGCAGCAGCAGCGCCACGCAGTCCGCGCTGCCGCCACGCGCCGCTTCGAACAGCGCCGACTCGCCGTCACAGGCACGCGCGCCGACGTCCCCGCCTGCACGCACACGCGATGCCCCCGACGCACGCACGCAAGTCTCCCCGAGTCTCCCCAAGTCTCCCCGACGTCCCCCCGACGTCTCCCCAAGTCTCCCCTAGTCTCCCCAAGTCTCCCCTCGTCTCCCCTCGTCTCCCCTAGTCTCCCCAAGTCTCCCCCAGTCTCCCCTAGTCTCCCCAAGTCTCCCCTAGTCTCCCCTAGTCTCCCCGAGTCTCCCCGAGTCTTCCCAAGTCTCCCCGAGTCTCCCCAAGTCTCCCCTAGTCTCCCCTAGTCTCCCCTAGTCTCCCCGAGTCTCCCCGAGTCTTCCCAAGTCTCCCCGAGTCTCCCCAACTCTCCCCTAGTCTCCCCCAGTCTCCCCAAGTCTCCCCTAGTCTCCCCAAGTCTCCCTAGTCTCCCCTAGTCTCCCCGAGTCTCCCCGAGTCTTCCCAAGTCTCCCCGAGTCTCCCCGACTCTCCCCTAGTCTCCCCTAGTCTCCCCAAGTCTCCCCTAGTCTCCCCAAGTCTCCCCTAGTCTCCCCAAGTCTCCCCTAGTCTCCCCTAGTCTCCCCTAGTCTCCCCGAGTCTCCCCGAGTCTTCCCAAGTCTCCCCGAGTCTCCCCAACTCTCCCCTAGTCTCCCCTAGTCTCCCCAAGTCTCCCCTAGTCTCCCCAAGTCTCCCCTAGTCTCCCCGAGTCTCCCCAAGTCTCCCCCAGTCTCCCCTAGTCTCCCCAAGTCTCCCCAACTCTCCCCTAGTCTCCCCTAGTCTCCCCAAGTCTCCCCTAGTCTCCCCTATTCTCCCCAACTCTCCCCAAGTCTCCACAACTCTCCCCAACTCTCCCCTAGTCTCCCCTAGTCTCCCCGACGTCTCCCCAACTCTCCCCAAGTCTCCCCTAGTCTCCCCAAGTCTCCCCTAGTCTCCCCAAGTCTCCCCAACTCTCCCCAAGTCTCCCCGACGCGGACGCAATCTCATCCGACGGCGTTGGCTATCGCTGCACGTGCCGGCCTGCGCTCCGGCACTGCGGAGGCAGCAGCGGGCGAGGCGTCAACTCCCCTCGACGGCGCCCACCTTTGTGGATGAGCTGCTCCAGCGCCTCGACCCTGCCGTGCAGCGCCGCGACGGCCAGCGGCGTCACGGCGAACGCGTCCCGCCGGTTGGGGTCGCCGCGGTGGTGCAGCAGCAGGGCCAGGATGTGCGAGCGGCCCCCGCGGGCGGCTTCGTGCACGGCCGTCCACCGCTTGGCGCACGCGAGGTTCGGGTCCGCGCCGTGCCGGAGCAGCAGCGAGGCCAGCTGGTGCGAGCCCGCGCGCACCGCTTGCGGAGGGCGGCGGATTACTGGTTTTCTTTTTAAATCCTTTATATTAAGTTCACTTGCTTGCTTAGGACCGTGCAAATCTTTTGGTCGTTTTTTAACCCACTTCCCGTGATCCAATCGAGCTGACATTTTCCACACAGACTCGTTGTGCGTGACAATTAATGTTCGTGAAAATTTTTTCCAACATTTTACACTTTTTAGGACAAAAATATAATATTTAATTACCAATTGCTTAATGGTGCAATGCAATCATCTGACCCATAGGTGGTAGCCATCTCAAGCCAGAGGACGAGAGGACTCTAGCCGCCACGCATATAAAGGATTTATAGTGAAAAACTTAGTTTTTACGGGTTATACTTATTAAATCGTTTATATTAAGTTCACTTGCTTGCTTGCTTGCGCGCTTACGACCGTGCAAATCTTTCGGTCGTTTTTAAACCCACTTCCTGTGATCCAATCGAGCTGACATTTTCCACACAGACTCGTTGTGCGTGACAATTAATGTTCGTGAAAAATTTTTTCCAAAATTTTACACTTTTTAGGACAAAAATATAATATTTAATTACCAATTGCTTAATGGTGCAATGCAATCATCTGACCCATAGGTGGTAGCCATCTCAAGCCAGAGGACGAGAGGACTCTAGCCGCCACGCATATAAAGGATTTATAGTGAAAAACTTTGTTTTTACGGGTTATACTTATTAAATCGTTTATATTTAGTTCACTTGCTTGCTTGCTTGCGCGCTTACGACCGTGCAAATCTTTCGGTCGTTTTTAAACCCACTTCCCGTGATCCAATCGAGCTGACATTTTGCACACAGACTCGTTGTGCGTAACAATTTATTTTCGTGAAAAAAAATTTCCAAAATTTTCCACTTTTTAGGAAAAAAAAGTCATATTTAATTTAAAATACCAATGTGATAAAAATGAAACTCTTACTCAAGAAAAACAGAAATGAATAATAAAATAAAACCGATGCCACGCATATAAAGGATTTATAGTGAAAAACTTTGTTTTTACGGGTTACTTTTTTATTATCATTATTGTTGTTACTCTTTGGTTCTTTCGGTAAAGGCACGTAGTTAGAAATAACTACGTGACTTTACCGACAGAACCAAAGCAAAAAGAAAATGAAATTGTCTGCGTTTCTCCCTTGTGATGGGACTTTGTAGGATGAACATTGAGATTTATAAGGGCACGGGGTGACCAATAGGGTCAAAATTGGTCTGTAATACGGTAGGGCACTGATAAGTGAGCAGACATCGTGCTGCTCGCTGCAGACTTCGCAGATGTCGCGATTCTCACCTGAAGACGGGCGCTTGTGTTGCGTTCGAAACGTCGTGATTTATTTTGTTTCTACCCACGTGACTTTACTGAAAGAACCAAAGAGTATGGATTCCTGAAGTCACGAAAGCTTAAAATCAAGATTATTGTTGTTGTTATTGTTATCATTGCATTCGCTTGCTTGCTTGAGAAAGCCATGCCGGGCGTAAAGACTGTTTCTAAACTCAACAATTTTTTACGTTACCAAGTAAGTCCCACTGAGCTACACAGCTATTTTTCAGAAGCGACCTGGCCACAAATGATAGCTCAACGAAGTGGCTTATCACGTGGACATTTATAGCAGCCAAATACTCTCAACGCCTGTTGAGTCTAAATGTGAACCCGGAGAAAAATCCACGCGACCACGGAGAAAGCATGCAATATATAGGCATCAGGGTCAGGATCAAGCCCACGACCTCCTGTATACCAGGCGAGGTAGTTAACATCTCCTCGCCACCGTGATGATGAGAGAGAGACACACAAACTTTAAATATACAGCAGCAGGCATCAGGGTCGGGATCGAACCCACGACCTCCTGTACACCAGGCGAGGTAGTTAACATCTCGCCACACAGTAGGGGTCTCCGATTGCTGCATTTCCCAATGAAGCCTTTGCAAGTGTTTTTTTATCATAACACTTACAATTAGTCAATTTCGTAGCGTAACTATCAGCACGCAGCTCTCTTATGGGTGACATCACCATATCCGTAACGGTCACCACTACAATGAACTTCTTTCGCGCCGTACGTAGCCAACCCTGGCCATCGGAGGTATTGACCAGGGTCGGCCTGCCGCGTCGAACCGCGGACCTCTGCGGCCTCACCAGCGAGCAGCGCGCTGTCCCCGCGGTCGTCGTGCCCGTCCGGCTGCACCCCGCGCTCCAGCAGGGCGCGGACGTTCCCCGCTCGCCCCGCCAGCACCGCCAGCATCAGCGCCGTCTCACCAGCGTGCGTGCACTGCTCCCGCACGCTGGGGTACGACGCTGTGCGAGGGTTAACGTGGACACGGTGAAGAGCCGACAATAAGTGCGTCGCAAGAGTCTGGTGAAGGTACCTCCAATTAGTACGGTTAGATACGTACGGTGCGAAAGAAGTTCAACATCCATATATACATATAACATAACATAATTCGTTGCTGAGACCCGTTCGTAAGTCGGAACACAATCATGCCTGGCCGCCTTTGTCTCCCCAGTGGTGATGTTTACACCAACACACAAGGCCTCATTTGAGGCTGAGTTGACCTAGAGGAGGCCCAGGACCGGTTCAGATGGTCGTGAGTGGGAGTCGAACTCGGGTCACCACTTCCGTAGCGCAGCGCGCTAACTGCTACACTACCACTCCCCCACAACAAAACAAAGATCCCCCGTATAGCCTGAACAGACTGTAGGGGCAAGTGCTGTTAACGAGCACCTGTGAAGGCCGGTACGGCACACGAGGGAGTGGGTAGCTAGCACCACGCCCGGCCGCCTTTGTCTCCCTAGTGGCGATGATTTACACACCATTCCAGGTACTCATTTGAGGCCGAGTCGACCTAGGAGAGGCCCAGGACTGGTTCAGATAATCGTCACCGGTGTTGGCCGTGAGCGGGAATCGAACTCGACACGAGTTGCGCAGCGCGCTAACCACTACACCACCGCTCCCCACTCCCCACACACTCACTTTCACACACAAACTCAGCTTTAATTCTAGATTTGAAGCTTTCGTGACTGCAAGGATTCATACTCTTAGGTTTGTTCGGTAAAGTCACGTAGGGAAAAATAAATAAATAATACAGGATAAATTATAAAAATAATAGAAGAAATAATAGGACAACAAATTTCACGTAGGTAAAAAATAAAATTATAAATTACTAAAAGTAATAATAGAAATAAAATATTAAATCACGATGTTTCGGAGGCAACACAAGTCTCCGTCATCAGGTGGGACCGTCACAGCTGAATCACATGATACAGTAAATTCAGCTGTGACGGTCCCACCTGATGACGGAGACTTGTGTTGCCTCCGAAACGTCGTGATTTATTATTTTATTTTATTTCTATTATTACTTTTAGTAATTTATTATTTTATTTTTTACCTACATGGTGACTTTACCGAAAAAACCTAAGCGTATTAAACTCAGCTTTCACACACACACTCAGTCCCAGCGCGATGCTGACTGATTACATCCAGTTTGCACGTGCGACTTCGCGTTTGAAGTCAATGTTCGTAAGTGCGGGTGCTCATAAGTGCGGGTGTTCGTACGTCCAGGGCCGCCTGTACACACGTCTGTGTATAGACGAAATTCTGGCTGTGGCCCTCTCTCCGTGTTACCGTCGAGCGTGACCTCCAGGATCTGCTCGAGCGGCTGCACGGACGCCTCGTGCAGTGGGAACCACCCTCGGTCGTCGGCCTCGTCGAATGCGGAGCGGAAACGCGACAGCTTCTGTAGCTCCAGCACGCCGCCTGGACACGGGCCGACCGCCTTTCAGACTCGCACCCGGGAGTTCATTATCTCAGCTGCTGAGGCCCAAAATTGAGCTCTTCGTTGCGTTACACGGACGCCAAAAGCGAAAGACCGTCAGAGTGGCGGTAGTTACATGGCATCGCAGTTATATAGAGTTCCATAGAGTTGCATAGAGCTCACAGAGTTGTACAGAGACTCATAGACTGCAGCCCAATACCGTTGGCAGTGGCAGCAGTGACAGGGCATTGCAGGGGGGAATATGCAAACGAACCAGAACTACAAACTACACGGACTTCCACCAGCACTGGCCCAGCTTTGTAAAGGCACAAAATGTCTTGTCGTCACCATTAAACATGGTGACATGGCCCAGCCGGAGTCGTAAAAGTTCCCAGTTCGAATCCGGCAGGCCACCCTGGTTAGAACTCTGTAAGACCCTCCTAAAATAAGAGTCGAGAGACTCAATAAGACCCTCCTGAAAATTGTAAATGTTGTGGATTTACTCTCCAACACACCGGTGTGCTGTACTAGTAACAAACTGGCATCTTCTGTTTATGTGACAAACCTTACTAATTGGCTGTGTCAGGTGGTGGTGGTTTTAATGACACATTTATATTTACGCAATCTAACTAAAAAAAACGTATATTATGGATAACACAGTCGCGAACTTCTTTCGCACCGTACGTAACCAACCGTGTTAATCAGAAGTGCGAAGGAAGGACAACAAACTCTATGTGAAGATGCACCACAGGGTTCTGCCACGTGTGCTTTCATTCACACCTAGAGGGCGCACTTTGCAGGCAGCCCTGCTCAGAATTGCATTCCCGCTATCTCTGTGGCCTCTTTCTGTGCTGCGAAGAAAACTCAATAAATGACAAACTGACCCGTCCTGATGCAGTTGATGATCCGACTGTGGGTGCTGCTCTCTTCTGGCCTGCAGGATGGAATCGGGAGCAGGTGTAAGGTGATGCGGTTTAGGTTTTGTGGCCATTGACTCTCCTCCCAGAGTCTTACTGCAACTGTGCACGCAATCTGATCCAAAGATACGAGGCAGGCAGACATCGTTTGTTGTAATTCATTCATTCAGACGCTGTCTCCCCGACAGACCTGGTTTTCACCTGAGGACGGCTGCTTGCGTTGTGGCCGAAACGTCGTGAGAATTATTTTATAATGTTTTATTTTTATTATTGTATTACTTCCCTTCTACTTGACTTTACCGAAAGAACCAAGAAGATGAATCAGTGCAGTCACGAAAGCTTTAAATCGAAATGTAATTCATTTTCATTTATCAATGTTGTGGAAAAACCCAACTGGTGAAGGATGGTTAAATAACCCTCACAGCCGACACGGCATGGGGCAGCCATCAATCATAGCGACGGATTGACATAGGCCTGTAAATTATTCATACAGATCTAAAATTGGCCTTACAATTCCAAAATTCTAGATTTTCAAAAATCCAAAAATGTAACACTATGATAGGTCGTTGTAAACTTATATTGAGCTTAAGTATGGTGATGTACACTACAGGAATAAATAACGTAAAATAACAAACAAAAATTAGGAAATAACACTGGTCAACAAAAAAAAAACATTTTTTTCTGGCCTGGACTTTTGCAGCTGTTTCAGGCTAATTTCAGGGTGCTGATTCCAAATCTGATCTCAGATTTGCTCTATCACATCTCATTTTTATGATATCGGCATACCCCATTTTCATTTATTTTACCCGAAATTAACTCTGTCATTATGATTGCAAGTTGTTGCGAGTCAGTGACTACTTTAGTGTTAAAATAGGGTGCTGTATTTTTAGGATAGTGTGTTTATAATATAATTTTATGTAGATATCCACATTTATTTAATATTTTTCTTCTACAGTTTTTATTTAAAATGCAATATTTGATATCTCAAAAACCTGATGTGATAGACAAAAACTGATGCCAGATTTGGAATCGGTACCCCCAAAATTACCTTAAAACCGTTTGAATACCTTATGCCAGAAAAAGTGTGTTGACCAGTGTAATATATCTGAAATCAGCCTGAAATGAAAAACGAAGTCCTACTATGGGCTATTGTAAACATTGCGGTTTATGATGATCCTGGTCTTGACTCACGAGTTATGTCCCTGTGAGCTGATAGGGCCATTGGTCTCCTCCTGGCTCAACTGCATCCTCACAAACTCCGCCAGGCCTTCTTCCTAAGTGTCCTGAAACGAGAAGACCACTCGGTGGCCTATCCGTGATGAAGGAACACAACGCGGTCGAATGGAAAGGCAATTACGTTTTCAATTAATCAAACGTTTCACTCTTAAATTTCGATTTAAAGCTTTCGTGACTTAGGGATTCATCTTCTTGGTTCTTTCGGTAAAGTCACGTAGAAGGAAAATAATAAAATAATAGAAATAAAACAATAAAATGCAATTCTCACGACGTTTCGGCCACAACGCAAGCAGCCGTCCTCAGGTGAAGAACAGGTCTGTCAGAAAGACAGACCTGTTCATTCAGACGATGTCTTTCCGACAGACCTGTTCTTTACCTGAGGACGGCTGCTTGCGTTGTGGCCGAAACGTCGTGAGAATTATTTTAATATGTTTTATTTTTATTATTTCCCTTCTACGTGACTTTACCGAAAGAACCAAGAAGACGTCTCACTCTTAATTACAATGAAACGCAAGAGTAAACGTGACCCAAAAATACGGATGAAAATGTATCCACTTGCTGTACTGCCATCCCTGCCCGGACAGATATGTTCATGACAAATCTACTCACCCACTCAATTATACTACTGGTCTCGTTTACCTCTGGGAGCCTCTGTGTCTTTGTTGAACTTCTTTCGCACCGTACGCAGCCAACCGTGCTAATCGGAGGTGCGGTGGAAGGACAACAGTGCATTGTCATCCACCCAGCATCTCTACTCTTTGGTTCTTTCGGTAAAGTCACGTAGGTGAAAAAATGAAATACAAATATTTAATAAAATAAAAATACTTATTTTTATTATAGTTTTTTTACCTACGTGACTTTACCGAAAAAACCAAAGAGTATGGATCCTTGCAGTCACGAAAACTTCAAACCCAGCATCTCATTCTTATTCGGACTGAAGCTGGCTTAATGTTGGGAGGCACAAATGTGATAATTGGCTGGGATATGTCAATGGTCAAGTGGCCTTGGGTGACTGAACCTCACAACAGAGGCTCCACAGAGGTGAGATCCTCTCTATGGGTACCAGATATAATTTGATCCGGCCAAGCACAGATCCATCTCTGGTGCCAAACTTGGCATTCTGTTGGCAGTGCTCAGCACAGCTGAGTGGCAGCCATGCTATCTTTAGCGAGTGAGCATTGGCGTCACAACATTTAGAAAGTGATCTACTGTACGACCACCCGAGACGCATAGAGACAGCGACGCGCTGAGAGGCATTTGCCAAATCCGAAAATTATTCCTCAAACTACTCTATTGGGATTAGACACACAGCAAGCAGCAATCATCGCCACCCTTACTGCCACACAAATGCCCATTTTATACAGGTCACGTGCTGAGCAACCTTATGCCCCACAGGGTCAGCTGCTACTTGGGGCTGGCCTTGGCTAAACCACACAGCAATCATCGTTCCCCTTACTGGCACGCAAATTTTGACTTAAAACCTTCGTGACTGCAGGAATTCACAGTCTTTGGTTCTTTCGGTAAAGTCACGTAGATAGAAAAATAATAATAAAGTGAATAGAAATGAAAGTAATAAAAATAATAAAATAAAACCACGACGTTTCGATTGCAACACAAGCGGTCGGCATCAGGAAAAGGGGTTTAGCCTCTAAAGGCAAACCGTTTATAGAGGTTTAAAATGGGCGTAGTCCAAGTGTCAGTAGCATGGGCGGGGTAGCTAATGTTAATGTTGTTGCCGGTGGAGGTTGCTGCTACTGGAGATGGTGGTAGTAGTGGGTAATGATGGAGGAGGTGGTGGGCTTCCACCAATAGAGGGCTACTGCTAGTGGTGATGGTAGTAGTCATAACTGTCTGTAATGTTTCCATTTTAGACCTGGCAGCCCTTTAATTGGAGGAAGCTCACCACCAGGACCATCGCTGCCCACTCCTACAATCACCACTAGCAGTAGCCCTCTATTGGTGGGAGCCCACTACCTCTACCATCATTACCCACTACTACCATCCAGAGGTCGCAAACGGGTTTTGATTCCTTACCCGTAACCGTACCCGGCCGCACCAGGGTCACAAACGGGTACCCGTACCCAGCCGTACCTGAACCCTACCCTTACCCGGCCGGGTACGGGTAGGGTACGGGTATTGGGTACCTGATTGCGACCTCTGGGATGAAGCCATGTTGCAGGCGTGGGTGGGTTGATTCGAGGAACTTGAATTGTGAGAAGAGACAAGACGTTGGGAAATGAGTGACAAAGAGTTACTCACCAGTGACTCACGGTCTACCCGTACCCGGCCGCACCAGGGTCACAAACGGGTACCCGTACCCGGCTGGGTACGGGTAGCCAGGTATCGGGTAGGGTACGGGTATCGGGTACCCAGTTGCGACCTCTGCTACCATCATCTCCAGTAGCAGCAACCTCCACCGTCAACAACATTAACATTAGCTGCCCCCCCCCATGCTACTGACACTTGGGCTACGCCCATTTAAAACCTCTATAAACAGTTTGCCTTTAGAGGCTAAACCCCTTTTACTGATGACGACCGCTTGTGTTGCGATCGAAACGTCGAAACGAGTGTCTAGGAGGGAAGTTCTATCAAAAACCGAACCAAGCATCGTTGTTAAGAGGCACGGACGCGCAGTCTCTACTTCTGCGACCGTCTGGAACGCTCCTCCTTCAGATATTGCGAAGCCACTGGGGCTGTGCAACTTGTAAATCGTCATCTAGATTGAAAAGTCTTGTCTCTCGAACGGCTTTTTGTGTTTAGTTTGTTATCTTCTTGGTTCTTTCGGTAAAGTCACGTAGAAGGAAAATAATAAAATAATAAAAATTAAACATAATAAAATAATTCTCACGACGTTTCGGCCACAACGCAAGCAGCCGTCTTCAGACCTGTTCTCCACCTGAGGACGGCTGCTTGCGTTGTGGCCGAAACGTCGTGAGAATTATTTTATTATGTTTTATTTTTATTATTTTCCTTCTACGTGACTTTACCGAAAGAACCAAGAAGATGAATCCCTGCAGTCACGAAAGCTTTAGATCGAAATTTAGTTTGTTGTCCTTCTCCCCCACCCCGCATCTCCCATTAGCACGGTGGACGACGTACGGTGCGAAAGAAGTTCAACATACGAACTGTTTCTCTATCCCTGTATCTGCCGGCTACTCCAGCACACAAACCTGTCAACCGCTTACCTGATTACAGACCAATTCAGACCGTGTTGGTCACCTCGTGCCCCTTATACAATCTCAACGTTCATCCTACAAAGTCACAAACAGACACAAATTATGTTACTAAACAAAAACAGTTTAATGCATTAATTTTGATCATTGGTGTCAATGATGCTACTTAGCATGCTTACTGCTGATGCTGCCTGCTTGCTTGATATGTGGATGCACACACTCATGTTGATTTGTGTTGCCCGCTGTGCACCTTATGGACCTGAAAACTCAATTTCCCTGCACAAGCATACGGGGTGAACCGTCTATGGGTTGACAGCTGTGAGTACTCAACAACTATCACAGAAACGCATGCGTACAGCTTGGGCAAGCGATGGCTCTGTCTCTTTGTGTGTCTGTCTGTGTGTGTCGCTGTATTTGTGTTAAACTGTGTTTGTGTGTGTTTGTCTGTGTCTGTGTGTGGCTGTGTGTGTTTGTCTGTGTTTGTCTGTGTATGTGTGTGTATCTGTGTGTGTGTCTGTGTGTCGCTGTATCTGTGTTTGTCTGTGTCTGTGTTTGTCTGTGTCTGTGTTTGTCTGTGTCTGTCTCTGTCTGTGTCTGTGTGTGTGTCTGTGTGTGTCTGTGTGTGTTTGTCTGTGTTTGTGTGTGTGTCTGTGTGTGTGTCTGTGTCGCTGTATCTGTTTGTCTGTGTCTGTGTGTGTGTCTCTGTGTCTGTCTGTGTGTGTGTGTGTTTGTCTGTGTCTGTGTGTGTGTCGCTGTATCTGTGTTTGTCTGTGTGTGTCTCTGTGTGTGTCTGTGTGTGTGTCTCTGCGTGTCTGTGTGTGTGTATGTGTGTCGCTGTATCTGTGTTTTTCTGTGTCTGTGTGTGTCTCTGTGTGTCTGTGTGTCGCTGAAACTGTGTTTATCTGTGTCTGTCTGTGTGTCGCTGTATCTGTGTTTGTGTGTGTCGCTGTGTCTGTGTGTGTCTGTGTGTCTGCGTGTGTGTCTCTGTGTGTCTCTGTGTGTGTCTGTGTGTCGCTGTGTGTCGCTGTGTGTGTGTGTCTCTGTGTGTCGCTGAAACTGTGTTTATCTGTGTCTGTCTGTGTCGCTGTATGTGTTTGTGTGTGTCGCTGTGTCTGTGTGTCGCTGTGTGTGTGTCTGTGTGTCGCTGTGTCTGTGTTTGTCTGTGTCTGTCTGTGTGTGTCTCTGTGTGTCTGTGTCTGTCTGTATGTGTGTCGTTGTATCTGTGTTTGGCTGTGTCTGTGTGTGTGTCTCTGTGTTTCACTGTGTTGATCATCGTTACTCAACTACAGAATATTATTTGGCTTTAATGATCGATTTAAAGACAATGTTGCATGCAACCTCCTCCAACTAAAACGTTGAACAACGACTTACCGCCAGTAAAGACCATTCAGGTGAAAGCTTTGAAAGTTTAACAAGGATCAAGAAGACGACGTCTGGGTCTCTATGGCAGTCTCTGTCTCTCTCTGCGTCTCCAGCCACGCGTCTGTGTCTCTCTCTGTGTCTGTCTCTGTTTCACTGTGTCTCTCTGTGTCTGGTGTCTCTTTGTGTCTCTCTCTGTGTCTGTCTCTGTCTCTCTGTGTTTATCTGTGTTTCACTGTGTCTCTGTGTGTCTCTTTGTGTGTCTGTCTCTGTGTCTGTATCTGTGTTTCACTGTGTTTCTGTGTGTCTCTGGTGTTTATGTGTATCTGTGTGTCTCTCTGTGTTTCACTGTATCTGTGTCTCTGGTGTCTATGTGTCTGTATATGTGTTTCACTGTGTCTATGTGTGTGTCTCTGTGTGTCTCTCTGTGTTTCACTGTGTCTCTGTATGTCTCTGTGTTTCACTGTGTCTCTGTATGTGCCTCTGTGTGTCTCTGGTGTCTATGTGTCTTTATCTGTGTTTGTGTTTCACTGTCTCTGTGTGTGTCTCTGTGTGTATCTCTGTGTTTCACTGTGTCTCTGTGTGTCTCTGGTGTCTATGTCTCTGTGTGTCTGTATCTGTGTTTCACTGTGTCTATGTGTGTGTCTCTGTGTTTCACTGTGTCTCTGTGTGTCTCTCTGTGTGTCTGTATCTGTGTTTCACTGTGTCTCTCTGTGTGTCTCTCTGTGTTTCACTGTGTCTCTGTGTCTCTCTGTGTGTCTGTATCTGTGTTTCACTGTGTCTCTGTGTGTGTCTCTCTGTGTTTCACTGTGTCTCTGTGTGTGTCTCTCTGTGTTTCACTGTGTCTCTCTGTGTGTCTCTCTGTTACACTGTGTCTCTGTGTGTGTCTCTGTGTGTCTCTCTGTGTTTCACTGTGTCTCTGTGTGTGTCTCTGGTGTCTATGTGTCTCTGTGTGTCTGTATCTGTGTTTCACTGTGTCTCTGTGTGTGTCTCTCTGTGTTTCACTGTGTCTCTGTGTGTGTCTCTGTGTCTCTCTGTGTTTCACTGTGTCTCTGTGTGTGTCTCTGGTGTCTATGTGTCTCTGTGTGTCTGTATCTGTGTTTCACTGTGTCTCTGTGTGTGTCTCTCTGTGTTTCACTGTGTCTCTGTGTGTGTCTCTGTGTCTCTCTGTGTTTCACTGTGTCTATGTGTGTGTCTCTGGTGTCTATTTCTCTGTGTCTGTCTCTGTCTATCTCCCTGTCCACACTGTGCATGCTAAAGTTGGGGGACCACGGCAAATTTCTATTTTTACTCGACTGAGGGACCGTGGCTATGTGCACTGAACCGGTAACCGAATACACGCCCTGACAGTTTTTTCGTTCCGGAGCGATTTTTTAGTTTTGTAAATTTTTTTGGTTACTTATGTGGTTAACGGTGTGTGTGCGGATGATGAGATTTGAGAAATGCTTGTGTTTTTTTGCGGAGAGACAGATGGATATGTGACACGTTGCTATGAATGTTGACATTACGTGGCTTAGTGTGTGTGTTGAACTTCTTTCGCACCGTACGTAGCCAACCGAGCTAATCGGAGGTGCGGGGGAAGAACGACTAATTCTAGATTTGGAGCTTTCGTGACTGCAAGGATTCGTACTGTTTTTTTCGGTAAAGTCACGTAGGTAAAAACACATAAATAATAAAAATAATATAAATAAAATAATAAATCAAAAAGCTCTAACAGATAGGTGAAATTCCTCCCCGTAGAGGGTGTTAATTCTAGATTTGAAGCTTTCGTGACTGCAAGGATTCATACTCTTAGGTTTTTTCGGTAAAGTCACGTAGGTAAAAACACATAAATAATAAAAATAATATAAATAAAATAATAAATCAAAAAGCTCTAACAGATAGGTGAAATTCCTCCCCGTAGAGGGTGTTTATTCTAGATTTGAAGCTTTCGTGACTGCAATGATTCATACTCTTGGGTTTTTTCGGTAAAGTCACGTAGGGGAAATTAATAAATAATAAAAGATTCATTTTTTCAATAATAGAAGAATAATAGGACAACAAACTTTACATGAAAAGCCCTACGAATGAGTTTTCAATCTACAATTGAGTGGCAGTCAAAGGCGGTGTATTGCAACTGTTTAATATACTTCAGAATGTTAAATGTTCCTTTTCGTGACACTGTATATAATTTCTATTTTAAAAAAACACAGCACATTGGAAGCAATATCAAGAGCTTATTTTATTTTAAATTTCAGTTTTTTTTATTGACAGAAAATTGTATTGTCATTATTAAATCCGGTCAAAGTTTTCGCTTTTAATAAATCCTTTAAAAAAATTGTGTTACGCTCACGCTGTAAACATCGTCTCACACTCCTAGAAAAAAAAAAAACATCTCCCGTCACGTTAGAAATAACACAAGCTTAAATTAGGACACTTCAAACACGAGTACAACAATAACACAGACACACACTTGCATATTCCATGTATACAACTCTATTTCCCCTTCCCTAGTGCAGTGATGGATTCTTGTCAATCCGTTGTACAGATAAAATGGGGGGGGGGGGGGGGGCATCTGGGTGAGCCCCCCCCCCCCTCCAGCCTCTACATTCTAATCAAGTCAGAAAATGTTTATGCAAAATTATCTTCAAAGTTCGCCAGTTTTTTTTTTATAATTTGACCGGTGCACGGTTGGCCACGTAGAAGTTCAGCGTACGGTAACAAACAGCGTGCACTCGGTCACGAGAATCGCCACACCTACAGGCTCTGCCTTTTAAGCGTGTCAACCCTTTCTAGATTTGAAGTTTTCATGACTGCAAGGATCCATTCTCTTTGGTTCTTTCGGTAAAGTCACGTGGGTGATTGCTTGTGTTGCAATCGAAAGGTCGTGATTTATTTATTTCAATTTTTTTTCACCTACGTGACTTTACCGAAAGAACCAAAGAGTACGTGTCAAACCTGCCCATGACGAGAAAACTCACGACAGATTTTTGAGTAAACATGAAACATCAACAGGTCAACGTTGGGCCAAAGGTTCCAACCGAGCTCGGACAAGGAGACCACAAATTCAGTTCTTCAGGAACCATTCTAGATTTGAAGTTTTTTTTTGCCCACTTCAGCAATTGTTTATTGCTGTGGTTGTTTCCACCTGATGACGGGCACTTGTGTTGCGCCCGAAACGTCGTGATTTAATTTATTTTGTAGCTACGTGACTTTACCGAAAGAACCAGAGAGTATCTTCAGGAACCGCTGGTGGTTTTTGTTGCCAGAAACCAAACGCGTACAAATATAAACCATTGGTGTTAGACACCGTGCGAAATTTTGTAATAAAATTTAGCAAATGGGCATCCGAGTATTTCCTTATATCTATACGGTACACAGAGGGCGATCGAGAGACCTTGGGCAAAACGCGCGGTAAACGCAAGCAGACCACATCGTTACTCGTTCCGTTTTAAAGTTTGACAATAATTCTGTTGTGCCCCCACAGTGGCTAGGAGATGTTAACTACTTCGCCAGGTATGCAGGAGGTCGTGGGTTTGATACCCGACCCTAACGCCCGTATATTTAGAGTTTGCGGTGTCTCTCTCCCCGTGGTCGCGTGGATTTTTCTCCGGGTCCTCCGGTTTTTCTCTCCACATTTAGAATCAACAGCGTGCCTTTAGAGTATGTTGATGCTCTACATTTCCACGTGATGATAATCCACTTCGTTGAGCTACTATTTGTGGCCAGGTCGCTTCTGAAAAAAAAGCTAAATAGCTCAGTGAGCCCTTGCCTGGCGAAATAAAAAAAACAGTTTTAATCACCCCTCTTTAAACAAGTTCACACCGCAGCACTGCCATTCGCTACTTGTTGTAACGTCTCTTCAAGAGCCACTATGGCCAAGCCAGTCGGAGCATTCGTCACCGGCCCGCTTCGATGGGAGTTCACAAGTTCCGACTGTAATAATAGGGTTTTTTTCTGGCAACAAAACTGAAACCTTTTAACAAGGATTCATGTCTGCATTAACCACAATAATTGCAGTCAAAATGCAAACAAAAAACACACTGATAATACATGCATTGTCCTTGAAACTGATTGGTCCACACCAGAGACAGCTTTCTTTTGAGCCTCGACCCAATTGGTGCTCGACCAGAGGACGTCAAAAGGCGTACAGCTCAAAGACAATGCACTATCAAAGTAATGAGGGCTCGGGGTGAACATCTACACCTACTGGCAAAGGAGGTCTAATGAATTCTAGATTTGAAGCTTTCGTGACTGCAAGTATTCATATTCTTAGGTTTTTTTACCTACGTGACTTTACCGAAAAAACTTAAGAATAGGTCTAATGAAGTTCCGACTGCTTTCTCGTTACGAGCCAGTTTGTCACGAGACAAACTTTCAAGTAACCCGCGGCCTACAAATCGAGATGTCATTCGTGCATCCTGTACGGTTAACCCTCGATCATCTGCAGTTGATGGATGTCGAGCGGGACATGGGCCTGATCAACCAAAAACACAATGGATTATTCAAAGCTCGCGTCAATTATTGTTTCAAAGACGACGGGTTTGCCTGCCTGTCTGCCAGTGACGTGGCAGCAGCTTAGATCATCTTACACAAAGATCTGGGCTGGCACGAATGAGCTGCTGGCACTTTGTAAACATTGCACCACACCACGGAAGTCTGTTTTAACATTTTGCGTAAGCACGTTACATACGCGTCTAAAGCGTTTTGACTACGACGTGCCGTGCATGTGTTTGTTTTTTAAGTGCCCGGTTATCCGGCCCGCACGTACGCCCGCGATCACGTGGGCACCAGGCCACTGACCCTCGACGAGTGAGGAGAATGTATTAATTCTAGATTTGAAGCTTTCGTGACTGCAAGGATTCATACTCTTAGTTCTTTCGGTAAAGTCACGTAGGTAAAAAATGAAAGAAAAAGTAAAAAAAAAATATTTTATTATTTTATTTTTATAAATTTTTATTTTATTTTTTACCCACGTGACTTTACCGAAAGAAATAAAAATAAAAATTATTTTATTTTTTTATTTTTTATGAATTTTAATTTCATTTTTTACCTACGTGACTTTACCGAAAGAAATGAAATGAAAATTAATAAAATTATTTAATTACTTTATTTTTATTAATTTTCATTTAATTTTTTTCCTACGTGACTTTACCGAAAGAACTAAGAGTATGAGGAGAATGTAATTGAACAGGGAGTGGACGCTACGAGGAGCGAATGAGCAGGATTGAATCCACAGAGTGGATAATCTGCCCGCGGGTAAATCGAGAGCGAACTGTAACCACGGGTAACTCGAGATGTGATACGTTGCCAAAACCAAAAACTTTCTTTTAATTATTTCATTGTTATTTTTTTCAATCGCCGTGACTTTACCGAAAGAACCATAGAATAAGAGCCATTTTGTTTCGAATTCGGTAAAAAAAAAACTCAATATTTCAAGAGCCGCAATGCATGGGACCCACGGTAAACACCGAGACATTTCGTGTTCAGCTGGAAGATCCCGACGAGCCGTGGAGCTCTGATTCACACCTGTCCAACCCAAGCTGGGGTTGGCACTGGTGAAAATGAAAGCAGCGAACTTGGAACTGTTTTTATCCCAAATTAAAATTCCAAACAGAGATCCCACCGCTCCATCGTCATCATGGCCATCAACATCTTTCCTCTGCAATCAGTAAACTAAGAACCACCTCGTAAGACCGGAACATTTTGTTCAGAACTTGTGGTTGTCCTGTAGATGTCCTGGTCGCCGTCATAGGAATGTGGAATATTCTTCAATTGCTCGGCAAAAGAAAAGTTCAGGTGAGTTAATACTCGATGCTCGCGGGAGCAAACGGAACACCACTCACTTCTGTGGCGCTGTCATTCAAGATGGAGTCGGCGGTCATGTGACTCGTAACACACGTTGCTGATGGGCTGTCACCTCGAAAGAAACCTCACACGTGATTCGTTCTGACCAATAGTAGACAGGGTACGATCAGCAGCTAATGCAATGCTCATAGGTCGAAACGGGTCACAGGTAAAACAGGGGTCCAATGTGAAGAGTCGGTCGAAGATTAAACAGAGATTTTAAGCGCAGCCCCAATTTGGGGAAAACCTGAAGTCGGAGGTGAAACCCAAGTCACAAATTCAGATCGGTGACTAAGCCCTGTGGGGTCAAAGGCTAAACGGAAGCCGGGGGTGACAGAGAGGTCAAAGGTGAGGCAGAGATAATGGGTGAAGCAGAGGTCGGGGGTGAGGCAGATTCAGTGGCCTTTATTTGCAGCCACAGGTCTCCGAGGGACTGGCGGAAGTGATCGTCCACCGAGCCTGCGATGGAAGTCGCCCTCGCCATTGGGGCTGTGAGGTCGACAGCAGGAGGAGATGACTGAGGAGCAGGAGGAGACTGAGGAGGAGACTGAGGAGGAGGAGGAAGAGGCAGCGCCCGCTGCCACCCTGGCCTCCCCACTCCTCCTGGTCGCCCTTCATGTTCGTCCATGCCGCCATTCCGTGGTGCTGCTGTGAGACCCAAAAACACATGATAATTAAAATGATCATTATCATCATCGTCATGATCATCATCGTCATCGTCGTCATCATCACAAATGACATAGGTTGAAAGAATGGTATTCAGTTGAAGAACGGTCATTGAATTACCTCAATAGAGAAAAGGCTCCCTAGGCCTGGGTTAGGGCAAGAGCTGTCCCATGGACCTGTCCGGAGATGCCGCTCAAAGGGATCTCGCGTGAAAAACAAAAAAAGCCGACGGGCGGTGAGGTGAGCGACGCAGCAGATCCAGGTGCCGTACTCACTCGGTGTGCCGCCGGGCGCCGGCTGGGCGCGTCGCGATCGCGAGTCGCGACTTGATGCCGGAGCGCACACGATCACCGACGGGCGAGCCTGTGGGTACACGCACAGTCACAGAGTGAGCGAAGTGCACGCAAGGAACGGCTCCCGAGCAGGGCCGGGCTCATAAGTCACATGGTCAATCCACTGCTGAAGGTCCCCCCCCCCCCCCCCCCCCCCCCAAATCCGTCACCGCCGCCGCCTCTCGCCCAGCCTGCACCGTCCACCTCGGCCCTGCGCGCAAACAGAGAGCTGGGCTATCTGATTATTTAAACTGATGATTGCTCTACAAATTATGTTGAACTTCTTTCGCACCGTACGTAGCCAACCGTGCTAATCGGAGGTGCGGGGGAAGGACAACAAGCTAGACACAAAAAGCATTTCTCAAGAAATGAGTTTTTCAATCTCGATTGAAACGTGCATAGCTCCAGTGGTTTCCTAATAGGTTTCAATACTCGATCAATCGGTTAACATTGGGGGTAAAAAATTTGCCTCGCTTCTGTTCCCAACATGTGCCGCTGGACGGGAGATTATCGGCGCGGCATCATCAGCCGTGTCGAGCAGGGCACAGCGTTGTGGAGGTTTCCCGCCTTCAAGAGGTAGGGTGTGGGTGTGGCCCCGAGTCGATCGTATGTTTTCGTAAAATGAGCCCAATTAATTGACTAATCATCCTGATCTCAAGCATCACTGCAGATGCGCCGCAAATTCCTAAGTTCTTGACTTTTAGTTGGAGCAAGCCCTCAACCCTAACCGCCCTCCTATTCCACCCGGCGAGTCTGCGGTCGCCACCCGCGCGATAAAGTAAAACTCAGAACCAACGCAGGGCCCTGAATCGTCAAAATCCAATTCACGTTTTTTTTATTTTACCAGATAAGGCCCGCACAGCTAAATCGCTTTTTTTCATAAGCGACCTGGCCCAAAATGATAGCTCAACGAAGTGAATTATCATTTGGAAATGTATAGCAGCCAAATACTCTGAACGCATGTTTCTAAATGTTGCAGGGAATAACCGAAGGTCCAGGAGAAAAATCCACGTGACAATGGGGACAGAAACACATAAACTCCAAATATATAGGCGTTAGAGTCGTAATCGAACCCACGACCTCCTTCATACCAGGCGACGTAGTTCACATCTCGCTTAATCATATGGGAACACAAGTGACAAGTCTCAAAACTAAGTGGGGATTTCCAGGGCAAAAAAATGTTACTCGTGAATTCATTTCATAAACCCATTACCTGCTGCTGCTGCAGGATGCGTGACGCAACAGTAGCGGTGCCAATCGTTTGCGAGGACTCTGGGCTGCCCACGGGTATCCGTGGAGGTGCCGGTAGTGGCGGTGGCGGCAGCGGAGGGTGGCGGAGCGCGAAAGCCGAGAGATCACCGTAGCCTTCCGAATTGTTCAACACCCAGACGTGGCTAAATCAACAACAGCAGCAACAACAGCAGCAGCAAGGGATTAAGCGATTTCGCGGTATTTAAAGTTGATTTCGCTTAATCAGATGGGAAAACAAGTGGCGAAGCATGAGCATTATTTGCTGGGATGATCTGGGTCACCAAAATGATGAAGCCAGGAATATAAGGGCAACAATGAACAAAATGTAAATCAGTCCGCAGCTGCAAGGGATTGTGGGAAGCTCACTTACTGCATCGGAACGAGCGATGGCGAGGCTGAGCCAGGTCGTGACCTCTTGACGAACCCCCATCCACCACCACCACCATTATCGTCGTCGTCATCGTCGTCGTCGTCATCGTCGTTGCAGTCGTCGCTGTCCCAGCGCGGGCGGGGGAACCGGAAGCAGCGTCTGCGTTGGACCCTCGGGGGGCCGTGCGGTGGCGGTGGCGGCGGTGGCGGAGGAGGAGGTGACAAGGGGGTGTGGAGCGGAAGAGGAAATGGGGGGAAGACGATAGGTGGAGGGGTCGACGCCTTGGAGGTGATGCCTAGAGTGAGGCACGACAACAATGCACACGCGGTCGTCAAATCGCCATCGGTGCACGTAGTTGTTCGCACCGTTACCGTAGCGCAGTGATCTTCACTAACTTTCAGGGTTTGGGGCGGGGGGGGCACTTTTTCCGATAAGATATCATCAGCGTGAGGGCCGCCACACAATTGAAACCATGTGGGTTTGACAGCAGCACGATGATGATGATGATGGGCGGTATTTTCACGTTTGGTTGTATTGTCGGGGCCGTACGTCAGGGGCTGCACTAAAGGCCACCGGGGGCCGCCAGGGATCCGTGGGGGCCTTGCAATGAAAACACTGCCTGTAGCACGAGGCCACCACGAAGGCGCTAAATCGTGGAAACATTTAGAGTGCCGAAAATCACACATGCAAGCCAGATTTAGGAAAGGTTTCTCTACCATCGACCACACATTCTTCCTATCAATTTCCGGAAAGGATCAGTGAATATCAATTACAATGTTGCCGATCTATTAATTATGGACAACCAAAGGACATTTTGTCCTTGTGAAAATTGGCACACACACACACATCTAAGCTCTCACAGACCACGGCCTATACAAAATTAATTGAAATTTGAATTATAAAAATGTTTTAGAAAATGAAAGAGTTACATTCATCTTCTTGGTTCTTTCGGTAAAGTCACGTAGAAGGGAAATAATAAAATAACAAAAATAAAACATAATTAAATATAATTCTCACAACGTTTCGGCCACAACGCAAGCAGCCGTCCTCAGGTGAAGAACAGGGCTGTCGGAAAGACAGCGTCTGAATGAACACCACCAGGCTTGGCAGCGTACATTTAAGCAGGGGTTAGAGGAGGAGAGCGCCTTGACAAAGGAATTTACATATCGAGAGAGGAATTTAGCATATTTATGGAAAATGCAGATATGGGATTAGTCACTGCAATGTAGAGTTACATTGTTTAGATATATATCGTCGTCATCGTTCATGCAAATCACATCTCTCGGAACCACAGGCAATGCTGGGCCAGTGCAACCAACAATTGGCCAAGCTCTGCAGTCCTCTATATACAAAGATGGTTTCGCCAATTAATTTGTGTTTAGATATGTTATGTCTATTGGTCTCTATGCACGTCTGCGGGTCTCTATGCAAGGCTATATGAGTTTCTATATGGGTCTATGGGTCTCTATGTAAGTCTGTGGGTTGACGTGTACAGATTTTGTTGGTCTCAGAGAGCCGATGTAAATCCATGGGTCTCTTTGTAAGCATATGGATCTATAGGCAAATACATAGGTCTCTGTGTAAGTCTGCGGCTTTCTCTGTGTATATATTTTGTCTATGTCATCTCGGGGTCGTTGTGTAAGTCTGAAGGTCTCTATATAAGTCTATGTATATCTATGTAACGATATGTAATTCAATGTAAGTACTGTATCTGTAAGTTTGTGAGTCTCGGATTAGCATGGTTGTTACGGTTCAACATACGTACATATATCGGTCTCAATGTAATTCTATGCGTCTGTAGCATAACGTGCATCTGTGGAATATATATATACACAATAGAACTCCTCTAAACGACCACCCCTGTTAACGACTCATCGCTTAACGACGGGCCTCCATAGAGCCCATTGTGTAGTGTATAGTGTAGTGTATAGTAGTGTAGTGTATAGTCGTGTATAGTAGTGTAGTGTATAGTAGTGTAGTGTATAGTGTAGTGTATAGTAGTGTAGTGTATAGTGTAATGTATAGTGTAGTGTATAGTAGTGTAGTGTATAGTGTAGTGTATAGTGTAGTGTATAGTAGTGTGGTGTATAGTGTAGTGTATAGTAGTGTAGTGTATAGTGTAGTGTATAGCAGTGTATAGTGTAGTGGATAGTAGTGGTGTATAGTGTAGTGTATAGTAGTGTAGTATATAGTCGTGTAGTGTATAGTAGTGTAGTGTATAGTGTAGTGTATAGTAGTGTAGTGTATAGTGTAGTGTATAGTAGTGTAGTGTATAGTGTAGTGTATAGTAGTGTAGTGTATAGTGTAGTGTATAGTGTAGTGTATAGTAGTGTAGTGTATAGTGTAGTGTATAGTAGTGTAGTGTATAGTGTAGTGTATAGTAGTGTAGAGTAGAACCCCTGTTAACGACCATTCCCCTGTTAACGACTAATCACTTAACGACGGGCTGTTGTAGGTACAGTAAATATAAATTACTTATTTGATTAACCAAATGTATTTCATATTATGTCTTTATAACGTTGTTTGTATCTTTATCATTGTTTAAATGTTATCAAGTAAGTTTTTTGGGTGAAAAAGGGTAACTTTTGATGCTGCCGGAACGAATTAAGCCTTTAAAATGTATTTCCTAGACTCGCTTAATAACCAAAAATCACTTAACGACCGGTTTCATGGAACCAATCACCGTCGTTAAGAGGGGTTCTACTGTATACAAACCGAAGTAATCCATACCGGAATAAATACTTTTACAATATCCCTCCTTCCCATATTTGTCTCTCTGCAATGTTTCGTCGACACATCCCATCAGCCGCGCGGTCTTCTAGGAGTGAACTTTTTCATGAGCATTGGTTGAATACGAGAACATCTCCGCACCGATAATTGGTTTTTTACCCTTCCATCTGGCAACAAAACTGACACCTTTTTTTGACAAGGAGTCATGTTTGCATAGACCACAATACCTGCAGTCATAATGCAAACAAAAACATAACTTTGATAATGTGCACTGTCCTTGGTCATTATCAGAGTTATAATGTGCACAAAAAACACAACTCTGATAATGTGCACTATCCTTCAAGGACATTATCAGAGTTATAATGTGCACAAAAAACATAACTATGATAATGTGCACTGTCCTTCAAGGACATTATCAGAGTTATAATGTGCAGTGTCCTTCAAGGACAGTGCACATTATCAGAGTTATGTTTTTTGTTTGCATTATGACTGCAGGTATTGTGGTCTATGCAAACATGACTCCTTGTAAAAAAAAAGGTGTCAGTTTTGTTTCCAGATGGAAGGGTAAAAAACACAATTATCATATTTTTTACTGGCAAATGAGGTTCCAATGGTGTAAATCTCCGCACCGGTTTCGACATCCGGTGTCTCATCAGCAGATTCATAGCACCGCTGGCAAACTGCTAATATGTCCACAGGCAAGGAAACCTCCCTCCTCGCTATGATCAGCATGCTGCAGCCTGGGGCTCTGGAACTTTAAGGACCGCTTCGTATCTTCATTGTTTTAAGGATCGCCGTCTCGTATTCACGTTAATTGCGGCTCTTGAAATACAGGGGACCCTACTACTTAGGAACATTCGACTTACGAACTTTCAGAGACAGGAAACAAACATGTCCCTATGTCCAGTTGCCTGTTCGGAACGAGAGTCGTAAGTTCAACTGACGTGCAAAAGATGGCGGTGGTGGCATCTACATCTGCAGAACGTGAAGAACCAGTGGCATCTACATCTGCAGAACGTGAAGAACCAGTGGCATCTACATCTGCAGAACGTGAAGAACCAGTGGCATCTACATCTGCAGAACATGAAGAACCAGTGGCATCTACATCTGCAGAACGTGAAGAACCAGTGGCATCTACATCTGCAGAACGTGAAGAACCAGTGGCATCTACATCTACAGAACGTGAAGAATCAGTGGCATCTACATCTGCAGAACGTGAAGAACCAGTGGCATCTACATCTGCAGAACGTGAAGAACTAGTGGCATCTACATCTGCAGAACGTGAAGAACTAGTGGCATCTACATCTGCAGAACGTGAAGAATTAGTGGCATCTACATCTGCAGAACTTGAACACCCAGTGGCATCTACATCTGCAGAACGTGAAGAACCAGTGGCATCTACATCTGCAGAACGTGAAGAACCAGTGGCATCTACATCTACAGAACGTGAAGAATCAGTGGCATCTACATCTGCAGAACGTGAAGAACCAGTGGCATCTACATCTGCAGAACGTGAAGAACCAGTGGAATCTACATCTGCAGAACGTGAAGAACCAGTGGCATCTACATCTGCAGAACGTGAAGAACCAGTGCCATATACATCTGCAGAACGTGAAGAACCAGTGGCATCTACATTTGCAGAACGTGAAGAACTAGTGGCATCTACATCTGCAGAACGTGAAGAACCAGTGGCATCTACATCTGCAGAACGTGAATAACCAGTGGCATCTACATCTGCAGAACGTGAAGAACCAGTGGCATCTACATCGACCGGAGATTATTCAACCTTTAAAGCGAATTTTCCATGGTAATTGGTTTTTTACCCTTTTATCTGGCAGAAAAACTGACACCTTTTTTACAAGGAGTAATGTTTGTATTGACTACAATACCTGCAGTCATAATGCAAACAAAAAACATAACATATCAGAGTTATGTTTTTTGTCTCTCTACGGCTGTGACTATTTTGCTGCTAGATATGAAGCTTTCGTGACTGCAAGGATTCACACTCTTAGGTTTTTTCAATAAAGTCACGTAGGTAAAAAAATCATAAAAGTAAAATAATAAAAGAACAAAAAATGCATTTATTCTGTTATTTGTCTTACATTTTACCTACGTGATTTTACCGAAAAAAACTAAGATAATTTTTCTGCTATCATTTGCCCCGTGGTTTATTCACTTTGTTGAGTTGTCATCTGTAACAGGCAGGTTGCTTCTGTAAAAAAAAGAAGCTAACAGTTCAGCGTGCCTTGCCTGGTAACATAAAACAGTTGAGGTTTTATTTGTCGATACGGTATTTTGTTAAGTGATGTGTTTACATATCCTATGCTTTGCACTCCTCTCGTGTTTTGTGTAGTTTGTTCTTGTAACCATCCTGACCCCGTGCCCCTAACTGAACATCGGTGAAAAAGAGCTTAATAGCTCATCGGATTCCTCCAGTTCAAAAAATTCAGATAAAAAAAAAGATTTAAAAATATTCAGATAAAAAAAATCAGATTTTTTTTTGATAATTAGTTTGATGACAAAATTATGATTTGTGTGATGATGATGATAATCATTTACGCGACGGCCGTGTCTATCTCTTGCCACTCTCTCTACGGCTGTGACGGTGGGTAGAGTTTGTTCGCCATACCTGAAAGACTTAGGGCCCATGCCGTGGCGTGAGTTTGCCACGTGTCCAGGTGTCCAGTTCGCATGAAGTCCATGCTGCTGCTGCTACTGTCCAAAATATAGTAACGCTCACAGCACAGGCGTAGCAGGACGAGATATTACACGAGATATTATACAAAACTATGTTTAAAGCTGTAACGGCAGCACCCGTTTCACGATATTGCGACGGCGTTCAACTAAGAGCTGTACGGAAACACTACTACGTGAGCGTTGAAATTATAACAGGTGTGTGTGTGTGTTCGTCATGCCAAATCTACAAATGTCACGTAGTCCAAACAAGGCAGGGCAAGAGAGGTGATCTCATCTGGAACGTACCACTTAAACACGGGGGAGGGCTAAGCGGGGGGTGGCTTTTTCTTTGAAGGGATGACAACAGATAACACCAAACAACATATTTTATAGATATACTTTAGTCCAAACCTAACCCTGGCATTTTTAGCCAGCTGCTAGCAACTCCGTTAAATCAAGTATCCAGCTAAGATCCACCCCCCCCACACCCACCCTCCACTTGTTACCAAGAACATTGGCACAGCCCGATTTTAGAGAGCCGTTGGCTAGGGGTGATGTCATCTCAAGTTTTATTTTCCATGGGGGTGAGCTGGAGAGGGGAAGGGGTGGGGTGACGTTTAAATATTCTCTCGACGTGCTGGTGCTTTATCGATTGTCTTGCAAACTGTCTTGAGGGGCTTGACGCAACCTTCGAACCGGGCGAAGTGCGCGCGCGTGGCAATGATTTCTTTGTTTTTTTTTAAACAAAAAATGTTGCCGGTTTAGTGGTCCCCAGTTGCGCTATCGGCGGCGTCTCCCGAGTTGTACGGTTGGCTGTGTACGGTGCGAAAGAAGTTCGCCACGTTGTCACGTAACGTCATCTCGTGCGATGAGGAATCCGTGGGCTATCTCTGCATTCGAGAACGGCCCGTGGCAAGTGGATATCACGGAGGGGCGGATGGTGTTTTTTGGGGGGGGAATTTTTAAAAGGTCCAGAGTTTGGATTTTTTTTAAAGATAATTCCGGATGTATATTATTTTTCAACGACAATTTTTCGGATTGGTGACATTCATGCATCGACGTCACACGACGCCATGTGCCACCAACATTTGTAAAACAAAAAACTCGAGATATTTTCAAACCAATCCGCTAATTTTTTTAACAAAAATCTTGGCCCGATTGCCGGTGTTTTCTCGAATAACCTGAAAATCAGGGGACACATTCCTATCACCCGGGCGACCTCTGAGGGCAGCTCTTCTGCGTTCACGTGACTGACAGCGAGATATTTCAAATTCTCAGAAGCTGGAATTTAGCCAAAGGAGAGAGCAAAACCAAGTTTAACGTGATGGATGTATTTTTCGTTTGTTGTGCATTAACTCACCACACCTTCTGGAGAACCCGACTTCAATCACAGACAACTGCTGTAACGCAAGATTTGAACTCCGCGTCCCACCCCGGAGACTCTGACCTCTGAGCCATCGATTCACTTCGAAGGGGGTTTTTTTTTAAGTCGGGGAAAGTCGTAGGGGCTGTTTTGACCATAACTTCATCCAGCCGGTCAGTGCGGTTCACCCATTCATAGGTACCCCACCGATTTCTAACGACCCTTCGACTCGTGTTATTGGCGATTGTTAAAGCGTGGACTTCGTATCTTACAGCGGAGAGTGTCGCATTATGTAGTGCGTTGAAATTGGTGAGAGACATGGAGAGGCTTTGACACAAAATGTTGATTTTTTGGCATTACATGGGGGCCACGGTGGCTAGGAGATGTTAACTATCTCGCCTGGTACACAGGAGGTCGTGGGTTCGCTCTCGACCCTGACGCCTGCTGCTGCTGTATATTTGAAGTTTGCGTCTATTTCTCCACGTGGTCGCGTGCATTTTCATCCTGGTCCTCCGGGTTTTTAAATCCTTTATGTTAAGTTCACTTGCGCGCTTACGACCGTGCAAATCTTTCGGTCGTTTTTTAACCCACTTCCCGTGATCCAATCGAGCTGACATTTTGCACACAGACTCGTTGTGCGTGACAATTTATTTTCGTGAAAATTTTTTTCCATAACTTTACACTTTTTAGGATTTTTTAAAATATTTAATTACCAATTACTTAATGGTGGCAGGCAATCATCTGACCCATAGGTGGCAGCCATCTCAAGCCAGAGGACGAGAGGACTCTAGCCGCCACGCATATAAAGGATTTATAGTGAAAAACTTTGTTTTTACGGGTTAATTTTTTCCCTCCACGTTTAGAATCGTGCGTTTAGCCCATTCTCGTTGGCCAGGTCGCTTCTGAAAAAGAGCCACACAGCTCAGTGGGCCTTACCTGGTAAGAAGAAAACAAAAAACATTGTTATAGTTTAATAGTAACAGGTACCACACTGATTTCTAACGACCCTCTGACTCGGTTATTGACGATTGTGAAAGCGATAACTCCTACAGAGGAGCCCGTTACATTACTTCGTGCAAAAGAAGTTGGTGGGAGCCATGGAGAAAGGCTTTGAAGGAACATGTTATTTCCCGTTATAATGTATCGTTATAATCGCGGGGCCGTCCATCCCGCAGTCTTCCTCCGTTTCCCTCGCCAGCTTCCACTCCGTAGTCGAGACGTACGATTGCAACACCGCCACGCGTAAACTCGCCTCGGACAATTGCGTCATGTCTAAAGTGGGTATTGCTGGTGGACAAAGACCAGAAATTATTGCACAATACCAACACCTCCCCGGATAATAATAGATCCGCAGGTTTTTTTTTCTCATGTTTGTTCTGTGCCAACTAAAGGAACTTTTGGGGTCACAGTAGGACGACTGCCGCACTAGGAATTTCCAACTTCCCCCCACCCACTCACCCACACAGCACAACAACATTGACACTTCTCTTACCTACCATTATCATTATTGCCGTGTCGTCATTCATGAGTGGGCTATTTTGCATGCATCACGGGCGCGTACAGGATAGGTTGGGTCGCGAGTTGAAACGTCAGCCAGATTGGCCGACAGGATCGCATGGTATACAGCAGGCCGATCAGAACTGGCACGCGTGGATTTCACGCCATTACCGACACCAACACTGCCACCAGTACCACACAACCACAACGCAACCACCAACCACTACCACAGCCCAACCACCATATCACTGCAACAAAGCCACCAACATAACCACCTGACCCAGTTTCGTAACACAGCTGGCTAACCGCTACACACCACTACTGCTCCCCACACACACACGAGCACACGAACACTAAACAAACACAGATCCCCCCGTATATCGTGAATAGACTGTTGGGGCAAGTGAGGTTAGCGAGTAGCACCTATGTGAAGGCACAACAAACATAACCGTCATCACACCACCAGACCACCACAACAGCATCACCACACAGCACAACAAACCATAACCACCAGACCATCACGCGACCACCACGCCACCAGCACCACGAACAATCCATAATCCTCCCTTCATCGCCCGTGTTAATTGTCGTCACGTGTGGCCTTTATTTGCGTCCAGAACAGGTTTGGTCGCAAAGTTGAATCATGAACTCCACCCATGAGGGCCGTTGCATAGCAGCTTTGTCTCTCTCTCTCATTCTCTCTCTCTCTCTCGGCGTGTCGGCAAACCTATCAGCGAGCGGCTTCGGCGGGGTGGAACCTTCATGCAAAGGTCACGGTTATGGCTCTAGGTAAGTCGAGTACCGGGCGTTCTTTTCACGAATTTCAAAAATGTGAAATACGCACGCGCATTGAAATCCAGTGCGTAATGATGACGCTGTTAGTAATGATCCAAATAACGCGCCTAGCAGGTTCTGCTGCACAGCAAGAGTTTTCTTGACAGATACAAAATAACTACGCTATTTTTAGTTTTGCCAAGTAAGGCCCTCCGAGCTGTATACATCTTTTACAGAAACGACCTGGTCACAAACGATATCCCAATGAAGTGGCTTATCAAGTGGAAATCTATGGCAGCCAAAAACTCTAAACGCATGTTTCTAACTGTGGAGGGGAAAACCGGAGGACCCGGAGAAAACTCCACACAAACCACAGGGGGAGAGAGACACGCAAACTCCGAAATATACAGCAGGCATTGATCAGGGTCGGGATCGAACCCACGACCTCCTGTATATCAGGCGAGGTAGTTAACATCTCCTAGCCACCGTGATGATGAGAGGCACACAAACTCAAAATATACAGCAGGCATTGATCAGGGTCGGGATCGAACCCATGACCTTATGTATACCAGGCGAGGTAGTTAACATCTCCTAGCCACCGTGGTGATGATGATGATGATGAGAGAGAGACACGCAAATTCCAAATATACAGCAGCAGGCGTCAGGGTCGGGATCGAACCCACGACCTCTTGTATACCAGGCGAGGTAGTTAACATCTCCTAGCCACCGTGATGATGATGAGAGAGAGACACACAAACTCCAAATATACAGCAGCAGGCGTCAGGATCGGGATCAAACCCACGCGCTCCTGTATACCAGGCGAGGTAGTTAACATCTCCTAGCCACCGCGTCGCCCATGCATGAGTGTTGAAGGACCATCAGGCGAATCACGATGGTCGGGCGGTGGTGACTGCGCACTGCACGTGGACTGCCTGTAATGTGGCATTGTGGAGACAGCAGCGAGGGGTTCGTGGATCACACCGTGACTTCCCCATCCCGTGGGTGTCGAAGGACCATAATACCGTAGCTTGCCATAAGACGGCAGTGCAGTAAAATGCTACAATCTCCATCTGGACCAATCTGAATGGGATAGTGTGTTGCCTCCACTTTATGAACGCCCATTAAACGGCTGGAAGCATCTTAATATATAGAGGACTGCAAACCTTGGGAAATTGTTGGCACTCGCTCACCGCCTGGCTGATGCCTTCTGCGGTTCTTCCTTGTGCTCGAGTTGTCCTTTCCGAGTGAATACTGTGCAACGCGTAGCGAGTTGAAATCATTATTAAAGTATTATTACGCTTTCGGTAAAGTCACGGAGGTAGAAATAAAATAATAGATCACGACGTTTCGATCGCAACACAAGAAATCGTCATCAGGTGGGAGAACCACAGCAAGAAAAAAAACTGCTGACTTTACCGAAAGAACCAGAGTATGGATTTCTGCAGTCACGAAAGCTTCAAATCAAGATTATTACGCGAGGAAAGCCACATTCACTCTCATGGCTCTCGTGTTTCAGGAGGATCTCGCCAAGTTCTCACATCAGACTCCAATTGAGTAATTTTGCGAGTAGTACAATCAGGTCTCGGAGTACGCGGCGGAGGTTAGGTTCTGTGTACCCCCCGGCGTAAGCTGTGCTGCAGGCATTTATAGAAATATACCGTGCCAACCCATACGGTTTAGCCGTATTCTTGTACAGGGAAATTGAGTTTTCATAGTCCATACTGCGTACAGCCGTTTCAATACGGGCAAAAACAAATGTCTGTTTGTGTTTCTCCCTTGTGATGGGACTTTGTAGAATGAACGTTGAGATTTCTAAGGGCACGGGGTGACCAATAAAGTCTGAAATGGTCTGTAATAAGCTAGGCACTGATAAGGGGTTGACAGGTATATATATAAAATGTATATTAATGTTTATTAATGTTTAATAAAGTGTAGTACTGTACAGTAAACGATTCACTAATCATCTGTCTACGATAAATCCGAAAAATATGCGAGCTGGTTGGACTGGTTTCTTGTTTCTTTCGGTAAAGTCACGTAGAAGGGAAATAATAAAATAATAAAAATAAAACATTTTTTAATTATTCTCACGACGTTTCGGCCACAACGCAAGCAGCCGTCCTCAGGTGAAGAACAGTACTGTCAGAAAGACAGCGTCTGAATGCTGTCTTTCTTTCTGACAGACCTGTTCTTCACCTGAGGACGGCTGCTTGCGTTGTGGCCGAAACGTCGTGAGAATTATTTTATTATGTTTTATTTTTATTATTTTATTATTTCCATTCTACGTGACTTTACCGAAAGAACCAAGAAGATGAATCCCTGCAGTCACGAAAGCTTTAAATCGAAATTTAACTGGTTGGACTCGTTTCTTGCGCGGGCGATGCAGTTACAACGCTGTAAAATCCACGTTCGCGTGATGGCAGAGGAGGACGATTTCACTCCTCGCTTCCCACCCCCGTTGCATGTAACTAAAGTACGAGTCGCAAAGTGTAGAAATTATGAATCGGGGTCGTTCGCATGAGCGGGTCCGTGTACTCGGAGACCTTCCAGTATTTCAAACTTGGACCAATGACGTTGGAACGCATTGGCCTATCGTTGTGAATGCCATGAAATGGGATCTTAAAACATCGACCGAAAACCGGACGGCGAATATTTTTATATGGTCAATGCACCCGCAGCATTAATCAGGGCGGCCACGGGTTACTGTGGAAAGGCGTGCCTTGTATTGTAGTGGCAGTGCCTTACACTGCAACTCCCGACTCCCAGCGCCAGTCCAGAAGCGCTCGAGAAATTGACGAGAAATACAAAATGTGCCTTTAGCAACGACCCTGTTCGTCCCACCCGTGTGACCTTGATGAACCCACGAACCCTTGTGGAAATTGCGTCTTTTATGCATGGCCATAACGTGGCTTTAAAAATAGAATTACGTCTTTACAGACCCGGGTCAGCCAAGGCCACGTCACAAAACTGAGTTTGCCAACGAAAATAAATAGGACTTGTGGTCCGTTTTATGTTGGCTTTCAAGTTGCAAGTGGATCTGTATCAACGATGTAACTTGAGGAGCGAGGCCTCAGCAATTGATGCACGCATGTCAACAGCAGGTACGCCTCTCGACAAAGTGGAACAAGAGCTGAAGTGTGCAAAGCAGGATAAAAAAAAGCAGCCCGCATGGAATTTACATGAACACGTGGATATTCAAATATACAAGCGTTAGGGGGACATCGCATTGACCGTTAAAAGTGGGCTTCGGCAGGGAGTTCCTTTACGGTACTCTACTCAGCCGGTGTGCAGATCGAGGGCGGGGAGCCATCGACTCGGTAAAACCATGGATTTTGCGGCACTGCCCTCTGCTGTTCACAGAGCGCTTCACAACCCATGTCCCACACCCGAGCACCACACTAACAAGCTAGGTCAGTGTTCTTCATTTGGAAAGACCCCTGGTGGCTTTTAGCGTGGACCCCGACAATACAACAAATGTGAAAACACCCCCCCCCCCCCATTATCATCACCGTGATGTCAAACACCAATGGTTTAAAATGTGGTAGCCCTCACACTGCCGATGCATTCCTATGACCACTGTTTCATTGCTTTTATAGCTTTATTTTGGCCATGTTTGTTTGTTGTAGTACAGAGTTAGACTGATGGCCTTAATCTAAGTTGTCTTGTGGTTGTTGTTGTTTGAGTTGCATCTCACTGGGAGTTTTGCTGTTGGTGTACGGTGCATTTTCTGCAATATTTTGCTGTCTTTTCTTAGATTTTCTTTTTGCACAGTCACTTTAAGATGTTTTCTTGTTCACGTTTTTGTTTGTTGCGGTTGCACCCAATTCAAGAGCCGAATGGCTCACAGGGCTATACCTAATACATGAACTTGAACTTGTATTATCGGCAAGCTCCCCCCACCTCACCTCTGAAAATTAGTTAAGATCACCAGTCGAGGTGCACTTTGAAGACACGAGTTGCAAACGCTCCAAGGCAGATCATGCAAGACTCCACGCGTTTTGGGTTAACCGACTGAAGTGGCGGGCAGGTGCCAAGGTTCCTCTTATAACCGACAAAGGCGGTTGGAGAAAATGACGTTCGCGAGCACCGATTCGATACTTTGCAATTGCAGCTGCTAATTGACATCAAGTAGCGTCACCACAGCGCTTGTGCCAGGCTGTGGAGGCGACGCCGGCGGAACAGAACAGACCCAAGCGCAAGGTGCCCCGTTTAGTAGTGGTGGGTAACCCGCGGGTTGCATACAGCCGACAGAGCCCCTCGTGGTGGCCCTGTTGTAAGTGTATTTAGGGGAGTGTTCTTCGTTGGCAGGCCACCACGGGCAACTAGCGGCCCCTGGTGGCCTTTAGTGCAGCCCCCAACAATACACGTGATAACACCCCTAGCAGGCGGCTGCGTGGCGGGCCTCACGTACAGATGTCTTCTCGACAATGGGGCCCCCCTCAGAAAATTAGTGAACACTCATTTAGGGTTATGCGTGGGGTCGCGATTTGCACACAAGCACGCTTTCAAGCTTGCGGCCCACCGAGGTGGAGGGCCGCTCATGTTGCCCACTCCTCTAGGTTGCCCATAACTGCCATACAGCCAGACTGGTGGTGGGGCAAGTCATGTTAGCGCACCTCTGAAGGCCAACGCGCCACGCCAGTGTGGTGTTGCCAGCACCACACGCAGCCACCTTTTTCTCCCACGTTTATTCTTACACGCCACACCAGCTACTTGCACAAGGCCGAGTCGACCTAGGGGAGGGCCCTGGACAAGCTCAGATATCCACCTAAAGCGGATATTAAACCCAGGTTTGAAGCAGTGCGCGAACCAAATGCTCCCCATGAAAGCATCACACAACCTCCACCAAAAACAGGACGTACAAGTTTCTTTTTCCACATTTTTATTCCGTTTACAAAGTGGCGCAAACAACAAGTCTGTACAGCGCAAACGGCTCTGTGGTGTGGTAAGTGGCCGTGCGGCGGCGGTGGTGGTGAAGAGCAGGATCAGGAGGAGGGGGACGGCGGGCGCTCGCCGCTCACTCGTTCTCCTCGCTGCGCAGGCGAGCGTTGGCGTTGGTCACCTTGATGGCGAGCTGCGCAGCGCGCTCCACGATGGTCTTGCGCTTCTTTGACGAAACGTTGTGCGCGATCTCGGCACAGAACGTCCTTGGGGGAGGGCAGGACACGAGGACCGGTTAGAGAAGCGGTGCGTGCGTTGGTACGAGGCACGAAGACGTTTACCGGAAGGTTCCGTTAAACCGCACAAAACGCAACTCGAAAATGAAACCGACCCAACATACCATTGTGTTGACCCCGCCCCCCCTCATGAAAGTATCAAGACTCATAAAACTTTGTAGGATAAATGACAATTATGACTTTAAGTAATTTCAATATACGTCTCGCCCAGCGCACCAGATAACGTTTTGGGTGTTTGAAGCAGCGCTTCTCAACAACTTTTTTAGTATGGTGGCCCCTAGGCCTTCATGGCACGTATTAAATCTATACCGGCATGTTATTGTGTATTCATGTTTTGTCACCAGTGAAGAACCAACAACGTTTTCTTGCACACAAGCCATTTCTCCTGCATGATATTCATTATATGCCACAGCCTGTGCCCCCCCACCCCCGAAAGGCAAGCCACACGGGTTGACAACCACCGCTCCAAGGTGTTCACGAGAGGGTGGGTTTCCCACCAACCCTAAATTAAGAGCTTTTTGTTAAATTTACCAGGTAAGTCCTACTACTATTGTAAAACAGGACATACTGTGCTGCAGGCATTTAAAGATGTATTAATGAATCCATTAAAGGCGTTTCTTACTCTTCCATCGAAATGTGTGCTTAAAAAAGGTAAAAAATATATATTTTACCAGGGAAGTCCCACTGAGCTATATAGCTCGTTTTCATAAACGACCTGGCCACAAATGACAACCCACTGAAGTGGCTAATGTGTAAATCAGCTAAATATTATAAAACACACTTCTCAATGTGGAAGGCAAAACCAAAGGATCCGGAAAAAAATCCACAAGACCACAGGGAGAGACGCACGCAAACTCCAAACATATAGGCGCCAGGGTCGGAATCAAGCCCCACGACTTTCTGAAAATCTAGGCGAGGGAGTTAACATCTCACCACCGTTGCTCAACTTGGCAGCATCCCGAGTGCAGAGTGGCAGTGGGAGGCACCGAGACAAAGGCCAGGCCAGATTCAAACGCCAGGCCAGATTCAAACGCCGTCTGGCTTCCAGTCCATGGGGCATAGCAGCTCCATAGATGCGGTTCTTTAGGAGGTCGTCAGTTGGCTATTTGGATGTTTTGGGTTTACTCTCCAACACACCAGAGTGTGCTGAAGTAGTAACTAATTCGCATGCTTTTACGACGTGACAAACCTAACTCATTGGCTGTCGGGTGATGGTGGGTTATATTTACACAATCTTAACTAAAAAAAACCTTTACTATGGATATTGGTCGCGAAAGCCTACGTCTTAAAACTGTCTCGTAGATTTGTGGTTAAACTGGCCCATTCGTCCATTCATGAGCTGATAATTGTAATCAACTTTTTTGCGGTCGCTTACTTGGGCCCCGATTTGCACGACTTTTGGAAACGATAATCAATTAAAAAACAAATTGTCCCCCTACTCGGGATCTCAAGAGGCAGCTCTGATATTCGCTTCCGGACCGTTCTCCCAACACATAGTAGAAGACAAAATATTTTACGAAAATATTCTCTAGGAACCACCTTAATCGCAATTCTATTAGGCCGGGGGGGGGGGGGGGGTTGGGGGCAATCAACCACAGACATCCCCTAATCCTGAAACACGTTCCTTCGGAGTGGGCAGGTAGGAACTTGGTTGGACAGCGCATTCGCGCACGACAGAAAGCTCGCGGTCACGTGACGCACTTCAACCAATCCGGGAGCGTGCTACATGTTTGGGAGGGGCTATGCACGACAGACAAATAATCCGTGGTGGGCAGTGTGGAACTGTTGTTCCTACCTGTATGAAATGTATTTTTTATATTGGTCACGAAAGCCTACGTGTTAAAACGATCCCCTACTGCTGCAGACATGCAAGAGACAAGCACGGGGGCGCGGATGCCATCACACACTCACTTGTTGCTCATCATGAGCACCTCCAGCTCTCGCACGTTGTGCACGAGGAACTTGCGGAAGCCAGTGGGCAGCATGTACTTGGTCTTCTTGTTGCTCCCGTAACCGATGTTGGGCATGCGCAGCTGCCCCTTGAAGCGCCGCCTCACGCGGTTGTCAATACCCCTCGGCTTGCGCCAGTTCGGCTGCCGGGTCACAGAGGGGGGGGGCGAGAATGGGGGGCAGGGGAGGGAGATGACTAACGTGTTAGAGGGCGAGATGGCCATGTGTGTTAACCACGATCTTCCTTGATTTTTTTAACAGGTCTGGATTATAAACTCTTGTTAAAAAAGGCCAAAGCGATTTCTTGTTCAAATGGAGCACCGAGGTGGTTGCTCATCTTTTGTTTACAGCCATGAGTCAGTGGTGGAATTAATGGCAGGCACAAGATTATCATGGGACAACCGCTGTTGATTTCGCCACAAAGTGCTAGTTATTTTACCAAACAACCCCTAACCAGGATTAGAATTTGCAATCTTACAATTCCATGCTGCTCGTTCGACCACTGAGCTGGTCGGTAGATTACAAAGATAATTATATTGTCCATTGTTAATTTCTTTTATATTTTTATTACCACTGTACTTGCATGGCTCCAAATCCATTCGTGGATAAACTTCAGGAGTGCACTATCTTCAAGATCCTTCATAGAGTCACCACTACCTACCCTCTCTCCAATCTCATCAAGGTCTCCATGCACTCTCCTCCCCTTTCACTACACATTACTCTCCTCCATGCTTTCCAACATCTCCTCTCATTACACTATTCATATTTTCATGCACTCTGCTCCAGCAAGCAAGCAAGGCCTTCTCGTTTGAAACCCCCAGTTCAACCGCTCAGCTGGAGGTGGCTCTTTCATCTGCAACTCTTTCAAGCCCAGCCCTCCGTGCAGTCGGCTCCCGACCCTTTAAAAGTCCAGGCTCAAGATCTTACGATTTTCCTCTAGCTAGCTGTTTCTGTTTATAAAATGAATATGCCTCCTGTCAGATACCCATATCCCAGCGTTTCTGTACAGCATTTTGGAGATACAAAATACGAACAGGAATTTTTTTTTTCATTCTATTCAAAGTAGTCCCCCCCCCCCTCACCTTGATCTTGATGTAGCGGTCCGACTGGTGGCGCTTGAACTTCTTTGTGCGCTTCTTCACGATCTTGGGCTTCACGAGGGGACGTAGCGCCACCATGGTGCCGCCTGTGCCCGCACACACACACCGCACACACACACCGCACGCACACACACACCGCACGTTCCGTCAGCACCGTGACACGCTCCTCAACACACTCGCGCAAGCTAGAGCTCACGGGCCACGTACAAAATCAGTGGAAATACCTGAATCGGTTCAAGGTGTTCCTCCCTACCCCCCCCCCACAGCCTCTGTTCATGCCAGGACGACCTAGTTGGTGTTAAGCCAGCCATGTTCGTGTAAGGGCGGCGATGTTGGCTCCACAATCATTCAGGGCGACCATGTAGGTGGCGGCCGAGTGTAAACTAGGAGCCTGATTCTCTATGCCCACGTGTGACACAGGGAAAGCACCGAGATGCCAGCCCTGTAACGCCTAAACGGGGCATTTCGTAGCTCGACAAGAACGATTCAAGAAGCCATGAGGCCGCCCGTCCTTTAATCTTGCCACATCGCGACCCAGAAACTTTCGGGAGCTTCGCAGAACAAGATTCTCATCTTTGCGATTCGCCAGTCTCACTACCTGAAAGTTGTACTACTGACGAAGCGTTATATAATGAACTGCTCATAATAAGCACGCCGCCTTGTTCCAAAGTCCTAACAAGGGATTTTTGTGATTCCAAGTGAAGAACCAACTATTCAATGTCTATCCAGAATAGTGGACACGTTTAAACTCTCATGCTAAACAGATGCACTTATGGCACAACTGAGACTATTTTAAGTATTTAACAAGCCGATTTTTATATCTTTAGTAAAACACTTTCTACAAAAAGACCGACCAATGCACGCCTCGAGCAGCATCGCAGCACGGTTTTGCAATTCAAAGATGAAATTTCGATTTAAAGTTTTCGTGACTTTACCGAAAGAACCAAGAAGATCAAAGATGAAACCTAAAAACAACCGCATTAAGAGGCGCGTAGCTCGTAAAGCATCTCAACGACTCAGCAAACATCGATTCTTACAAAATTACAGGGGTAGTCAATCCAGGCAGCGCTGGCCGTGGGAGGGTGGTTTGGACCATACTTCACTACACCGGCACACGCATCTCTATTGCAGAAGACGGTGCCTCGTGCCAGCACCGCTAAACACCAAAAGCTTTATAGCAGCCATGGGTCTACCTGGCCGAGATCTAACGACTGAATCGTCAATTCAAACATGTGCTTTTACGCTCGCGATACACGCATTGAATCGACGAAAAGCGTGGCTCCCACACCTGAGATGAATTATTGCCCTAAACGTTGCCGACTTATACAAATTTTATTTCAAGGCAAGTATACCGATAAGTATACGAATTCTTTCACAAAAACACCAGATTTCTCACTACATGGTGGCTCGCGAAAGTGCGAGGAGAGTTTATAATCGTCAGCGGATACATCATCCCACTGCTTTTTAAGCAACCCGATTATTTTACGATTCAAACAGAAACTTCACATCGTAGGATGCAAATGTTACCACATGGGCTAAGGGAACTGAAGCGTTCAAAGCACAAACGGGACAAGTTCGTGTTTTTAACGGAAACGTTCAGCGACTTGTTACGTAATTATAACTAAGGCTGTCCTTTATGTGCTTATACGAACTCGAACTGCATTCGACACCCGGCGACGGCTAACATCAGTGGCGAGTGACATAACCAGAGCCAGGCTTTCAACAACCTACAGTGACCAGCGTGGTTAAGTATGGTCAAGCAACCCCTATAACAGATACGGCGTAGGAGAAAGCAGCTTTCAATGCAGCAGCGGACGAAAAGACAATTGACATACACGATGTCTACAATATTATACGAGCGCTGACAATGTCAAAGTATAACTATTAACATCCGACTACGTAGGCCGGGAAGGCCACGATAAAGCGGACACGTGTTTCGAGCGTACACAGATGTGTGTCCACTGCTGTATAGCAAGTACACGAACCATAACCATTCGCCTATTAACCTCCTTTTGAATACTGCGAGTTTTATTAAATAGTAATAATTGGGGGCATCTTGAATGTTTTTAGGCTCGTAAGGGTGTCATACTTTGACTCTTTATTCGTTATAATTTAAGGATTATAATTTTATAATTACCCGATCAGCTGGTGTAGATTGGCAGCCGCGATGATCATCGTTAACGGAACCCCTCACACGCGTGTACAGTATATTGTACGCATTGCGAGTTCATTGACAAAAGCTGGGTTTGCACGACGATAACCAATTTTAGAAATGCAAACATTTTGTTTTAATCTCACAATTAATGTTAAATGTTTACAACTACAAACATCACCGGGGTCCCCTTTCAGTTCACGCTTGCGGCCTAGGCCGCAAACGCACTGCGCGAGCCTGCGGCGCGCGCAGGCAATCGCCAACCGAACAAAAAAACACAACTTCCCCAAAATAATCGGCGAACATATTTACATCGACGCGCGCCTAAGAGTCCCGCCAACAAGATAAACTATTTAAGGATAAGTTTGTTCGTCGCCACTTCGTGGATTGTCGCGGATTACGGAGCGCACGTATGTCTGTACTCACCTCAGCCGGTCCCAATATGGAGGAAGGAAGGGGCGAGCGCGGGGGATTGTGGGATATAGGGCCCTTGATTTAATAAATTATTTACCTCCTATACATACGGTGCTTAAAACAAAATGTAAAAAGAAAATTAAGCAACCAATATATATACCAACCTTACTCTTTGGTTTTATTCGGTAAAGGCACGTAAGTAAAAAATTTAATAAAAAGGAAAAACAACTACATTTTTTCATTTTTATTTTATTTTTTACCGACGTAACTTTACCGAAATAAAACCAAAAAGTATGATTATTGCATTCACGAAAACTTCAAATCTATAATATATACCAACCTTTAGAGCCGGATTATCCTCGTAGCAAAAGTAGCTGCATATGCTACGGGCCTCCCACTTTCAAGGGCCGTGCGCTAAATGCTTTCAAGCTATCAATTTCGGTTCAGTGATTCTGCACTTGTTCTATTACTATAGTACTATGCTGCCTTAAACTTTTATGAACGACTGGGTGTTGAAAGTTAGCGATTTATCGTATTATCTGGATGTATAGAAAATAAAAAAATACAATTACTTTACAATGCAAGTAAAAATTTACGTGTTTTAATATTGACGTTTTTTTTTATTTAGGGCCCCTTTATATTATATGCTACAGGCACTGCACTAGCTTAATCCGGCACTGACACCCCTTGAAATTGAACAAGTAGTAAGTAGGCTTTCGCCACTAATATTATCATACCTGTAAACCCATATGGTTTTCCCCGCATTGTTGTTGCAGGAAAATTGAGTTTGCAGGTCTATACGGTGTACAGCCGTTTCAATATGGGCACATTTTGTTGTTTTTTGTGTCTATTTGTTTGTGTTTCTCCCTTGTGATGATGATGATGGGACTTTGTAGGATGAACTTTGAGATGTATAAGGGAACGGGGTTGACCAATAAGGTCTGAATTTGTCTGTAATAAGGTAGGGCGGCTGATAAGGGGGTTGACAGGTATGTATTATCCGTAATAAAGGAGGTTTATTTTGGGTTAGGTCCCGTAAACATAAATGTGTCGTGAAACCCACCACCACCCAACACGGCCAAGTCGGGGTTTTTCACGTGAACAGAACGTGCCAATTCGTGACTACTTCAGCACACCGGTGTGTTGGAGAGTAAAACCCACAACATTTATGGCACCCCTTAAATTTTTCAACCATCTAGTACATCGTTAATAGGTTTTCTGTTGCGTGGCTTTTATCCTTTAAATAAAAATCGCCAGAATGTAATATTTTTCTGCTATCTAAGACTCATCCTGACGTATCAGCAATGTGTAGATTACTCCAAGATATTACGGTGACTACAATTGTAATAAGAGAGCGTCATCTCCTGCATTAGTGTGGGGGTTACATTACACATCATACAGTCCACGTTTGATCAATAGTAGGGATTCTATATCCGGGGTAAAGGTGAATGGGCGGATCTACCAGGGAAGCCTCTGGAACGTTCCCGAAGGTTCTAGGAGGGGCGTGGCCAGAGGCGGGGCTAGAGGCGGGGCTTAGCCTCCGGGGAGTGAATATAAGCAACGTTAGGGGCAGAGGTCGCAAACGGGTTTTTGATTCCGTACCCTTACCTGGCCGCACCAGGGTCGCAAACGGGTACCCGTACCCTACCCGATACCCGGCTACCCGTACCCGGCCGGGTATCGGGTAGGGTACGGGTACCCGATTGCGACCTCTGGGATGAAGCCATGTTGCAGACACGGGTGGGTTGATTCTAGGAACTTGAATTGTGAGAAGAGACAAGACGTTGGGAAATGAGTGACAAACGGTTACTCACCAGTGACTCACGGCCTACCCGTACCCGGCCACACCAGGGTCGCAAAAGGGTCGCAAACGGGTACCCGTACCCTACCCGATACCCGCCGGGTATCGGGTAGGGTACGGGGTACCCGATTGCTACCTCTGGTTAGGGGTCAGTGTGTGAAGATTGCTGCTGCTGCCCCGCCATCTCCACCTGCAACGTGGCGGTTCGACCTCCAGCTGCTCAGCCGCCAGCGAGCGGTGTGTTGGCCAGCGGTGTGTTAGCGAGCGGGGTGAGCGCCACGTGGCAGCGCAGCCACGAGAGCGGGTCGACATCCGCGGAGAGAGTGGCTGTACCGAAGATTTACTAATAAATACTTGAAGTTACTTACCGTGTCGGAGCCGCTAATTACACAATTATTACTTTTATCCAACAATGTGACAAATGTAAACATCAAAAGGGGATTACTGCATCGATAATTGAGGGGCAGCTGTCCCGGTGGTGTATTTGGTGATGGTGCACAAACAGAATTATAATCTTTATTTATGCCGGACTAGCTTTACTACCTGGCTTTGCCCGGGACTTGGATTCACCACGCCCGACCACCTTTGTCTCCCCAGTGGCGATGTTCACACACCACAGCAGTTACTCGTTTGAGGCTGAGTCGACCTAGGGGAGGCCCAGGACCGGTTCAAATAATCGTCACCGGTGGTGGCCGTGAGCGGGAATCGAACTCGGGTCGCCGGGTTCGTAGCGCAGCGCGCTAACCACTACACTACCGCTCCCCCCACACACAAACACGCGCGCGTCCATAGGTACACATACACGCGCTTGCTGCAGACACACACAACTTCCAGGGTGCGTACGGCAGTAAACGACTGAAATAATAAAGAAATGCTGCGCGGACAATGCCTTAGACCTGCAACACATTTGTATGGCACTTTACTCGCGGAGGGTTGGAGGGGGGGTGACATCAGCAGGCACACTGCGTGACGCTTCCGCACGCGCGGGTGACATGACAGAGGTGATGTCACAGCTCACTTGCCGTGCAAAAAATCTCTGCATTATTGAGCTCCCCCCCCCCAAAAAAAAGTGTATTTTTATTATTTTTGCATGGTGTACATTCTGGAAAGTACTCACATGGAAAATTTCAAGTTTGTTGCATGTTGGGAAGTACGCTAAACATTTTGAACAGACACACATAATCACAACTTTGTCTTTTATATATATGGAGATGAATCCGATGAGCTATAAAGCTCTACTCTTTGGGTCTTTCGGTAAAGTCACGTAGAGACATCAATTTCGTGTGAGCCAGCCGCATTACAAGTAAACCCGTAAAAACAAAGTTTTTCACTCTAAATCCTTTATATGCGTGGCGGCTAGAGTTCTCTCGTCCTCTGGCTTGAGATGGCTGCAATCTATGGGTCAGATGATTGTCTGCCAGTATTAAGCAATTGGTAATTAAATATTTAATTTGTTTTCCCTAAACAGTGTCAAATTTTGGAAAAAAAAATTCACGAAAATTAATTGTCACACACAACGAGTCTGTGTGGAAAATGTCAGCTCGATTGGATCACGGGAAGTGGGTTAAAAAACGAGCGAAAGATTTGCACGGTCCTAAGCAAGCAAGCGAACTTAATATAAAGGATTTAAAAATATATTCGCCTGTGGAGGACGCGGGGATCGATCCCGCGACCTTTGGTATGGGAAGCGAGGGCGCTACCAACTGCGCTACTCCGCCACGGCCTGTGGAGGGGTTACGCTCTGGGCTCTTACACTCTGACGTTCAGCCAAAGCCATGAATGCGTTCTATTTGAATATATGTAAAATAATTTTTTTTTGCCTAAAAAGTGTAAAATCTTGCAAATTTTTTTTCACGAACAATAATTGTCTGGCACAACGAGTCTGTGTGGAAAATGTCAGCTCGATTGGATCACGGGAAGTGGGTTAAAAAACGACCGAAAGATTTTCACGGTCCTAAGCAAGCAAGCAAGCACGCAAGCACGCAAGCAAGCAAGCGAACTTAATATAAAGGATTTAAAAATAATGATCAGCCACAGCAGAAGTATTGGTCCTACCGTATTTCAAATCTTATCTTCAAGAACACGGTCCGAGACATGTCTAAGACGATGGTACTTTGCAAGCCTGCTGGCTATCAACAAAGATTCGTTCATAAAGCTATCCATATATAGACACAATTTCAACCGAGAGGAAGGTTATAAACTCAGCAATCATTGGAAAGATGTCATCAACCACTTTGGGTCATGACTTGACTTGTGTTTTCTTGTCAATCAACCTCCAAACCTTCATGAACAGTTTGCCTTTAGAGGATAACCCGTTTTCCTGATGACATCCGCTTGTGTTGCGATTGAAACGTCGTGATATTTTTATTCACTTTTATAATTATTCATATTCTATGGGTGTTTCGGCAAAGTCACGTAGGCAGAACAATAAAGAACCGAAGAGTTTCAAGTCAAGAGCTATAAAGGGGCCGTCCATTGATGTCACGCGAATTTGGACGATTTTTGACCCCCCACCCCTTCGTCACACGGCGTCACAAAAAGTCAGACCCCCCTCAAATATGACGTCACAAAGCTCTGCCCCCCCCCCCCCCAAAAAAAAACATGCTTCAAATTGCTTTAAACTATTGTAATTGTAGTGCGTATTTAGTGTGGCGCTGCACTCTTGTGTTGTAGAAGAAGACATTTATTAAAAAGTCTATTTAATTAAGTGGAACGTGTTGACTATATTTATTTAAAGTTGCGTATTTTGATGTGACGTCACATTTCTCAACCCCCCCCCTCGTCACACATCGTCACATACGTCTGACCCCCCCCCCATAGGTGCGTGACGTCATTTATGGACGGCCCCAAAGCTCTTTTTAAATCCTTTATATTAAGTTTGCTTGTTTGCTTGCTTGCGTGCTTGCGTGCTTGCTTGCTTACGACCGTGCAAACCTTTCGGTCGTTTTTTAACCCACTTCCCGTGATCCAATCGAGCTGACATTTTGCACACAGACTCGTTGTGCGAGACAATTAATGTTCGTGAAAAAAAAATTCCTAAATTTTACACTGTTTAGGGAAAACAAATTAAATATTTAATTACCGATTGTTTAATACTGCAGACAATCATCTGACCCATAGGTGGCAGCCATCTCAAGCCAGAGGACGAGAGGACTCTAGCCGCCACGCATATAAAGGATTTATAGTGAAAAACTTTGTTTTTACGGGTTAATTTTTTCACAGATGTCTAGTAGTGTCCAAACTATAAAACCAACTCAACACATTCGCCCGGAGCAACACTGTGCGTGCGTGGCACTTAAAAGGAGAAATAAATACAATAGTCAACGTTTCAGGCAATGACCCTTTCTCATAGCACATGTAAATTGAAGAATGTTTGATTTACACATTGGGCAACTAGTCTGAATCTACCCCCCCCCCCCCCCCACCACCGCTTCTGTCTACCGATAAGATTAGACTCCAATCATAAGAATGAATACTCAAACATATATTCAAAACTCGTTTTTAATAAAGTCTCTGAGATATTGTAAACACACACCATCCACCTCACCAAAATAAGCACAATCATGGAATTTAACCGTTGATGTTCGGAATTCGTGCCAAACTTCAACTTATATTTTTTTGCCCAGAACACAAGTGATGCCTTCACAATCTACCCCTATAAGGAACAAAACAGGAGGATTTCTCCACAAATCTGACTGCTGCCTGATGATTATACTAGTACATCTTCTTGGTTCTTTCGGTAAAGTCACGTAGAAGGGAAATAATAAAAGAATAAAAATTCAACATAATAAAATACAATTCTCACGACGTTTCGGCCACAACGCAAGCAGCCGTCCTCAGGTGAAGAACAGGTCTGTCGGAAAGACAGCGTCCGAATGACAGCCAGACAGATCTGTTCTTCACCTGAGGACGGCTGCTTGCGTTGTGGCCGAAACGTCATGAGAATTGTATTTTACTATGTTTATTTTATTTATTTTATTATTTCCCTTCTACGTGACTTTACCGAAAGAACCAAGAAGATGAATCCCTGCAGTCACGAAAGCTTTAAATCGAAATATACTAGTACAGTCATAACTCGGTATATGACAGCTTTGGAATACGTCGAATTTGGTACACGTCGTGTTTTGACGAGAAAAAAGTCTTGGGATACGACGCCTTGCTTGGGATACGTCGCGCTTGGCATACGACGCGCTTGCTAGAACTTGTATGGGTCGGGATGAGTCACCGCGTACCCGCGTAGACCCCATTCACGTCTCCTCCCCTTCCTCACCACCATCCTCGTAGGCTATCAACTCCTCTCAGCAAGGTAAAGTGACGTTAAATTAAATTTTTATTTCACATTTATTTTAATTTATTTATGCATTTATTTTAATTTATGCATGAATTTTAGTAATAAGTAGTGTCTAAACTATTTTATACAACCACATTAATGTATAATATGCCATATAAAATATAATGTCTTATACTCTGGAACGGATTATTTCCTTTCCCTTTAATTCTTATGGGAAAAATTCGTTTGGTCTACGTCATTTTCGGTATAAGTCCTACCTTCTGGAACGAATAAACGACGTATACCGAGGTACCACTCTATAGCATACCAACTCGCCCGAGAGTGCTGTACTAGTGTAATGACCGACAATGACCTTGAGCCAATGTCCAGCCTAACGGCTATTCAAAGATAAACCAAGGTCTCTGATTGGAGGAAAGAGGCCTCCACAGGGATTGGTCAGGAGGAAGGCCTTTGAAGTGATTGGAGGAAAAGTTTTGAATGAGAATAGACGGGAAACAAAGTGTCACCCAGAGGCGACGGATAGGATCCGTTCGAGGGAAAGGACAGCGATTGGCTAAGGCAGGGGTCGGCAACCAAAATAACAAGAAGAGCCATTTCTTTCCAATTCGGTACAAAATTCAGTATTTCAAGAGCCGCAATGCATACTGTACATACGTACATATCGTCAAAAAGCAGCCCGTAAAGAGCCGCATGCGGCTCCGGAGCCATAGGTTGCCGACCCCTGGGCTAAGGGAAATACATTGAGGGTACATTCCATACAAGTAGCAGAGGTATATATAAGGTGAGAGCACGAGGAGTGGAGATACAAGCTGGAAGACAAGCACGAAGCCTCGGGCCCCGTATTGTGGGGGTCCTCAAATGAAAGTGGCTCTTCATATAACTTGTCAGCGAGTCGTTACACTAGTAACGAATTGGCATGTTCTGTTTACGTGACAAACGTTACGAATTGGTTGTGTCGGGTGGTGGCGGGTTTAACGACCAATTCATATTTACATGATCTAACCCAAAAAAACCTACATTATGGATTATATTGGTCGTGAAATTCTACAAAAGTGTACAATTTTCATACTTTTTTTTAAACATGACAGAGTATGAGTTTAACTTCGAGATCAAACATCACGGTACAGTATCATGTTTCCGATCATTTCGAATTCCGCATTCGCACGACATCAAAATATATCCAGGTAAAGAGGGTATACAAATCTTCTTGGTTCTTTCGGTAAAGTCACGTAGAAGGGAAGTAATAAAATAATAAAAATAAAACATAATAAAATAATTCTCACGACGTTTCGACCACAACGCAAGCAGCCGTCCTCAGGTGAAGACCAGGTCTGTCGGGGAGACACTGTCTTCTACGTGACTTTACCGAAAGAACCAAGAAGATGAATCCCTGCAGTCACGAAAGCTTTAAATCGAAAGGGTATACAAATGTTTTAAAAGTGCAACAAGCCATGGTGTACAGTATTATAGCCTCAGTAAAATATTCCAGAACTAGATGGCAGGAAAGTAAAGTCGGTCCACACCTGGGCGATTAGTTGCGTGCAACTTGATTGCGTGCAACTGAATCGCTTGTATATTCATGGACGTATCTGCAACCGGTTAGGAGCAGTTGCACCATTGGTTGTGAGCAGTAGAGACAGACTCGACTTTTAAGCATTATTTAGATTATTTGGCAGCTATACATTTCCACACGATAAGCCACTTCTCGTTTAGCTATCATTTGTGGCCAGGTCGCTTCTGAAAAATAGCTACATAGCTCAGTCAGACTTACCTGCTAAAACATATTTTTTAAACATTTTTTTAGCACACAATTCGATGCAAGAGGAATAACTGCTTTTAATGGATTCATTAATACATCTTTAAATGCCTGCAGCACAGCATCTCCCGTTTTACAAAAGCTGAGCCAGTGGTGGAAATTCCTTGTTCCCGTGACGAGGGCGAGTGAGTCCATCAGTCAAGTCCCAGACTCTTGTGGTTTTCCCACAACCAGCGGTGGTAGTCTGTGAGCTTGTGGTCACGTGGTTTCACCTGAAATTACATTGTCAGAACCATCATCATCATCATGATCTGTTATCACCATTCGCAGCAGCATCATCATCTTTATCATCTTTCCTCTTCTTGGTTCTTTCGGTAAAGTCACGTAGAAGGGAAGTAATAAAATAATAAAAATAAAACATAACAAAATAATTCTCACAACGTTTCGGCCACAACGCAAGCAGCCGTCCTCAGCCGACGCTGTCTCCCCGACAGACGCTGTCTCCCCGACAGACCTGGTCTTCACCTGAGGACGGCTGCTTGCGTTGTGGCCGAAACGTCGTGAGAATTATTTTATTATGTTGTATTTTTATTATTTTATTACTTCCCTTCTACGTGACTTGACCGAAAGAACCAAGAAGATGAATCCCTGCAGTCACGAAAGCTTTAAATCGAAATTTATCATCTTTGTCAGTCTTATCAGCGGCGTCATCGGCATCATCGGCATCATCGGCATCATAATGTCGCACTCATTACACACAAAGTTCCTGCCATAAATGAAACCAAATACCTTGCCGATCTCGTCAGGAAACGTTAACCATCATGCAAAACTTCGGTTATCCTCGCAGCGGCTTTTGGCTAACCGTCGAACAAAGATGGTCACCACATCGCGTGCTTTCAATTGCGCTTCTGCGGCCGTCTGGAACGCTCTCCCGATATTAGGAAGCCACTGGAGCTATGCTCTTTGAAATTTATACTGAAAACTAATTTCTTTAGGACAGTTTTTTTGTGTTTAATATGTTGTCCAGTAGTAAGTTTTTACCCTTTAAACTGGTACAAAACTGACACCTTTATACAAGGCATCATGTTTGCAATAACCACAACACAAGTAGTCAAAATGCAAACAAAAAAAACCAACTCTGATGATGATAATGATATGCACTGTCCTTGAAGTTGATTGGTCCACACCCGAGACAGCTTTCTCTAGAGCCTCGTCTCCATTGGTGTTGGACCAGATGACACCAAAAGGCAAAAAAGTACGCCTTTTGGTGTCATCTGGTCCAATACCAATGGAGACTAGGCTCTAAAGAAAGCTGTCTCGGGTGTGGACCAATCAACTTCAAGGACAGTGCATATCATTATCATCATCAGAGTTGTTTCTTTTTTGTTTGCATTTTGAATACTTATGTTGTGGTTATTGCAAACATGATGCCTTGTATAAAGGTGTCAGTTTAGTACCAGTTTAAAGGGTAAAAACCTACTACTATATTTTGCCACTGGTAAAGGAGATGTCTCATAGTGTAATATGTTGTCCTTCCCCCGCACCTCTGATTAGCGCGGTTGGTTATGCACGGTGTGAAAGAAGTTCAACATACATCATTACCTATGACAATATTGTTACTATCACCATCAATGTCACTTTTATTATTTCCATGAATTTAAATGTTCTTGTGCACGTAGAGCCTTATTTGTCAATCCACGACAGCATTAGTGCCTCCCTACGCCGTGCGGGTGGTGAGTCATTGACCATACTTCACCGCGTTGGTCAGAGTGGGTTTGATTAAGGCAGAAACATGTACGTGGGAGCATAGAAGCACAGTTTGACAATGACTACTCCCGGTTTGTCCAGTCAGAACATTTTTCTGAGGTTTTTGGCCACGACATCCATATTCTTAGGTTTTTTCGGTAAAGTCACGTAGGTAAAAAAATTAAATTAATAAAAGTAAAATAAAAAAAATTTATTTTAATTTTAAAATTCTAATTTATAAAAGTAAAATAATAAAAATGTATTTTACTTTTATTAATTTTAATTTTAATTTTTTACCTACGTGACTTTACCGAAAAAACCTAAGAACACGACATCCATGTCTAAATCAGTTCAAGCCTTCCGTAAATCACGTGACTACTGTGTGGCCACCCCCACTCTGAATCCCTGCCCTCACCCTGCCGCCCGCTATGAAAACAGACGCCACTCCCCCATGCAACTGACTGCAGCTCACTCCTTCCTTCTCTCTCCCTCTCATCATCATCCTCACCCTCTCCCCCCCCCCCCCCAACATCTTGACTCATTCTTTCTCCTCTTCTCCCCAGCTTCCTTTCCATGGCTCCCTCTCCTCCTCTCTCCCTGCTACTCATCTTGAGCCATGCCCTCCTTCTCTCTGTCCGTCTTATTCAGATTCTTAGGTTTTTTCGGTAAAGTCACATAGGTAAAAAAATCAAAATTAATAAAAGTAAAATAAAATAAAAATCACGACGTTTCGGAGGCAACACAAGCGTCCGTCTTCAGGTGGAACTGTCACAGCACGCTTGCTGTAATCAAGTAAATGAGAGATTCCAAGGCATACTACCCCGTATATATACTGGTTTAGGGGAGGAACTTCCGTCACTGGCGTCCCTTCCCTCTTCCGTTCTTTTCTCTATTTTTCCCCGTACATTTCATCCTTCACTGTACTCCTCTCTTTTTCTTTCGGGACAAAGTCAAGGTTTTTATTTCGTTACAAAAAGGAAATTGCACGGCAAACGTTGCCAGTTGCTGGCGATGACCGGGCCTTAAAACTTCCTCCAAGGGGGGCTCGTGTGGCCGTGACGCAAAACAGCGTCGCACCTCTTTCCACTCGTTGACGCAAAAGATGCGGTAGGAGTCGTTGCCGTACTTCCCAATGCCGTGCAGCTCGATCGGGTAGCGCCACTTCTTCGTCAGAAACTCGCCTGGGAATTTGAAGATGGAAATGAAAAAAAGAAAAAAAACTAAACTCTTACGAGACAACCGCAACTCCAGCAGCCGAGGCCTCAAGTCAGTTACATTTTACTCTTTCAATTATCCGTGGGTGGATTATACACTGGTCAACACACTTTTTCTGGCTTAAGGTATTCCAACGGTTTTAAGGTAATTTTGGGGTGCTGATTCCAAATCTGGCATCAGTTTTTGTCCATCAGGTTTTTAAGATATAAATTATTGCATTTTCAATAAAAACTGCAGAAGAAAAATATTAAATAGATGTGGATATCTACATAAAATGATATTATAAACACACTATCCTAAAAATACAGCACCATATTTTAACACTAAAACAGTCACTGACTCGCAACAACTTGCAATCATAAGTGACAGAGTTAATATCGGGTAAAATCAATGAAAATGGGGTATGCCGATAGCATAAAAATGAGATGTGATAGAGCAAATCTGAGATCAGATTTGGAATCAGCACCCTGAAATTAGTCTAGAACAGCTGCAAAATTCCAGGCGAGATTTTTTTGTTGTTGTTGACCAGCATTATCAACAGTTGCGCGTGAACCTTTACCGGGCAGAGAAACTTTACGGGCGCGCCCGTTCGATTACTAGCAGCTCCTCACTCGTTGAGGGTGTCAGTCACATGTCTGCACCTCAATGAAAACGAGCGGTTTTGACAATTCCAACAAAAATACAATTTTATTCTAGAATATTACAACAAACAAAAAAACTGCGCGCGTCACGAATTGTGAATGATTGTTATTGTTAAGCCTGACTCTGCTGATGGGACACTGAGTGTCGAAAACAGTCCAGAGTGTTCTTTCGGTAAAGTCACGTAAGTATAAAATAAAACTTCATAAATTGTTTATTTTAATTTTATTTTAATTTTCTACCTACGTGATTTTACCAAAAGAACCAAAGAGTATGGATCCCTGCAGTCACGAAAACTTCAAATCTAGATTAGTCCAGAGTTTGCTTGTCTTGAATTTTTTATTTTACGCGGCGAAACGACACGAAAATTTGAGCGAGACGAATTGACTGCTTGTCCGTTTCGTTATTCATATCCTCGACGTGAATTATTGTCTCGAGTTGCACGTTTTGTTCCGGAGCCGTCCGCACGGCCTCACATGAGAAGCGTATGATGGCCTTGGAGCGCAGCGCGTGCAGGCCCAGTGGCTGCATGGTGCGCGCCACCTCTCGCCAATCCGCCTCCCGCACCACCTCGGCCGACGGGAACCGCTCGAGGAACTCCCAGAGCAGCGGAACGGCCTGACGGCCTGCACAGGGATGGGGCGGGGGAGGGGTGGGGTGAATAGGGGGGGGGGGGGGGTGGCGAGGAGGTGGGGGTGGGATGGAGGGGGTTACTTGTACTGGTAGGAACGAAGTGAACCAGCCTACAATAGATTATATCGTCCGTCCGTCCGATGTCCGATTAGGTGTAGCAACATCGCCCCCTACTCCAAACACTTGGCAGGACCCTACAAAAACCTTTAGACTCAGTGAGGCTTTCCTGGCTAAACAAGTGTAACATTCCCTTATAATTCCCTGAGATAGTTTTTAATTAAAACATTTAAATAAAAAATTAACTCACAGAGGCCTAAAGCCTACAGCTAGGCCTAAAGCCTAGAACTAGGCCTCAAACTCTCCCTTTGTATCGTACCCCCGCCATTTCATTTTATTATAGCCATTCATTTGTTCGTTCCTACCAGCCCACCCCGCAAGGACCTGTTTAAATATCTACAACATGGCCATTATTAGCTACCCGACAGGGAAACAACTAGGCCCAAAGCTGGAAGCATGCACCTCAGTAGTGCTGCTGAGTGTATCCGACATGGCCGTTTGATTTCCCTGAGAGAGACTCAGAGCTATACTCGAATGCAAGACATCAGCAGTACTCGTCTGGTGTCTCTGACACAGCCATTATGAACCCCTTGATAGAGACAGACACCCAAACTCAGAGCCACTTAGTTGCACCGGTAGGGAGTTCCATAACCGGGGGGGCGGCACCAGTGGGGAGTTAAATAACCAGGGGGGGGGGGCACCAGTGGGGAGTTACATAAACAGTGGGGGGGGGGGGGGGCACCAGTAGGGAGTTCCATAACCAGAGGGGGGGTGTACCAGTTTCCTAAACGGCCATTACGTGCCAGGCCAGACCGCCGCCCCCCCACCTCCCATCCCCATGTCAACGCCCGCCCACCGGAGGTCTTGTTGAGGAAGATGGTGGCGACCAGGAGCTTCCAGGGGTCGTGGAAGAGCGTCTCCTGCACGAGGTTGAAGGGGGAGCGTGGAGGGGTCCACTTCCTCCAGGACGCCCTGTGGAGGGCGGCGAGCCCTAGGGGGCGAGACCACACGGTAAGTGGGGGGGGGGGGGGGGGCAGCAGTTCCACCACGTGGTGGGCTAGTGGCCACGCAGTGTCTCTCAGGTCACAAGCCCCCAGTGGGTTTTTGTGGGTTTTCTCCCACGCGTATGAACGCTCATCAATTGCCTGGTATCTTAATATATACAGAGGGCAGCAGAGCTTGAGAAATTGTTCGTAGCGCCGGATCACTGCCTGGCTGCTGCTGCATTGCCGGTTGCCTGTGGTTCTTCCTCCCGCAAATCTCTCCATTAGCGAGCGGTTATGGATTACCATGTGGAAAAGTTAAAATTGTATTTCTATTGTTTACAGGTCTGAGCCAAAGGTGGAAATCCCACATTCCTATGGTGGGGGCGAGTCTCTTCGTAGGGCAACCAAGAATGATGGACTAAGTCAACCCCCAACCAGGATTTGAACGAGAAGCCCTCTCTCTTGATTGCGAGCCGCTCGCTCCACCATTGAGCCGCGGTATCTTCCAGTTGTGCTGTGGACCGTTTTCTCTCCACATTGTACAATGCACATTAGCGACCACGAGGGTGAACATTAGAGACCGATTGGGCGAGTTTTGTGAGGGTGAGGGAGCGGGTGAATGAGTCGGTGAATGGGTGAGCGAGTGGTTTAATGACAATTTGAGGCTAAATGAGTGAGATTAGTAGGTAAGTGAATAGGTGCATGGGTGGGTGAGAATGAGAGACCGGGCGTTTTCATCCACTACCACGGTTAGCTACGCACGGTACGAAATAAGTTCAACATACATACATCATTAGCACCATTATCACCATCACTACAACCATCATCAGCACCACCACCATCAGCAGCATTAGTACCATTATCACACCTCCGATTAGCACGGTGGGCTACGTACGGTGTGAAGAAAGTTCAACATGCATTCATACGTATTGGCTGAGGGAATGGGTGAGTGATAGACTCGGTAATTGTGTACATGTTGAACGTCTTTGGCACCGCATCTCGCCAACTGTGTGGGTGAGTGGGTGAGTATGAGTAAGCGATTGACTCGGTACGTACAGGTAAAGAGTGTAGAGGCGGGTGAATGAGCGAGAGGCTGAGAATGAATTTGGAAGAGGTAAAAAAGTGACTAGGTGAGCATTAAGGACAACCTGAGTAACTGAGAGGGTGAATAGTTGAGTAGATGAAACTATTTTTATTTTAGCAAGTAAGGCCCACTGAGCTGTATCGCTGTTTTGTAGAAGTGACATGACCACAAATGATAGCTCAACGAAGTGGCTTATCACGTGGAAATTTCTAGCAGCCAAATACTCTAAATGCATGTTGATTCTAAATGTGGAGGGAAAACCCGGACGAGCCAGAGAAAAATCCACGCGACCACGGGGAGAACAATACAACTCCAAATATACAGCAGCAGGCGTCAGGGTCGGGATCGAACCCACGACCTTCTGTACACCAGGCGAGGTAGTTCACATCTCCACACCGTGCGCACCCTCCTCTCACAGTAAGAGACTGAGCGTTGACTGAGTGAATGGGTGAAAGGCTGTGTGAAGTGACTGTACCATCAGCCATGCGCGCACGGGAGAAGTATGGACTGGTCTTCCTCATTCGCAAAGGTCGGACACTCTCCCTCATTATCCCTGCATGTGTTCACCACGTGACACCACAGACGTGAATCACACACACGAACATCAAACAGCACACAGACACACGCAGGGTTAGCTGAGCTGACTGGCAGATGCACCACCTATGCTCCCCGCTGTGCCAACTTGCTGTGGCTTAGCCTCCTGGCGCTGTGTTCGTCATCGTTGTGAGCATCGCTCTGCCCTCTTGTTGCTGGAGGGAGACTGCCTCCAACTGTCCAGTAGCGTCCTTCAGAAGCCTCCTCCACAGAGGCCGATCTCTGACACCTCTGGTACCGCTGGTACCAGTCATCGGCAAGTCCAACCAGCTCCAATTCCTCCCAATGTAATTAAAGCGTAATTTGCGATCGCGAGTTTCCCGAGGCAATTTCCATCCCCGCAGCAACCCGTGACCACTGCCCATCCTTGCAGTGCCGCATGGCTCTCCGAACCTCTGGGTGTTGACTACTATAAGCCTCATACTCTTAGTTCTTTCGGTAAAGTCACGTAGGTAAAAAATTAAATTAAAATTAATAAAAATAAAACAATAAAAATCACGACGTTTCAGAGACTTGTGTTGCCTCCGAAACGTCGTGATTTGTATTGTTTTATTTGTATTAATTTTAATTTCATTTTTTACCTACGTGACTTTACCGAAAGAACTAAGAGTATGAATCCTTGCTGTCACGAAAGCTTCAAATCTAGAATAAATACTATAAGCCTCCTCATGCGCGGGTGGTGGGATGTTGCAGGCGGTGACAAGGGGCCTGCCACATTCTCTCGGCAAGCTGGAACTCCTCCTGCATCAGCCAGATTGTTTGGGAAGCTGTGGACCACGTACCCAATGCAGCCACAGCAGCTGCACGAGCCACAGTCCAGAACCTCACCCATTTCTGCTCGGCATCATGAGGCATTGGATGATGCCAAACCACAGCTGCAAGCAGCATTGATGAAATTCTCGCTTGCAAACGCCAACAGATAGTCGACACCAAGCCATGTTGGGTTTCAATGGGGTCTTAGGTGGGGGCCCCCCACCAACACAATTAAAGAATGGCAGCCACGTGGGAGCAGGGTTTGGTCAGGAGCCGTCATGGATGCCTGTCCCCTCGGAAACCGCTTGAGTAGGGCTGCCGTGATTCGAACACCGTTACCTCAGTGGTGCCAGGTCAGCATTCTGACCGAAGCCACCCAGCCGCCTCTAGATTTCGGTTTGATGAAGCATCTGAAATGAGATGTCACGACCTCGGCTAAGCAATCAATTCGAAAAACATCAACCGAGTGTTGAGCAATGATGGCTCGTCGTCTCCAACCAGATGTCCTTGAGCCCGTGGTGGAAATTCCTCATTCCTCTGGCATGGCCCAGGACATGCGCACGGGTCCGTCTGCCGACTTCCTAAAAAGTGGCAACTCAATTTTATTGGCCCCTCTGGGGCATTCTGACGGGCTGAGTGAACACAATTTGTGGTTTAAAGTTATAACCTCGATCCCTCTCAACAACACAGCGCGGCAAAGTCGTGCAATCTTATAGATACAATAAATTGTTGCACGTCGCTACACACAGTTGACGGTATTTGGGCCGAAAAAATTAACCCGTAAAAACAAAGTTTTTCACTCAATCCTTTATATGCGTGGCGGCTAGAGTCCTCTCGTCCTCTGGCTTGAGATGGCTGCCACCTATGGGTCAGATGATTGTCTGCAGTATTAAACAATTGGTAATTAAATATTTAATTTGTTTTCCCTAAACAGTGTAAAATTTTGGAAAAAAAAATTCACGAACATTAATTGTCTCGCACAACGAGTCTGTGTGCAAAATGTCAGCTCGATTGGATCACGGGAAGTGGGTTAAAAAACGACCGAAAGATTTTCACGGTCGTAAGCAAGCAAGCAAGCACGCAAGCACGCAAGCAAGTGAACTTAATATAAATGATTTTAAAAAGCACAAACTTTCAAAAGTAGATTTACTCAGCGATGAGCGACAAGTTGCTTCACTGCTGCGTCAGCCCTTCAACACCTGAGCTGTCAGTTGCGCAACCAAATCTCTTGAAAGTAGTCGATCTCTATAGGAAGCAACCGGTTGCACAACAGCTCGCAATCGGTTGAAGGGATGTCCACAAAGGAGCGATTAGTTTGCTTGCAAGCAAGTTGCACACAACCAATTGTGCCCCACCCACACTGCTTTGGGGGAGCTACCGTGAAATGCACACTGATTGTATGCAATTAGACACGAAAATGAGAAATTAAACATTTTAACTCGCGTTCTCGTCCAGATCCACATCGCGGTATTTCGTAGGCAAATTTCAAAGCAGCACATTATGATCTAGTCCACTGCTGGATGAAGGCGTCCCAAAGCTATCGGCCACCTATCAAAATCCAGTGATGCAGCCAGTCCACCTAACAAGAGACGGTCTCATTACTGCAGCTCCTCGATTAACGAACGAACGTTAATCGAGGATTAACGTTCGTCAATCCTCTCTTCCTGACCATCGGTCGCCACCACCATTTGCTGTCCCTTCTAAAGGTAGCGAGTGACGTGTCCAGCCCAAGTGCGCTTAAATTGTATTCCCCAAGTGCGAATTGTGACATTACAACCCACGCACATTCTCCAATCATCCACACGTTCCACTTGATGTCTCTCTCAACGCAACGACGACCTCGTACATTCTCTCCGAGCGCCTTGGGCACTTTGCAAACGATTCGTGTTTTTAAAACCGTGTTAAAGCGGGCATAAACGCGTCGTTTAAAAAGCGCTCTCCCCTCTAGGCACACTGGTTACGTAGCGAAACACATCACGTGCAAACACAACTGGATACGTTTAAAAATGTGTTTATTAGAACCCTTCAGTATTAAACAATGCTAAACAGCAGTCGGTGCTACACAGACACACACACAAGGCAACGAGAGGGAAATGCAGGAGGTTAAAGTGTCCACACAACAGATCTATAACATCGAAATCTTACCATTATTTCTTCAGAATTCCCCAGTTACATTCCAATTGTGCTCTCGAACATCACGTTTTGACGTGTTGACGCCTCAAAAAAATTCTGTTGGGGACATCTCTCACCAAGACGGAGGAGGGGGGGGGGACAGTCCCACGAGATATCACGCATGGCCCGTGCTAAAACCCTCTTTAACCTCTTCCAACGGCGCATGCCGCTGGTCCTTTCGCAAACTGTTATTCCAAGAGCTGGAATAAAGAATTAAATGTACGGCATTCGTATCGGGCTCGGAGGGGAGGGTGACAATCACAACTCGTCGTGGGCGTAAATCAGATTGATTTTTTTTGTCGAAAACAAATTACGAAACCGCGCATACGTTTGTATAGCTCGCAAAAAACGTCAAACCACATCGATCTTCACCAGTGTTCTTCATTGCGAGGCCCGCAGGCCACTGGTGGTGCCTGGTGGCCTGTATTGCGGCCCCTGACGTACGGGGCCCCAACAATACACAATTGTAAAAACACCCCCCCCCACCCCCGTCATCATGTTGTCAAACCCCAATGGTTTCAAATGTGGCGGCCCTCACACTGATGTGTTTCTGGCAAAAGTGCCCCCCCCACCCAACCCTCTGAAAATTAGTGAAACACTGATCTACGTGTCTAATAGTAAAATAAGTCTATCACGGAGTGGCAATTCTAAAATAAGGATTTCATCGTAAAAATGAGCCCGGCAGACAGTGGGGAATCGACCACAACATCACGAGTTAAATTCCTGACAAAGGGTTCACCTTGGTCCTGTCGTAAACATCAACCCCCTTTGGTGATGTTTACAGTAGTGGCTCATGCGTTGAGATGTTATGAGTAGACCAGCCTCTGCCATGGGAACATTGATTTTCCACCATTATCTGCGGACCAGCAATACACCAGACCATCACTTAAAATTGAGTAGAAAAACACCGACTTAAAACTTTCGTGGCGGCAGGAATTAATATTCTTGGTTCTTTCGGTAAAGTCACGTAGATATAAAATAAAAATAATAAAATGTTAAATACATTTAAAATAATAAAAGCTTTTATTTTCAATTCATTATTTTTTATATTTTTATTTTCTATCTACGTGACTTTACCGAAAGAACCAAGAATATAGAAAAACACTTTATCCTTTGTAGTAATCAAGGTTGTTTGCGGTGTAACGTAACATTTTTTTGCATTTCATGATTCATGTTACGAATCACAAGGTCTTGTTATCCCCCCATTTCATTTTTAAAGTTACCTTTTTAATAGCAAACATAATTTTCATTTACTTCCCTGGAAAAGCCTCGCCCAAGTTTTAAAACTCTATCGAGAGAGTCCTCATACATTTGGATGTTTGGCCAATTCCATTTGAAGGATGGTTCTGATTGATGTGGAAGAAAGGGGAGTTATTCTAATACCCCTTGCACACACGATGGCAGGCAGGACACTTCAACGTGGGCACAAATGGGTTTGAGCATCCATCTCCTGGGACATCCTCATGGCCCGTATGCGATCCAACCCTTGGCCTTCAAATGAATATTTCCCAACTTGTTCATCTGATAATGTAGCGTCTGTACACTGGGTTAAGAACCCCAGGGACCGACCCAGGGACACACTGGTGGGACGATGTCACTCGGCTGGCCTGGAAATTCCCCCAGGAAGAGCTAGAGTCTGTCGCCAGGGAAAGGGAAGTCTGGACCGCCATACTCAACATGCAGCCACCAGCACTACCCTCATCAGGACAAGTGGACTGAGAAACAAACGAACGTACTCTACTGGACCTGACGACGCTCCCCGATTTGTCCGGTTAACAACATGCAAAAGAAACACAAATTAAAGAACAGACCTTGAGTCTTGTGATGACTAAAACCAAACAAAAACTATACGTCAACATCTAATCATGCTAACACAAACTCAACGCGTGAAGCAAGATGCTACCCTAATAGGAAGATATCATACGCGACGTTTCAAGCAATGCCCCTTCGTCATCGCAGTTCATCACGCCGTGTATCACTGTATTACCATATGCATTTCCTTTTAGGGCAGGGCTATTGAAGGACGCAGTGTTTTTTGTTATTTGCGATTACAAAACACTGCTAATGCAGTCTCGCCAAGAAAATGGTATGGAATTACACTAAATTATTATATGGAGGGGTGGGATAAGATTACATAAGGACTTGAAAAATATCGTACAAGACAGTGGACAGGTGGGGGGTGGGGAAAGTATAATTTGGCACCGAAATCTTACGATTCTGACGAACCACCACCACCATCACCCGCCCCCATCCACTCGAGACTTACCTCGGCCATCTACACAGCTGTGGCCCCAAACTTCTAACACTCTCCATTTTGTATATACAGTACAACATCCGCCCTGCCCAATTAACTGCCTACATCCAGTGAAGCAGTCAGTAGCTGTGTGCGGGGGTGCAACGGCCGGTCACAATCTGGTGATTGTAAATCTGACCTTATCGCACGGTCATGTCTTCTTCATCTAGCCTACAATCGCTTACCTCTTAAGTACAGTAAAGCATTATCCCGACTTTTAAAAGTTTGCGCTTGATTTGTGTGCAGTAACCCTAATTGCCACTAACGGCGCAAACCTGGCAGTATCTAAAAACGTTCACGCGGCATTTGACTTTTTCACATATTCGCCTATGCTTCAGTCGCCAGTGGGTCGGACATGCGACGTCGCACTGTGAATGCTTCAAGAAAAACGCTCATTCCGTTCCAACGACGCAGTTGCCGTTCCATTCTTAAAAGAGCGGAATTAATTCCTCAAACTCTTACCCACACCACGCGACTATCCTAAAGCTTAAAGCATCACCAAATAACCCCCATGGTGCGCGGCGGCCCTCATCCAGCAGTGGATTGATAAAAGGTCTGTACACGGGCAGCGTATCACATTGGGGTTAGGATGCGGAATCAAGAATTACTTGTGATCAGTATAAACAACGGACGCGAACTTTGTTCTGTGGAAAAAACTCGACGTTAGTTACGTTGCATCCACACCCGAGCGATCAGTTGCGTGCAACCTGGTTGCACGCAACCGAATCGTTTATGCGCGGACGTCTTCGCAACCGATTGCTCACAGTATAGACTACTCACAACAATCGATCTGCTCTGAGAAATGATAGCAACGTATCGCATCATCACACGCTACAGTTTCTGAATTGTAAAAAAAAAATGTTACAATCCAGATATAGACACTCAGACATGTCTTTTTGTTGTACAACTACTCACACAGATGTGGACAAAGCTGCTGGGGGTGATTAGGTTGCACGATTTTGAGTGATTTTGGTTGCACAAGTGATCTCGAAAGGCGTAGACCTGGATTAAGAAGAAAATGTGACAATCAGTATCGTCGTTTTCCGATTCTATCATTCAATCCGCGTGTCCATTTTCATCAGTATCGTCCTTACCACTGAAAAATGTACGATCAATAAGACGTCAACTCCCGGGGTGCAAAACCACGACAGAAACGGTTAACGTGGAAAGGTCCTTAATTTAAGCGACACAGCCGATTGTGGTGTACCTCGACACATCAATCACTTCTACATTACAGGACGTCTCCCGTACAAGGAGACCAATTTAACCCACGATTCATCAATGCACTTAACAATACCGCTGGCATACGCGCACACACACAGCAGAATGGGTAAGATAAGGATGCAGATTAACCGTGAGCGATGGACGATAAATCAAACGTATCATTACACGCCTATACATGGGGCTTGCCGTGTGATCTCCACCAAGTCTGATCGTTTACAACACACGCAGAACACGTACACAAGCTAGTCGATCGAGGCATTAGGCTTGTAACAATTAGTGGTTCCCCAATATAACATTTCATGTCAAGGTATATTTTGCCTACTCTTCGAAACTGATATTGGAAAAGGTGGAAGTATTCACACGTCACCCACCGATCGACATGGTGAACCAATTCACACTGCTGGGTGGACAGAGGCAGCCCTAGATTAGCTTGCCAGCAACAGGCGGCCTAGGCAAACCATGCAACCGGTGCCCCCACCCCAAACCCCAAGGGCAGCACGAGGCGGAGGTTTTTTGGTAAACTGGGAAACATTTAGCCTCTATTTTACGTTTAATGTTTTTAAGAGTATTTTTTTTTTAATAGAGGCATAATTATTCGGTTTGTCCATCCGTCAGTAGGTCCAACCAATACATTCTCAGAAATGTTGAGAAATGAATAACTCATATTCCCTCTATGCGCACAGGGATTGAAAAAATATCTTCGGTCTTTAATTTGTATATTTTAGTTGTATTCTTTTCCTCGAATTTGGCGCCCCATTTAACTTGGTGCCCTAGGCGCCCGCCCTAGTTCGCCAATATGGACGGGCCGCCCCTGGACAGAGGCAGGAGGGGCCCTTTAAAAGCCATTGTACCAATGTATGAGATTAAATTCAAATGTTAACATTCGATAGAAATCAATATATTAATCGTTACATGCCGAATACCTCCTAATCACTGCACATACACTACATGGACACATACCACACAACATACCAAATACACTCACACACACCACACATAGCGCAACACTCCACACACTAAATAGACACACAAACCCCGCACACTGCACGCGCCTCCCACACACCGAACACACAACCTGAGTGAGACCGCGACGCGTCTCTCTGCACCACTCTCGTCGCGTCGCCTACATTCTCTGCGTCGCAGCCCTCGGCGCCAGCGAGGGGCCAACCGCACGGGAACCACCTGACCCCGCTCCTCCCTCTTCCCACCGGCGCTAAAGCCCGGCGGCTCCACCACCACAACATCCAGGCACACGGGAGTCATCAGGCGCTACCTGGGCTTCCAACTTTCTTCACCTCCGCTGAGGTTCCATCACCGGTCGTTTCTTCTTTGGCACCGGCGCTCGGACCCCTCGCCCGCTTCTTGGGCGTGCACAATTCGTCTTCGCGGTCATCGCTGCTCAGCACCGCCCTCTTCTTGCCGTGGTGCCGCTGTGGCAAAGCTTCCTCCTCCTCTTTGTCTTCATCGTCCCCTCCATCGTTGCTCTCCCGGGGCGCCGCCGGCTTTGCCCGCTTACGCGGCGTCATCGACGTCTCTCGGCTGCGGCTGCGACGACTTCGGGACGGCGAAGGCGAAACCTCGGCCGTCACTGCCGCCGTCTTTCGCGACGGCCGCCGCCCCCCCACTTTTTCCAACGACGATGCTGGCGGCGTTGCGTCTCCACCCTTCTTGGTGGCAGAGGCGGGAGACTTCCTCCGGGCGGAGGCGCGAGATTTTGGCGTGCGCGGGGTAGATGGGGAGTTCTCGGCGGTGGTGGCGCGGGGACTCTTGCTCCGGCGAGTTTCGCTTTTGCCCCGGGGCGAAGCAACTCGCATCTTGGCGGCCACCGCTGCCATTTTGCCGGTGCCGCTACGGAAGTCGAAGTCATCGGCGGAGGGCGCTGTATCGCCCAGCGTTTTTAAGAAGAGCGCCAGCTCCGGGCGCGAGCGGAACTTCTTACCACTCGGGCTGCGAGGGGGGGGGGGGGTTTAAATGAGAATTTTTTTTCAAGAGTTAATAACTTTTAAACTCTAGCAGCATCGGCACAGTATTAGAACACGCTGTGAACACTTTCTCGGTTGCTCTTTTTTACGGCATTTGTATGTTGAACTTCTTTTGCACCGTACGTAACCAACAGTGCTAATTGGACGTGCAAAGCAACTGGTCACAGATTTTAACGCTTCGTTGAGTTTGGTAATCCATTGGGTGGCATAAAAAGTTGCTTTATGTAGAGCGTTCACAGCTCCCAAACAAGCGTACAATAGGTAGTGACAGCTTATGGGATGAAGACTGTACTTCCCCACCTTCAAAATAGGGAAACTCTTACTTTTAAACAGTTTAGTGAAGGAAATCGCTGCACCAACCATGCGTAGCTACAACCCAATAAAGTGCAAGCAACTGACTGGCTGGTATTTACTAAACTATGAACTAAACCATTTTTATTTTACCAGGTAAGGGCCACGGAGCTATAAAGCTCTTTTTTAAAAGTGCCTCGCCACAAATAATAGCTAAATTTAGTGGCTTATCACGTGGAAATGTAGAGCAGCCAAATACTCTAAACGCATGTTTTTAGATATGGAGGGAAAAGAAAAAATCCACATGGCGACAGCGAGAACATGCAAACTCCAAATATGCAGGCATCGTCAGGGTCGGGATCGAACCCACAACCTCCTCCATACCAGGCAAGGGAGTTAACATCTCGGCACTGCAGCGCAATGACTGCAGACTGAATGAAGGTAATGCCTATCATCTACTTACACGGGATGACCCGAGATCAAATGGATGACATGTGATAATATGAAACAATAAGCGGGTCAAACAACTGACACAAGACTGTGAAGGACAGGAACAAGTGAAGGAGGGGGGTTTCACTTTTCTCCGTCACTCTCTGCTACCCCCCCCCCCCCACCTTGCCCGCACCACACCTGAATATGTAGACGTCGTATCTGCCGGCCGTCTCTCCGGCCTGCCGCTGCATCACCAAACGGCGCCAGCCCTCGGGCATCGGTGACTCAGAAGTGTTGGCTTCGACTTTGGCTTCGGTGACTGAGCCACTACCCTCAGACTTCTCTTTTTCCTCAGCTGCCTGCAAGGTAAAGGTACAGTTGCACTTCTTTAAGATCTCCAAACAGATTGTTCATGTAATAACACCGAACACACAATTGGAATGAAAGTTAAGAAAAAAAGAATTACAATGGAAGATTACCCATGCAGAAATCGTGGAACTGTTCAAAGACAAAGTTATTAGCACTGAATGTCGTTATCGCATTTTCCAGATTTTTCATTGCATTTAAAAAGAAAGAATAGCTGAGGCTGTGTGTTGTCATCCAGTAGAAGTGCATGTGCGAGACCAAATTAGAATAACTTTACTGACACTGGCACAACTTTTTGGAGTGTCTTATAACTTGGAGACTATGGCAATGAAATAATACCAAGGCTTTGAATTTCCCGGACACTCTTATCCTGATTGCGCAATAAACTTGGCGCGATTTGGTTGCGCAACTGATCTCTCTGGCGTGGACCTGCCTCTAGCATCGAGTTTGGGTGCACTGCTCAATGATGCATTTGCTTACACCAGAGGTGGAACCTTCTGCGTCTGCGTGCAAGCTCTTTTCTGCGGCTTGCTCCGCTCTCTTCATGGCCGCTTTCCGGGTTTCCTTGTGCTTCGCCGGTAACTTCGGCTCTCTTGACTTTTCCGATTCCTTCAGTTCCACCGGTGCTGCTGCCTTGGGTTCTTCCACCGCCTCCTTGTTTTCTGCAGATTTCACCGGTTCTTTGTGTTGCTTTCCTTCCACCTCTTTCTTGGGTTCTGCCGATTTCACCGATTCCTGCCAAGAGTTTAGCTCAACCGCCTCCTTGTTTTCTACAGATTTCACCGGCTCTTTTTGTTGCTTTCGTTCGACCTCTTTCTTTGGTTCTGCCGATTTAATAGGTTCCTGCCGAGTCTTAGGCTCAACCGTCTCCTTGTGTTCTACAGATTTCACCGGTTCTTTTTGTTGCTTTCGTTCGACCTCTTTCTTGGGTTCTGCCAATTTAACAGGTTCCTGCCGAGTCTTCGGCTCAAGCGCCTCCTTGTGTTCTGCAGATTTCACCGGTTCTTTTTGTTGCTTTCGTTCCACATCTTTCTTAGGTTCTGCCGATTTAACAGGTTCCTGCCGAGTCTTCGGCTCAACCATCTCCTTGTGTTCTGCAGATTTCACCGGTTCTTTTTGTTGCTTTCGTTCCACTTCTTTCTTGGGTTCAGCAGACTTTACAGAGTCACAAGTTTTCAATTCTACCACCTTTTGTTCCGTCGAGTTCATCGGTGGTGGTTGCGTTTGCTTTTGTTCCTCCTCTTTCTTGGACTCTACCGATTTCATTGGTTCTTGTGGTAGCAGCTTTCGTTCCACTTCTTTCTTGTGTTCTGAAGATTTTACAGATTCAGGTTGAGTCTTAGGCACCGCCATGTCCTTGGGTTCTGCAGATTTCACCGATTCTTGTCGTTGCTTTTGTTCCACCAGTTGCTTAGGTTCTGCCGATTTTACCAACTCCTGTGGTTTATCCGATTTGGTGTCCTCCTTGGGTTTCACTGGCTGCTGTGGTTTTGAGGATCCGAGAGGTTCCACAGACTTGACCGATTCATGTGAAACCTTAAAGTCTCCCGACTCCTTCGATTTTGTCAGCGCCACAGGTTCCTGCGGTTTATTTGGTTCCCCCGAAACTTTTGGGTCCGTCGACTTTACCGGTTCCTGCAGCGCCTTGGATTCTTCCGATTGTGCTGGTTTTAATAATGGAAGCGCTTCCTGTGGTTTGTTACTCATTAATTTAGTTTCAGGTAATTTCACTGGTTCTTGCAGTCCCTTCAATTCTGCCGGTTTTGATAATGGGAGTGGTTCTTGTGGTTTGCTGCTCGTTAATTTAGGCTCCGCAGGCTTGACCGCTTCCTGCCGTTCCTTCGACTCGGACGGCTCTTTCGGTTTTGATAACTCGAGCAGTTCCTGGCGTTTGTTTGGTTCTGCCAAGGCGCGAGCTTCCTCCGATTTCACCGGTTTGGGCTGCTCCGGCAATCCCCCCTTCATTTCTGACGACTCCTCGGCGCGTTTCTCCCTTTGTGGTGACGGTGCTGCCGGGACATGTTCTGGTTTCCCAGAACGAGCAGGTTCCGGTTCACCATTGGCGCCCGCACTACTGATGGTGGCAACGGCTGAGCCGTCTGGCACGGAGGATGCTCCCGCAACCTCTCCACTGCTCAGCAACGCTTTACTGCCAGACAGACACAGTTTCACATGCACACAACAGAGCACACGGTTAGAGGAAGAAGAAGATAATGCGCCACCGAAACACGCGCATGGGAATAAGACAACAAAAATTCCCCGTATAGCCTTAACAGAAAGCGAAGACAATTGATGTTTGCGGGCAACTATCATATACACAGAAAACTGACGCCACACAATAATCAGGAGTATTAATACTGGATTCCAAGTTTAGACCGTACTTACCATTAGCAGTATTCATATAAAGGACAGTACTAAACACTAACGTTATATTTTATTTAAAAAAATTCGGAGCGATATAAAATTTTACTCGACTATAAATACATTATTTTCGGAATTTTTTATTTTCGGAATTGCTGCGATTCGTGGTCTGTACGGTACTATGTTATTAGTACTGTACCGTGTCAATAGGCATGTTAGTTACTACTCATCAATAGTTATGATCGATCCATGTGACCGATGCGTCCCAAAACATTCCAACTAATGCCTGCACACTCTCACCTCAGTGAGTCTTAGCAGGTCTAAGTGCACAATAACGTGTAGAAGTGACACACTATTGCATGACTAAATATACACTTCTCTAGGTAGTTTACCAATAGTCTTAATTCGAGCACTGTGTAATAGTATGGGGTGTTACATTCGTATTAATAGAGAACGCGTGTTAGTGAAATCGGGCCAACACTACGTAACTTGTGCCAAACTTAATCTAAGTGGGGGTATCACGCCATTCGAATGCACGCAACAATATTATACGGCCAATGTAAGAACGCCGTTAATTTTCAGCCGCCGTGCAACAATCCACTGCTGCATTAAAGTTGTGGCCAAAACGTCGTGATAATTTTATTTCATCACGTTTTATTTTTATTAGTTTCCCTCTACGCGACTTTACCGAAAGAACCAATGAGACGAATGCCTGCAGTCACGAAAGCTTTAAATCGAAATATAAATTAAAGTAATTCCCAGGCCGCCGCCATCTCTCGCTTCCGACCCCTGCGAAGCAAACCCCACGGCTCCCGAGCCTCAAGCACATGCGTATCGCTTCGTCTCCGCGTGCGTAGCGCCCGTCGAATAATACCACCACCAGCAGCAGCAGCAACAACCACCACCACCACCACCCAAACATTCTCCTCACAACGACAACTTTACATTACTAATGTCACGTAACGTTGGACCATGTGCGTTTTACACTAGGCCCGACTAACCCCCCACTCGCGGCGCGCGCCATCTTCCTCACCCACCTACCCACCCTCCTACCGCTTCATCATTAACCCTCAGCCGTCATTCCGTCTCCGCCGCGACGTTAGCGCCTCGCTCGGCTCACGGACGAGGCCGACCGTGTGTGTTTGGTGGTTGTTTTGGTTTACCCGCCTGAGGCCTCCGTCGCCATCGCTTCTCTCGCCTCCTCGACTTCCCTCGCGTTTCCCGCCAACCGCCTTTGGATTTCCCACTCAGGATGCGCGAGGCGGCGCGGGGCGGGGCCACACCCTCCCCCCTCCCCCCTCCCCCCCCCACGCCGCCGCTAACGAATGGACGGGGCGTTGCCACGTGACGCAGCGCGCGTGCCCACTGCCCATGCTTGTGCGGTGTACGAAATGAAATCTCGCGGAGGCCGCGCCCGCGTAGTCTCGCGATATTTCGCAGGGGGTTTCAGAATCTGAATAGCAGTAAAACCTCGGATTGCGAGCAACTTGGTCTGCGAGTGTTTTGCAAGACGAGCTAATTTTTTAAATAAATATTAATTTGATAAACGAGCGAGGTCTTGCAATACGAGTGGTACGTGTATACGCTTTGTCTGCCGAGCGTCACGTGATCACAACTGATGTACGAGTGCTTTGATATACGAGTGCTTTGATATACGAGTGCTTTGGACTACAAACACGTTTCCGGAACGAATTATGCTCGCAATCCAAGGTTTTACTGTACTAATAAAACTAAACTATTTTGTATCTTAGCAGGTAGGGCCCACTGAGCTATTAGCTTCTCTTTCAAAGCGACTTGGCCACAAATACAAATATGTATTAATACTGCAGGAGGAATCCGATGAGCTATAAAGCTTTTTTCCCCCCACAGATGTTCAGTCAGCGGGGCACGGGGTCAGAACATTACAACAATACAAAAAATACCATCGGGGTGCAAAATATAAACCCATCCATGAACCGGATTACACCCTCAGATTTGTCAGAAAATGTAACTAAAGAGTTGGCAGGGATGGGGGCGTTGATTTTTTATTTTCGCTTTGAAATAACGGTGTACGTCTCCTCCACAGGTGGAAACAAACAAAAATAAAAGACGAACAACAGCAGTGCGACTTTCGCTCATTTATGTCATAAATGTTTTCTAAAGAGTTGGCAGGGCACTCCTGAAAAAGAAGAGTCATTAAGCTCACTCCTGGGTAAAACAAAACCCGCATAATTGTTTTTAAACTCTTTGGTTCTTTCGGTATTTTTTTTTAGTTTAACACCAGGATTGAGAAACGAACGAAGGGTCCCCATCGTTACATGACTCTGGAACACTTTCTTACTAAACAACTTCTGGACATCGACATCATGGGACACCTCCTTAACCAGTACCAAAATAACAAAAATAGGTTTTCCCCTTTTTTCTTGCAACGAAAAAGGTGTTAAGATGTTAAAACACCAAACTGAAACCTTTTACAAGGAATCACGTCTGCATGAACCATAATACTCGTGGTCAGAATGCAAAGAAAATAAACATACTCTGATAATATATGCATTGCCTTTGAAAGTGATTGTTCCACACCAGAGACAGCTTTCTTTTGAGCCTAGTTTGAAAACGGTGTTAGACCAAAGGACGCCAAAAGGTGTACAGCTCAAAGACAATGCACTATCAGAGTAATGAGGGCCCGTGGCTGAGCATCTACATCCTTTGCCACTACCAAAATATGAGAATAGGGTTCCCCTTTTTTATGGCAACAAAACAGCTGTGTTAAGATGTTAAAACACCAAATTGAAACCTTTTACAAGGAATCATGTCTGTATATATTATCAGAGTACGTTTTTTATTTGCATTCTGACCACAAGTATTGTGGTTAATGCAGACATGATTCCTTGTAAAATGTATCAGTTTGGTGTTTTACCATCTTAACACCTGTTTTGTTGCCAGAAAAAAGGGGAAAACCTGTTCTCACATTTTGGTACTGGCAAATGAGGTCCCATGATGTAGATGCTCACCGCCGAGCCCTCATTACTCTGACAGTGCGTTGTCTTTGAGCTGTACGCCTTTTGGCTTCCTCTGGCCTAACACCTTTTGAGACTAGGGTCAAAAGAAAGCTGTTTCTGGTGTGGACCAATCAGTTTCAAAGACAATGCACTTATTATTAGAGTACGTTTTTGGTTTGCATTCTGACCACAAACACTGGTTAATAAAAACTTAATTTGGAGCTTTCGTGACTGCAGGAATTACTCTTTGGTTCTTTCGGTAAAGTCACGTATAAAGATAAAATAGTATTTATTATTAGTATTTAATTTATTATTCTATCTTTATACGTGACTTTACCGAAAGAACCAAAGAGTACTGTGGTTAATGCAGACATGATTCCTTGTAAAAGGTTTCAGTTTGGTGTTTTAACATCTTAACATCTGTTTTGTTGCCATAAAAAATGGGAAACCCTATTCTCATATTCTGGACATCTGTAAACAAATCGCTTTATCGCTCAACGGATTCCTCCAGTGTGATCTGATTATGACTGCTTTAAAGGGCACGGGTTATACGTTTCGAACTTGTTAATCGTGTACCCTTTTCTTTTCGGTAATTAAACACTGAATTTGTGGTTATTTAAGATGTGGATTTGTGTGTGTTGGCATCACAGCCAAACCAATGGGCCTCATAAGCGCGGAGTGGAGATACCACCTTAAATGTTTTCCAGAGGTCAGATTTTTGCAGCTGTGAGCATCGGTGACTATAACTGTGGCGACGAGTCCCTAAATTGCGCTACGAAGAAAGGTCCGTTGCCCGAAACGTCGCCGATTTTGTCTCCTCCTTAGGCCACCGCACCACGTTGATCGTTCCCGGCTTGAAACCTAAGAATGAGAAAGCCCCGCTTTGCCCTCAACTGCGCATGCGCGCTGGCGGCCGCGATCCGAATTGGTAGCGCGGATAAAGAACGCGCCGAAGATGCCGCTTGCCGATTGGCTGCAGGGAAAGAAAGGGGCGGGGGAAGGGGTCGGTTCTCGACCAATCGGTGGCGCGGAGGATGGACACGGCACCCTGTACGTTGTACGGAATTAAATTGCGCTCTGTCACATTGCACGTCGGTGCAGAGCTTTGTAACAAACAAACAACGAAGACGTTTAACAAATTAAACTTTAGCTTCTCGGTTAAAAGGGTCAATTAACTAAGGGTTACGGGAGAGATTAAAAGTCACCATGAGGGCCGTCCCGTCGTGGAACGACAAAGCGTACGACAAGGATAAAGCGGAGCAATGGTGAGGCGGGGGGGGAGAGATGTTGACGATTATTTTAAACTTCGAGTGTAATATTGCCATTGTTATGTTATGCATCGTTGTAAAGCATCGTTGTTAATGTATCGTAATGTTATCGTTGTAATGTTATCGTTGCTTTTAGAGCGTTAAAGCGACGCGCCGGGTGTTGAGTGAACAGCGCGGTGCGGGTTGCCATGGTAACCACGACACTAAACGCGTTCGTATTTTAATATTTAGAATGTAATTAATTTGCTAAGATAGTCGACGTTTCATTTGCTCGACGTTTGTTTGCATTCCCACTAACAAGCCTTTCGTCTCAACGGAGCCTTCGTGTTTTTTTTAATTAGTATAAAACGCGTCAATCTTGACTCGAAGCTTTCGTGACTTGCCGGGATCTATACTCTTTGATTCTTTCGGTAAAGTCACGTAGGTAGAAAATATAATTATACCTCAAATAAAATGATACCTACGTGACTTTACCGAAAGAACCAAAGAGTATAAAACGCATCGTTGGAAGGCAAGACTTCAAACAAAGCCGTGCCAAGGGTTAATAAAGTTGTTACACATTCCATCTCACACACGCACACTCGATTAGAAGAATGACCCCACGTTTGATTTAAAATACGGTGGTGGTGGGGACTGTGCTGCCATTTATAATTTATTTATAGCTGATGTTGTGTTACGTTGCGTTGTTGCCCCCCCCCCCGCACCACCGATTAGAACGGTGGGCTACGTACGGTGCGAAAGAAGTTAAACATACGTACATACATAGAAACACATTCCTGCGGAGGGAGCTGGTAGGAACGTTGGGTTGCTCGGTCAATGGCCAGGGTCAACGGCGGCGTGGTGTATTCCGCAAATATGCCGACTGTGAGGGCAGGCACAAGCCGGCGTGAGTAGGTTAAACGTTGAGTTTTATAAGGGCACCACGGGGTGACCAGCCCCTCCCCACCCAGCCCCACCCCTCCCACCCCCACCCAGCCCCTCCCCACCCAGCCCCTCCCCACCCAGCACCACCCCTCCCACCCCCCACGTTTCGGGCGCAACACAAGCGTCCGTCATCAGGTGTGGGAGAGCCAAAGGCTTGTGATGCGCCCGAAACGTGATTTATTTTATTTCTACCTACGTGACTTTACCGAAAGAACCAAAGAGTATTGATTCCTGGAGTCACGAAAGCTTCAAATCAAGATACGACTCTCTGTGGCAGAGCCGGGAAAGTGGGAAACTGCTGCCCCCTACTTTTTAAAATCCTTTATATTAAGTTCACTTGCTTGCGCGCTTACGACCGTGCAAATCTTTCCGTCGTTTTTTAACCCACTTCCCGTGATCCAATCGAGCTGACATTTTCCACACAGACTCGTTGTGCGTGACAATTAATGTTCGTGAAATTTTTTTTCCAAAATTTTACACTTTTTAGGACAAAAATATGATATTTAATTACCAATTGCTTAATGGTGCCATGCAATCATCTGACCCATAGGTGGCAGCCATCTCAAGCCAGAGGACGAGAGGACTCTAGCCGCCACGCATATAAAGGATTTATAGTGAAAAACTTTGTTTTTACGGGTTAATTTTGGACTCGGTCACTTGAAGGAGGTAGCTCTGTGATATCTGCTTCCGCAAGATGTTCTCTCACACAGAGGGTTAGCACCGCCCTCGAAGACATCCGATCGTGTTTTTCGTCGAATGACATTACACCAATTGCACCATCAGGTTAAAAATAAGGCGAAATGCTGCTGCGAAACCATAAGATTTTTTTTTCGCACCTTTCAAACTTCATCCTCATGTCAGAGCGCAGGAAAAAAAACATCCTTGGTATGTAGCTATAAGATAAGCACCATCAGATGTACACTCAATTCTCCTATAACGCGCGTTTTCATAACGCGAATTGGATATAATGCAATGAATGTATTAGGGAACACATTTTTGAAAGCGGATGCGAATTAGATATAACGCGATCGAGCGAACAGAATTATGTCGCGTTAGTAGGAATAAGCGGTTGTGCGGCTGCCTCGGTGTAGCATCATATAATTCGAGGCATTGGGATGCTGCTGGATGCTTCTAAATGCTTTCCACGTGCCTCCGGTCTTTGTTTAGCCTGTGTACACATCTCACGTGTTATCGCGGACTGTGCTTTACCCCATATTATTTATCATAACGCGGTGTTCTTCAGGAACGCAACGACTGCTTTCTAGGAGAACAGACTGTATTTTCATTGACTTTTGCTTCCCTTTAACAAACCACCTGTTTCCTCAGCATAAATGACTTGGCGTTCAAACCAGATGGGACACAGCTGATCGTGGCAGCAGGCACCAAGGTCCTGGTGAGTTTAGTGTCCACAGTCTGTGAAGTACAGTCTAGTCTCAATACAATTGCAAAACGGTGATCATCAGCCATGATCAGTCCACTGCTGGATGAAGGCCTCCTCAAGCCGTCACCATCCCTCACATTCCCATGATGCAACAATGCACTGAGCACCTGAGTATGAGGCATCCCCACATTCGACATCACCTTGGGCCAGAGGTCGCAACCGGGTACCCGTACCCTACCCGATACCCGGCTACCCGTACCTGGCCGAGTACAGTGACGGGTAGCCATTTGCGACCCTGGTGCGGCCGGGTACGGGTAGGCCGTGAGTCACTGGTGAGTAACCGTTTGTCACTCATTTCCCAACGTCTTGTCTCTTCTCACAATTCAAGTTCCTAGAATCAACCCACCCGCGTCTGCAACATGGCTTCATCCCAGAGGTCGCAATCAGATACCCGTACCCTACCCGATACCCGGCCGGGTACGGGTAGCCGGATATCGGGTAGGGTACGGGTACGGGTACCCGATTGCGACCCTGGTGCGGCCGGGTACGGGTAAGGAATCAAAACCCGTTTGCGACCTCTGCCTTGGGCGCATTCCCTTCTGTGGCTGCCACTCAGTCGTTATTTCTGCCCATCGGCCATCACCCCTTTCTGGAGACATGTCCTGCCCAAGCCCACTTTTCTTAACGGCAAATATGGTGTCTCGAGCTTGCATTTGTTCTCTGATCCATGTGTTCCGCCTTCTGACAGTATAATTCCAAGCATGCAACTTTCCATACAGTAAACCCTTGTTAATTCTACTCATAAGGGGCTCTGGCCTTGCCAAATTATGCAATCTTCCGAATGATGTACAATGGCACTTCTCAGTGGCTTCTGCCCCAATAAAAAATCCAAATTATTTTCCAAAAAGAGTAACACTTACCATCAGTAACCAGCACTACACTAACGTTTCACCGCGCGCGCCACCACTAGACTGAGTAATTGTTTTGGTCGTGGAGCGGCGTCACTTTCACTTGTATGCCAAAATTGGACCATTCGGTACGGCAATTCGGCTCATGGTGAATTACTAATACTGTATATATGCTGAAAGCGCAGCCGTGCCCAATTATCCCCAATTACGAATGATCAAATACCGAAATAACGAGGTTTTACTGTACTTATTTTCCATACTTATTTGCAGTGTACACATTTCCGATCCGTGCCACATTTAAAAACTTTAACCTTCAGACACATTGGCATGTTGCTTAGAGATAGACACGGCTGCTCAGGAATTACTAGCGACGTATTTTTACACAAATTGCACATTTGCAAACTACGATTGGTTGTTATGATCCTGATTATGCCAATTTAATTCCTTTGTTGCACAGTCACTCACTCCGATGTTGACAAAGCAGGTTGCAGACCCGGCTTTAATTTTTTTCTTCTCCGAATGCTTTCCAGCAGAAGCCGCTAAATGTTTTTGTTTTGGTGCATGCATGTGCTAGGTTTATGACACGTCGGATGGGACGCTGATACAGCCACTGAAAGGACACAAAGACACAGTATATTGCGTGGCATATGCAAAGGATGGTGAGCTGATGACAATAATTATGTGATTGTAGTGATGAGGAAGATTCATATGATTAAATCCTGATGGCATCATTGTGATGATTTGGCTCTGATAATGATTACGTGATTGTGATGATGACATGATCATGACGACGGCATAACTGTAATGTTTATGTGTTTGACTCGTGATATAACTGTGATAATTACGATATGATCATGACATGTGATTTTGATATAATTTGTATGATGGCGACATCGTGAGGATTGCTCTGCGGAGATTGACGCCTGTGTTTCTCGCACAGGGAAACGCTTTGCCTCTGGCTCAGCAGACAAAAGCGTCATCATTTGGACGTCCAAGCTTGAAGGGATCCTCAAATACACGTAAGGGCATATTATGGGTTGGTGTTGGAGGACTTCATCCGGCAGTGGATTGACAAAGGGACTGTTTTTTTTATTGAGTGTGCAGGTGCCAGTATTAAGTGGGTAATGGTTACAGCTCTCCGATTCAGTGAAATGCACACATATGCTTATGAAGGGAGTAGCAGGAATTGAAACTGTGACCCTGTGCTAAAATTGATAGTTAGATGGGTGGGTGATTGCAAGAGGTTTCTTATAGAGCACAGTTGCTGAGCACAGACCCAAAGGCCCAAAACACCAAGCGACCAGAAATAAACAGCACAAATGAAAGTGGTAATTGATACGAATTTGTACGTGTCTTGCCTTGAGCAAGGTCATTACAAGGACTTGGAAAAAGATACGATGGGGGGGAATTCCACAGTGGAGTGGTGTGAGGGAAGAAGCGGAAAGAGGAGAGTTTTGTTGAACACAGTACGGATGAGATCAAACGGTCATGTTGGTAGACCGAGTCCTCAACATAGACGGTGAGTGAAGTTCACGGGAAAGGCAACCATGGTGGTAGCGATAGAAGAGTGATGAGGTTGCCGAGTGCCTATGAGCATGTAACTCAAGTGAATCAGTCGATGTGTCCGCTGGGTGAATTGCAGGCAAAGTGATCCTCACACTGAGGGTTTTCACTCAAACGCCCGGTTAAAGCTTCTTGGCTTACACGGGCTTACCGTGGGGTTTCGTGTGATGCGCTTATCTTGTAACATCTGGGGGCACACGCAGCATCCCTTGAGCCGCTTGGCAACAGCACACTTTGCCGACACGGGAAAAATAACAACGCGTTAGAGCGACTTGAGACCAATTACATTTGTAGGCTTACAAATGTATATGCACTCGTATACAGAAGCAGTGATGCATGCACGCACGCGCTTAAAAACCAGGTGGGATCCTATTGAGATGAAAGTCTGTTTGGCAAGAGAGGACGTGGAGTGTCATCGAAGTGCATCGCAGGACAAATGGTCTCTGTACATAAATCTAGTTACACTTGTGGGTTTGCCGCAATTATACATCAACTCGCATATACAGTATACCAGGTGGTTCAGGGGTAGAGCGGTTGGCTAACAGTCGGAAGGTCATGAGTTAAAATCTTGTTTGGGCATTAACTCTGCCCATCATCCATCTGGGGGTCAATAAATTGAGCACCACTTTGTGGGGAGGTCCTATGCATAAACTCAGCCCTGCCATAGAAATGTGAAATTTCCACCCTTGCCTCAGGGCTAAACATTGGAGATGAGTACCGGCCTCAGGGATCATTTGAGCAGGAAGTCACTTTCGTTTTGTTAAATAAACAAGGTCATATATGCTCACTGAGACTAGTTTGTGTCACGGGAGACCTGGGATGCAAACGGGGTCAAGTACCAGACAAAATATCTCTGGGCAGATAAACAATGCAGTGTGAATTGGGTTTATGGGTCCTTGAATGCAACCACATCTGTGTTTCAAATAAATGTAATTTTTAGTGCTTGATAAAATATCAGTTTTTGTCTGCACTACCTGGCCACATACATTGATAAGGAAATAATTACTACATTGGGAGATTGATGCCCTTTATTTGATGAGAGTAAATGAACGGATGAGTGATGATTGAGTGAATGGGTAAATGAGTGATTGGATGATTAGATGGGTGACTGGATGAGAGAATACTCGACGGAGTGGATGATTGGATGAGTGTGCAACTGAGTATGATTTGCAGGACAGAATGAATACATAGACCGTTGACCCATTACCCAACCCCATGTCTCTGCAGGCACAATGACGTCATCCAGAGTGTGGCCTATAACCCCGTGAGCCACCAGTTGGCCTCATGTTCCTCTAGCGATTTTGGTGAGTGCATTAGAGTGAATTGAATCCTTTCCACCACCCCTACCCCCCATTATTGGTAAGAGCACTCTGTATAACATACTTAGCACCATTCAACAAAAAAAGCATTTGACAAGCTTGACTTCTTGGTTCTTTCGGTAAAGTCACGTAGAAGGGATGTCGAGGCGACAGCGTTCAGACGCCTCGACAGACCTGGTTTTCACCTGAGGACGGCTGCTTGCGTTGTGGCCGAAACGTCGTGAGAATTATTTTATTATGTTTTATTTTTATTATTTTATTACTTCCCTTCTACGTGACTTTACCGAAAGAACCAAGAAGATGAATCCCTGCAGTCACGAAAGCTTTAAATCGAAATTCAAGCTTGACTGCTTATCAGACCCAGGTCGAATTCGTTTGAGAGTTTGCTTGTTTAAACATATGCCGCGGGATAATATTGGTCTGGAAAGCAATAGGCTGGTGGACTAAAACATTTTTACGTGGAGACAGAGGTACCCATAATGCACCACAGCAATGCATAATGAGTTTCTGTACATATATGGAAGATAAGAAAATATACGAGGATACCGTAAATAGTTTTGATCAAATTTGCAAATGATGTGACAAAGCCGCCATAACAGACTAAAAGTGCAGGCCTGAAAAACCATGAGAATGAAATCGGTCGACAATTTCTACATCTGTATCGCTGCTGCCTGTCAATCACATTTGCTCAAATTTATATTGACAGTGGCCTAAGTCAAGAGGACTGACCACAAGGCACTTCTTATGGGGTTGCTGATGTTTTTTGCATAATGCTTAGAGGCTGTGCTTTTTATTAAATCCTTTATATTAAGTTCACTTGCTTGCTTGCTTGCTTGCTTGCGTGCTTGCTTGCTTGCTTACGACCGTGCAAATCTTTCGGTCGTTTTTTAACCCACTTCCCGTGATCCAATCGAGCTGACATTTTGCACACAGACTCGTTGTGCGTGACAATTAATTTTCCAAAATTTTACACTGTTTAGGGAAAATGTTTTAAATATTGAATTACCAATTGCTTAATGCTGGCAGACAATCATCTGACCCATAGGTGGCAGCCATATCAAGCCAGAGGACGAGATGACTCTAGCCGCCACACATATAAAGGATTTATAGTGAAAAACTTAGTTTTTACGGGTTAATTTTTTTTGCACGTGAATTGTTACCTGTCTGTTTATATAATGCTAATGCTGTCTTTCTGTTCTATGTTTGCCAGGGTTGTGGTCACCAGAGCAGAAGTCAGTGCAGAAGCACAAGGCTTCCAGTCGCATAACAGTGCTGCAGGTAACGCCTGCTGCGGTAAAACACACGCGTGTTTTAACACGTGCTGCGGAAAAAAATATGCGTGCAGGTGGTTGGGCGGATTAGAGGTCACAACAATGAGCCCCTTGGTTCATATCCAGGTGTCAGCCACTTGTGATTAAACCGGGTACTGAGGTGTCAATAATTTTAACGGCCATCAATTACTGCACGAAATGCGCATCGCATTAAATTGGAATTTTGAAAAATTCCTGCTCGTGAGAATTCAAATGTTGGTTTGTCACGCGGCGAACTTTCCTGTCAGTGGAAGAGCAGGTGGGAAAGTGGAGCAGAGGTCGCTTGAAGGAATCTTCAGGAGTAGTTATGTAACATGGGTCATTGTCTCAAAGGGTTGCACTGGGATTCAAAGTGACATTTCGTCTCATGACAGGATACCGATAGCACATTTGGGATCAAACTGGTTGAAAAGACATAAAATTATATCAGAAGTAGGCTCCACGTGCAGGGAGGAGAGCAGTTGACTGAAACATGCATACCATTGTTATCTATTACACCTTGAATATTGCCATTTGTTGCTGGCCGCTTGGCGTTTTGTTTCTTTAGGGGCTGTGCTCATCACCTGCAATAAAAAGTATACGTACTTACATGTATACATGTGCCCACTATTTCTGTATCCTGTCTTGAGTATGTTGTTGCATTTAACGCAATATAACCCCACGTTTTGAATGACCGCCGTCATGCCAAGACCGCCGCAATCCTCTGCTTCCCGCTTCTCGGCTTTCCACGTCTGTCCAGCTGGACTAATGACGGGCAGTACCTGGCTCTGGGGATGTTCAACGGCGTCGTGAGCATCCGCAACAAGAACGGCGAAGAGAAGGTGAAGATTGAAAGGCCAGGGGGCCACCCCGTCTGGTCCATCTGCTGGAGCCCATCGCGGTGAGATGTAGGCCGAGCCTGGCAATCGATTGTGTCTGAGGCCGATGTCAAGGCCCGGTCACGACACGTCGCGTCGTGGGAAGACATTCACTTGTGGCCAGGTGAGAGCTCATACCAGGAGACACCAGATGAGACACTAGATGAAGATGTCTGGTGTCTTTTGGGCAGTGGTAGTGTAGCGGTTAGCGTGCTGCGCTATGAACCCAGCCATCCAGGTTCAATTCTGAACCGGTCCTGGGCCTCGCCTAGGTCAAATCAGCCTCAAATGAGTACCTAGTGCGATGTGTAAACATTGCCACTGGGGAGATAAGGCGGCCGGGCGTGGTGCTGGCCACCCACCCCCTCGTGTGCCGTGTCGGCCTTCATAGGTGCTCGCCAACAGCACTTGTCCCAGCATTCTGCTAAGGCTATACGAGGGATCCTTGTACAATGTTTGAGAGCCTGGATAGTGCTGATACAAACGAGGTAAGAACCGTCATCGTCAGTCGCATGCCCCTGGCTGGAACGTCGCGGTCCCAACAAGACGCCGCCAGACGACCCTGTCCTAAGCACGCCGCAATGCTGAGCACAGTCTCTAAGACCGTGATGTTCGACATTGGCCTCAACAGCGCGCGTCCACCACAACCCTGGTTTGCCCCAAGGTCGGCTGCAGTCGGCCGTTGAAGATGGTACGCAGGGCTCCGGTGCGATTTGCCGAGGCGTCCGTCTGGACAACGCGTGGTCTATTTATATTTTGTTTTTATGGTGTGTGCTGCCCGTAGGGAAGATCATCACGACACACTAGCGATATCGGACTGGGGGCAGAAGCTGTCCTTCTATCAGCTCAGTGGCAAACAGGTACCGTGCGGTGCAGTGGCAAGTCATTCCGTGTGCAATGACATTAATAGTTTCAATTAATATAGCATCTCAATGCAACTGAAATTTGCAGGATTCACAAACCCCTGGCTCCAAAGCCCTGTAGAACAGTTCTGCATTATCATGCCTACAAATATCACTACTGCCACCACCAACACGCCTACCACAACCATGTACACACACTGTCACCACTCAGACCACTACCACCTCACCCACCACCACCAAACGCACTACCACTAAACCACTATCACACCCATCAGCACTACCACAAAGACAACGATCTCCCATATAGCCTTCACAGACTGTTGGGGTAAATGCTGTTAGCGAGCACCTATGAAGGCCGACGTCATTACCACTCCTACCACTACATCCCATCACACCCACCACAACACCCCCTAACCCTTGCATGGCTATCATCGCTACCACCACCACAACACACTTCCACTTGAGTCACGTTCACTACCAACACCACGACAAGATCGTCTTACCTTGACCACGCCACCGACCACACGCCACCATTTTCTCTCTATTTGCGCTCGTCACCGAGTCCGTAATCTGCACGGCCGGTGAGACTGCCGGTCTCGGGAGGATGGTGTCGCCTCTCAGCCAGTGGTATCACTCGCCTGCTGCTGCCCATGCTGGTGCTCGGTGTGGCTATGTCTGCACATCCGATTAGCACGGTTGGCTACGTACGGTGCGAAAGAAGATTAACAAACGTACATATACGCTGCTACCGGTGCCGGTGGCGATGATGTATGTCACCCCCTGCAGATCGGCAAGGACCGCACGCTGGGCTTCGACCCGTGCTGCGTGAGCTACTTCTCCAAGGGCGAGTACGTGGTGGTGTGCGGCTCGGGCGGCCGCGCACACCTGTACACGCGCGAGGGCGTGCCCCTCGGCCCCGTCGGGGAGCACCCGGCGTGGGTGTGGAGCTGCCGCGTCAAGCCCGACTCGGAATACGTGGTGAGTGACGGAGGAGTAGGGGTGACGTGTGTATTGTAGGTGTGCGCGGTGGTGGAGCGGTTAGCGCGCTGCTGTACGAACCCGGCGACCCGGGTTCGATTCCCGCTCACGGCCAACACCAGTCACGATTATCTGAACCTGTCCCGGGCCTCCCCTAGGTCGACTCAGCCTCAAATGAGTACCTGGTGCGATGTGTAAACATCGCTGCTAGGGAGACAAAGGCGGCCAGGCGTGGTGTTGGCCACCCACCCCCTCGTGTGCCGAGCCGGCCTTTATAGGTGCTCGCTAACAGCACTTGCCCCTACAGTTTGAAGGCTATATGGGGGATCTTTGTCTTGTAGCAGTTAGCGCACTGCGTTACGAACCCGGCGACTCGAGTTTGATTCCCGCTCACGGCCACCAACACTAGCGACAATTATCTGAACCAGTCCTGGGTGTCCTTGAGGTTGAAAGGTGGTTGAGCGTGGTGCTAACTACCTACTCCCTCGTGTGCCGTGTTGGCCTTCATATGTGCTCGCTAAGAGCACTTGCCCTTACAGTCTGTTAGGATTATATGGGGGATAGTTGTTTATTGGCATAGTTGTGCATGGTTGGTGTGTACTCTTAGGTTTTTTTGGTAAAGTCACAAAGTCACATAGGTGACTTTACCGAAAAAACCTAAGAGTATGAATCCTTGCAGTCACGAAAGCTTCAAATCTAGAATGGTTGGTATGGTTATGTTCTTTGGTATAGGTATATGTTTGTGTGTGTCTGGACTGATGCAAGGGGCTATTAACCCCCCCCACCTTAAATGACTAACCGAAGGACCACGAGGCACAAAACCCAAGCATAATACCACCAAGGGGGACAGGCATCAATGACGTCTCCTGGCCAAACCCTGTATGGCAGAGTCAGGGGACTGTAACCCTCCTCCACCCCCTCGGGGAGCCTGCATAACCAAAGGCAATCGCTGCGGGTAACCGCTTGGAACGTACAAACATCCGCTGGGGAGGAGAGACGACCCGTCATCTGTCGGGAGCTGTGCAATGACATTTCACGTCCACAATAAAATTCGAAATGTATCTTTTTAAAAATATGTTATTTCGTGCGCCCACCCGTTAGGCGCTGGGCAGCCAGGATGGCACGGTGTCGTACTTCCAGTTGGTGTTCAGCACGGTGCACGGCCTCTACAAGGACCGCTACGCCTTCCGCGAGAACATGACCGACGTCATTGTGCAGCATCTCATCACCGAGCAGAAAGGTGCCAAACAACCGCACACTCTTTGTTTCATCTGTTATTAAGTACAACTTTGCGGCTTTCTTCGTTTGAGTGCATTGCATCGATCGCTTTGTGCGGGGGGTTCACGTTTCCAATGTTTTGTTACGCTCACCATCACCGGCGTGGATTGCATCGAAGTGAGGATCCGCTGCAAGGAGCTGGTGAAGAAGATCGCCATTTACCAACACCGGCTCGCGATCCAGCTGCCGGAGAAGATCGTCATCTACGAGCTGGTGTCGGACGACTCCGCCGACATGCAGTACCGCGTCAAACAGAAGATCGGCCGGCGCTTCGACTGCAACCTGCTTGTCGTCTGCTCCAAACACATCATCCTCTGCCAGGTGCTGTGATGACAATGAATTATGGTAATGTAATGATAACGATGATGATAACAATGATGATTAACCCGTGCCGAGCCGCGTTTCTCCATAGCCACATCATTATTATTATTTTTTTTTTTACAAGCGATAACCACTTTTTCAGGACGTAAAATATATATTAAAGGGCCCTTTTGAAGTGTCTCCGAGGCCATCCTCCAACACAATGCTCGCTGCACGCGTTCCGGATGGGAGTGTCTTTGTCTTGCAACGTGACACCAATGACACACTTTGAATATACATTTTATTTTTAAATATGTGAAGAGGTCATTTTGGGTAATAGCACCATACCTTGACCGATTCTCAAATCTTTCCTCAATGATTACGAGGTTACTATAATTCCAATTACAGATTATCTCAATGAGCATTTATCCAGTCAACTGAAAGTTGATGTGCTAATACTGAGCTGCAAAGGAAATGACCTATATATTAAAGGGACTGTATTCAGCGCTACAATTTTAACTGACCTCATTCACTTTAACGGAGACCTATGCATTAAAGTAACCTCATTCATCTTCTTGGTTCTTTCGGTAAAGTCACGTAGAAGGGAAGTAATAAAATAATAAAAATAAAACATAATAAAATAATTCTCACGACGTTTCGGCCACAACGCAAGTAGCCGTCCTCAGGTGAAGAACAGGTCTGTCAGAAAGACAGCGTCCGAGCACGGCTGCTTGCGTTGTGGCCGAAACGTCGTGAGAATTATTTTATAATGTTTTATTTGTATTATTTTATTACTTCCCTTCTACGTGACTTTACCGAAAGAACCAAGAAGATGAATCCCTGCAGTCACGAAAGCTTTAAATCGAAATTTAACTTCATTCACTTTGATTGAGACCGGAGCAGTTCTCGAAAAACAGCAGTCTTGATTGGCGGCCACCATACTAAAAATGTTAGGAACTACCGCACGAACCCATGTCCTAATTTGACCCTGAACCTCTTCGTAACCTTCCACAACAGTGGCTCTGCATGTGTGTATGTATGTTGAGCCTCTTTTTTAGCACCGCACGTAGCCAACCGTGCTAATGGGCCCTGACCCGGCCAAGTAAAGAAGGCTGATGATCAGAGAGTCATTGACGTCTGTATCAAAACATTTCTCGCATGAACCAGGAGAGGGTGCGGCTGCGCTTGACCCCATGACCTCCTGACCCCTCCGCCCCTCCCCCGTCCCCGTACTTCACCACGCCCAGGAGAAGCGGCTGCAGTGCCTGACTTTTGGCGGCTTGAAGGAGCGTGAATGGGTGATGGAGTCACTCATCCGGTACATCAAGGTGATCGGCGGCCCCGCGGGGAGAGAGGGACTTCTCGTGGGCCTCAAGAACGGACAGGTAAGGACGATGGTACCACTGTTGGACGTCTGAAAAAAGAGCTTCATAGCTCATCGGATTCCTCAAGTGTAAATACACATTCTGATGATTCTGAACTCCTAATGAGCATCAGAATCTTTATTTAGCTTGGAGAAGTCCGATGACCTGTGAAGCGCTTTTCACAGACGTCCAATAGAGGTGGGTCAGAAAGTTACAACAAACAGTGCCAAAAAAACTGTAGGAGTGAAAAGTATAGGAAAGGTAAGCAAATCACTACAATTTAATAAATAAACTTATCAGTGTTTTCGTTTACCAGGTAAGGCCCACTGAGCTATTAATTTTTTTTCAGAAGCGATATGGCCACAAATGATAGCTCAACAAAGTGGCTGATCGTCGTGTGGACATTTATAGCTGCCAAAAACTCTAAATGTAGAACGTCAGCAAACGAACCTCAACTAGTAGCCAGATAACAAATAGACAAATATCCCCCCCCACCCTGGTATTCTACTACAACACTCACACATTCATTAAACGTACAACAACATCAGCCGCTATTCGCCAATAAGTGATGTCACCACGGTGCTTGTGCCAGGCTAGGTGCACTTCGAGACTATCATGTGCAGTGTCGAAGGCCCCGCTGGCAGGAGGTCATGGGACAGACCCTGGTGGGTTAACCAACTGCGATGACTTGACAAATGCATATAACAAGAACGTAAAACACACATACCCTTGTGAGTAGGGGGTGGGGGTATGTATAGACCTTCTAAAGTTGTTAAACATTTTACTGAGCAATTTACCAAATATTAAAAAGTAGGTGAACTGGTGCGGGATCCTATATACAGGTCTGAAATCATTTCACTAGACAATTCACTGAGGATTAAACAGAGTAAACTGATGCAGGTTCCTTAACACACACGTGGGACTCGTTCCTAGATTTACGTCATCTCCTCATCACAGTAAGACATTGGAGCAGTGGTTCTTCTTCACCTGGGGTGCACGCACCCCCTGGGGGTGCGAGATGCCCTTTCTGGGATTGCGAGACATGGGCAGATTTTTTTTTAAGGTAAATCATCGAAAACAGCAATGAAGCACGGGCACTTGAGTTACAACTCCTTTGTTTCATCAAACCCTCTGTATTTATTAACATTATACACGATTGAGAACCAAAGAGGTGCAAGGCTGCAGTAAATGTTAAGAACCACTGAGCTAGATATAGCAACAAGATGACTCAGTTGGCAGCACTGTTCACACATACACACAGACGCAAACACACACACGTGAAAAGACAAAAATAAATGTCTTCCATATAGCAGCGGCAACACTCTCATACATAACACAAACATTGAACAAAAATGCATAGTCCCATATCACCCACACAAAATTTTGATCTCTAATGACCACAATGACTAAGATCTCTCGTGTAGCGTACACAGGCTGTTGGGGCAAGTCTTGTAAGCTAGCACCTATCTTGCGCTAGCCAAGCAAACGAGGGGGTGGTGTGACCAGCGGAACGCCCCCTTCCATCTTTGTCTCCCCAGTGGTGATGTTTATACCCCTTGTTAGGTACTCGATCTAGGGGAGGCCATACGCACACAAATACACACGCCCACTTGCAAACAAAGACAAAGATCCCCCGTAAGTATGGTCGAATAATAACCCCGCCGTCCAATACGTCATGAGGAGGCCATCATCTCGTAGTGGATTGATGTCAGACTGTCAATTATTTTAGAGAAAAAAAGGGTGGCACAAATATTTTTAAAGGGGGACCAAAAATCGAGAATTTTTGTTTTTTGTGGGAAACGAATATTCTTTTCTAGAAGAAATATTGTATAAGGGGAAAAATACCATGCTGATAAAATAAACCAAACAAACAAAAATCCCCGTTTAACCTTTACAGACTGTTGGGAAAAGTGTTGTTAGCGAGCACTTATGAAGGCCTGAACGGTACACGAGGGGGTGGGTGGCCAGCACCACACCTCCCTAGTAGCGATGTTTACACACCGCACCAGGTACTCATTTGAGGCTGAGTCGACCTAGGGGAGGCCCAGGACCAGTTAACATAATCGTCACTCGTGTTGCCGTGAGCGGGAATTGAACTCGGGTCGTCGGGTTCATAGCGCAGTGCGCTAACCACTACACTACCCACTTATAAACGGACACGCACACATGTACGTAAAAGCACAAGGGCAAACGAATAAGCACACTTACCACTGTTTGGCTTTTGATAATTCTATATATTTATATCGTGCGGTCTTGTCCCTGTCACCTGTCGCTCCATTCCCACCATCTCCTACTCTCTTTGTCTCTCAGATCCTGAAGATCTTCGTGGACAACCTCTTCCCAATCGTGCTGCTCAAGCAGGCGACGTCAGTGCGCTGCCTGGACATGAGCACATCACGCAACAAGCTGGCCGTGGTGGACGAGCACAACGTGTGCCTCGTGTACGACCTGCGCACGCGCGAGCTGCTCTTCCAGGTGCCTGCCCTCTTGCGTGACTGCGGCGGCGTCACCGCAACTACGTAGTGACGTGCCCAACGTTCGGTTCGCGTGTTACGGACTCCGGGCGCGCTGCCTGATCGCAGAAGCTAAACAGGGTTGAGCCTGGGTGGTGCTTGGATTGGCTCCCGTAATGGGTACAACTGGTTTTGTAGGCTGCTGCTGCTGCTACATCAACCCCTCCCGTCCTATAAAACCCACGACAAACTTGAGCCACGGGTGATCTGTGGCTCTCTCACAATCGCTCTCTGCATCATCGTTGTTGGTAATTTTGACGTATATCGTGCGCGTGTGTTTGCTGGCGTGCGCACGCACACATGCGCTTGCGTCTGGCTGTGTGCACTTCCTTACCAGGAGCCGAATGCGAACAGCGTGGCGTGGAACACGCAGTGCGAGGACATGCTGTGCTTCTCGGGCGGCGGGCTGCTCAACATCAAGGCGAGCGACCTGCCCGTGCACCAGCAGAAGTTGCAGGGCTTCGTGGTCGGGTACAACGGCTCCAAGATCTTCTGCCTGCACGTCTTCTCAATGTCGGCCGTCGAAGTGCCGCAGGTAAGCCGGTGGCTTCTCTGACTCCGTGAGTGACGGACGAGGGACGTGTCGAGGCTGCTTGGGGGGCGCTGTGTCGACGGGGCGGAGAGGAGAAACATGGAGACAGATTGCCAAAGCAAGAGCCGCAGAGATGTGTGTAGAGGCACGTGGACACGGACACAGACAGACATGGACGGATAACCGACTGGCACAGAGAAATAGATTTGGAGAGTTACAAGAAATACATCGAGAGGCACAGAGAGACACAGAGAGACACTGAGTTAAGACACTGAGGTTTATAGCACTTTGATTCAGAGCAAACAGGAGTGTCATCCCTGCCCGCAGCCAACGTCAGTGATGGATATCTGAGCCAGTCCTGGGTGTCCCCTAGGTCGACTCAGCCTTCAATGAGAAGTTGGTGCAATAAGTAAACGGCAGTACTGGGGAGACAAAGGCGGTGATGCTGGTCACATAACCCCCTCATGCACTATGCTGGCATTTAGAGGTGCTAGCTAATAGCACTTGCCCCCACATTCTATACAGCTATTGCGGGGGGGAGCTTTGTCATTAACTTTATGTGTGTGTGCGTGCGTGTATGTGTGGACAGTCGGCGCCCATGTACCAGTACCTGGAGCGCGGGTTGTACCAGCAGGCGTACCAGATCGCGTGCCTCGGGGTCACGGAGACCGACTGGCGGCAGCTGGCGCTGGAAGCGCTCGAAGGGCTCGACTTTGACACGGCCAAGAAGGTGGCTCGGCAGGACGGCACCCCAAATTCCACTTATACCACCACCACTGTTTACATCACTTTTATTTAAAACTAATTTCTTTCGAACTGCTTCTTGTGTTTAGTTTGTTGTCCTTCTCCCACACACCATTGGAACCTCATTTGCCAGTAAAAAATATGATAATAGTTTTTTTATCCTTCTATCTGGCAATAAAACTGACACTTTTTTTTTACAAAGAGTCATGTTTGCATAGACCACAATACCTGCAGCCATAATGCAAACAAAAAACATAACTCTGATAATATATGCACTGTCCTTGAAGTTGATTAGTCCACACCCGAGACAGCTTTCCTTAGAGCCTAGTCTCACATGGGTTGGACCAGATGACGCCAAAAGGCGCACAACTCAAAGACAATGAACCATCAGAGTATGAGAGCTCGGAGAAAGCATTTACACCATTGGAACCTCATTTGCCAGTAAAAAATATGATAATTGCTTTTTTACCCTTCTATCTGGCAACAAAACTGACACCTTTTTTACACCTCCGATTAGCACGGTTGGCTACGTACGGTGCGATAGCCACACCAGCGATACAGCCACGATCATCACTACTGCTACAACTACCACCACTGCAATCGCCGCTACAACTGCAACGACCATCGCTACAATCCACCATCATTCTGTGATGACCACCACCACTGCAACCACCGTTGTGTGAAACCTACTGTGTGTGATACCCACCCCAGGCTTTTATCCGAGTGAGGGATCTCAGATACCTGGAGCTCATCTACAGCATAGAGGTGAGCGGTGGCGCACGAGTTAGCACACTGCGCAACCTGAGTTTGAGTCCCGACAACGGCTAGCATCGGTCGCGAGTGATACCTGAATGGATTTTGGGACCCCCTCCCCTGCTTCATCAACCTGGCCTGACAAATTGCGGTGAAGTATGGTCCAATAATAAGCCCGCCGACCAATACGGCATGAGGAGGCCATCATCTCGTGGTGGATTGATATCAGACTGTCAATTATTTTAGAGAAAAAAAGGTGGCACAAATATTTGAAATTGGACCGGAATCCGGAATTTTAGTTTTTGTGGGAAACGAACATTCTTTCCTGGAACAAATATTGTATAGGGGGAAACATACCATGCTGATAAAACAAACCAAACAAACAAAAATCCCAATTTAGCCTTAACAGACTGTTGGGTAAAGCGCTGTTAGCGAGCACCTATGAATGCCGGAACGGTACACGAGGGGGTGGGTGACCAGCACCACGCCCGACTGACTTTGTCTCCCTAGTGGCGATAATTACACACCACACCAGGTATTCATTTGAGGCTGAGTCGACCTAGGGGAGGCTCAGGACCGGTTCAGATAATCATCACTGGTGTTGGCCATAAGCGGGAATCGAACTCGGGTGATCAGGTTCGTGGCGCAGCGCGCTAACTGCTACACTACCACTCCCACACCATGTTATCCTATGGGGAAATGAAAATATACAAAAATGAAATGTTATTTTTTCACGTTTTGTGTCATAGTTAGGGACACTAACGCTGCACAAAAGTTACATTAGTCAGTAGCCCTTGATGATCTTGTAAATCTTCTTGGTTCTTTCGGTAAAGTCACGTAGAAGGGAAGTAATAGAATAATAATGTTTTATTTTTATTATTTTATTACTTCCCTTCTACGTGACTTTACCGAAAGAACCAAGAAGATGAATCCCTGCAGTCACGAAAGCTTTAAATCGAAAGATCTTGTAAATGTGCACAATTGAACGATTTAAATGTTTGTAAAGAAAATTTAACGGAGTTCACGATAGTCACATTTTGGATTAAACCCTCTGGTCACCCTTACCCCAGGGCCACTTACGCAACCCTGTAGTATAGTCCGACACCAGCGGCTTAGACCCCACTTACACGTCGTGGATGCTTACGCGGCCCTCTAGTATAGTCCGACACCAGCGGCTTAGACCCCACTCACACGTCATGGGTGCTTACGCGGCCCTGTAGTATAGTCCGACACCAGCGGCTTAGACCCCACTCACACGTCGTGGATGCTTACGCGGCCCTGTAGTATAGTCCGACACCAGCGGCTTAGACCCCACTCACACGTCGTGGATGCTTACGCGGCCCTCTAGTATAGTCCGACACCAGCGGCTTAGACCCCACTCACACGTCGTGGATGCTTACGCGGCCCTCTAGTATAGTCCGACACCAGCGGCTTAGACCCCACTCACACGTCGTGGATGCTAACCCCCCCCTGCCACCCCTCCAGGAGCGGCGGCGGCGTGGCGAGAGTGCCCAGGAGCTGTTCCTGGCGGATGTGCACGCCCACCGTGGACGCTTCCACGACGCCGCCAAATTCTACAAGCGTGCCGGCCACGAGAGCCGGGCTCTCGCCATGTACTCCGACCTGCGCATGTTCGACTGCGCCAAGGTGCACACCTCACTCCCTCGACCTGACCCTTGCGCATTGCCCCTTGACACGCCCAGGTCCTGGGAAGCTGTGCCATTTGGCGTGAAGTACCGGGGAGCGTACGAACGACTGAGTCAGTAAGTGGCTAAACGAGAGAGTGAGTATGTTGGAGCGAGAAAATGAACGAGGTTATTGAGTGAATGAGCAGAAAGGGAGCAAGTGAATGTGTGAGCTCGTGGCTGAGTGAATGAGGTGATCCAGTGAGCAATGAAATGCACGAGCGGTCAATTGAGTGAATGGGCGAGAAAGTAAATGTGTAGGCTAGTAAATGTGCAAGAGAGTGAGCGATGAATTCCACAGATGAGAAAGCGAGTCATTAACGGTGTGTGCAAGTGATCAACCGAGAAAGTGAGCGGATGAATACAAGGACAAAAGATTAATGAGCGAGTGAGTGAGCAAGTGGAGTAGCAAGCGAGTCAACATACTCTTAGGTTTTTTCGGTAAAGTCACGTAGGTGTTGCCTCCGAAACGTCGTGATTTAATTGAGTTATTTGCATTTATTATTATTTTATTATTATTTTTTAACCTACGTGACTTTACGGAAAAAACCTAAGAGTATGAATCCTTGCAGTCACGAAAGCTTCAAATCTAGAAGCGAGTCAACCTTTCAACGTCCTTTCCGCCACGCTCGTGCGCCGAACGCAGGAGTTTGTGGCGTCGGGCGACCCCAAGGACACGCGGCTGCTCATGCGCAAGCAGGCGGACTGGGCGCAAGGCGGTCAAGGACCCCCGCGCCGCTGCCGACATGTACCTGGCGGCCGGAGAGAATGTCAAGGCGATTGAAATCATCGGGCAGAATGGATGGGTTGACATGTGAGCCGCGACACGTGCACGCGTTTTTACTGCCATGTCCACCAGCACTGCCACTAATCGGCAAAAGTGCTGGCAGTCTCGTCGATATTGTTGCGAGCGTCGGTAGCATCAGCCTTATCATCGACATCGCCACTGGCAGCTTCTGTAGCATCAGCGGTTTCCTTAATGTCAGCAGCAGCATCAGCAATTATCACCATCGTTAGCGTCTGCAACATCATTATGATCGTCGTCAGCATCAACAGTATCTGCCACATTGGCGTTATGAGCATTATCATAGCCACCACCGTCATCATGATCATCAGCGGTATCTGCAATGTCAGCATTATCACCATAGGCATCAATAACTTCACCACAATCAGCATCATTAGAATGTGCAACATCCGTGTCATCATAATAGTTATCACCACCACCACCACCTTTTGTATCTGTCTGCCTCTTCCTGTCTCTGTCTTACCCAAGTCCTAAACACCTCTCTCATTCTAGATTTGAAGCTTTCGTGACTGCAAGGATTCACACTCTTAGGTTTTTTCGGTAAAGTCACGTAGGTAAAAAATAAAATAAAAAATTACTAAAAGTAATAATAAAAATAAAATAGAATAATAAATCACGACGTTTCGGAGGCAACACAAGTCACAGCTAGATTTGCTGTATCAAGTGGATACAGCAAATCTAGCTGTGACGGTCCCACCTGATGACGGAGACTTGTGTTGCCTCCGAAATGTCGTGATTTATTATTTTATTTTATTTCTATTATTACTTTAGTAATTTTTTATTTTATTTTTTACCTACGTGACTTTACCGAAAAAACCTAAGAGTATGAGTACCTCTCTCATTCTCTGGGTCTCTGCCTCATGTAACAGGTCTTGTTGCCGTTTTCATTCTGCGCAGAGCTTGCATTGCTGAGATCCTGGGTTCAAATCCATACAGCCGCCTGCAATTAAACTGGGATCTTCAGTGGAGTGAATTTCTCTGGCTCCCTTTTCTGTTGGGATAGCATTGTTGGCATGAGCCCAGGTGTAAGGAATTAAATGGGTCGGCCTCCTTTCCAATTGAGAATTTTTTAGTTTTAAGTGAACTATATTGTATTGTTTTTTTCCCTACGTCTGTGCCCCCGCCTGCGTGCGTGCGCGTGCAGGCTGGTGGAGGTGGCGCGCCGCATGGACAAGGCAGATCGCGAATCTCTGGCGCTGTGTGCCCAGCACCTGCAGCGGCTGGGCCAGCACGGCTACGCGGCCGAGGCCTACGGCAAGATGGGGGACTGGGCCGCCCTGCTCCGGCTGCACGTGGAGACACGACACTGGGACGAGGTGGCCGCTCGCCACGCACCACGCCCCGCCCCCCACTCCCCATACCCCCCTTCCCCTCTCTCTCTGGCCCGCATCATCGCACACCTCAACCGATTGGTTGTGCCCTCAGTCATAAAAATGATATTTTCGTTTACAGGGTGCTTACTTAAATACCTTTGCATCTTAAAAGTGCCTTTTCAAATTTGGTCCATGACAGCAGCACACATGGCCTACACTTTCAGAATGTCACGGGATCTTTAACATCTGCTGTTAAGCAGACGATGTGCAGTTTACACATGCAGTATTAACTAGGGTAGCCTTTGGGATATGAACCACGTACTTCTGCAACAAGGGGTGATAATGAGACGTCACAGTCATCTCTTCATCAACTCCCTCACTCGTTTCACCTATACAGTCCTTTGTCAGTCAACTGCTGGATGAAGGCCTCTCCACACAACGTCGATCATTGGGGTTGTTTGACCATACCGCACCATGCTGGTTGGTGCAGGTTGCCCACTGATGTGAGCCTTGACCAGGAATGGATTTCAGGTAGCTAGCTTCATAGCACTGTATCTGTACTCACTCATTGTGTCTGTCCTTCTCTGCCTGACCCAGTGGCATAGCATGGCTGTTATGGCCCCTGGTGCAAGAAATGAAATTGAAGCATGTGTCCAATTTTTCCCTAGACCGGCACCAGGATCCCCACCAAACCTTTTGCGCCCCGGTGCATTTGCACCGCCTGCACCCCCAATAACAACCGGTCTGTTGCTGTCTCCGTCCCCGAACTCTGGCAGGCGTTTGCGCTGGCAGAGCGGCACCCCGAGTTGCGCGATGAGACGTTTGTGCCGTACGCTCGCTGGCTCGCGGAGAACGACCGCTTTGAGGAGGCGCAGAAAGGCACGTGCTGCACCCTCCTCCATCGGCGGCTTGCGTTGCAACGTCGGTTGTGTGGTGTCGCGATGTGGTGGCGATGTTATGCGATGCGGTGTTGGTGTTGTCATGGAATTTTGGTGCCAGTTGCGGTGATGTTACGTGGTGGTGAGGGTAATATGATGTGGTAATTGTGTGGTGTGATGTAGTGGTGGCAGTGGTTGTGGTACGATATGGCCGTAGTGTAATGCCGTTGACGTTGTGCTGCGTGACAATACGTTGGTTTGTGCACTCGCGACGCACACGATAAATCGTGCGCGTGAGATTCTGTTATTTGCAGTTTGCGCACACAGCAAATTACAGCACGTCAAGGTCGCGTTTGTGGTCACCGTTATGTATGTATGTTGAACTTATTTTGCACCGTACGTAACCAACCATGCTAATCGAGAGGTGCGGTTGTGATTGTGGGCCGACAGCGTTCCACAAGGCGGGGCGGCGTGGGGAGGCGGTGCACGTGCTGGAGACGCTGACGCACAACGCAGTCGCTGAGAGTCGCAGCAACGATGCGGCCTACTACTACTGGATGCTGTCGACACAGTGCCTGGACATCGCTGGCAGTGCGGCGCACACGCACGACACATGCACGAGACACGCACGACACACGCACGACACACGCACGACACACGCATGCACGGCACACAAATTGTACACACACGGCGCACGCATGCATGGCACCCACATGGCACACACATGGTGCACGCATGAACTGCACGCACATGGCGCACGAATGAACGGCACACACACAGCGCGCACATGCACATTACACACGGCACACGCGGTTTTAGGGCACACACACACGCATATGGAGCACGCATGCGGTACACACAGGGAACAGATACAGGACGCAGACACACACACACATGGCACACACACACGGCACACGTGACTCACAAACAGCACATAATGCAAACAAAGATCAGAGTTGGCTGAAACACTCTTGTACCTCTACCCCGACCTCACATCTGGCCAATTGGCCGCTGCTCGCCAGGTGACACGGCGCAGGCGGAGGAGATGCTGAAGAAATTTGAGCAGTTCCAGCACCTGGCTGAGCTGTACTACGCCTACCACTCCATCCAGCGCTACACCGTGCGTCCCACAGACACATACGTGCACTAGGGTTGCTGCGATTTAATTTCTCACAATATGACAACAAATATCACGGTGGCGTGTCGCGGTGGCGAGATGTTAACTACCTTGCCTGGTATCCAGGAGGGGGTGGATTCGATCCCGACCCTGTTGCCTGTATATTTGGGCCTCTGGTTATCAAACGGATTTTTTTTTATTTTACAACCTTTGAAACTGTTATAGGACAGAACACAACACAAAGGCTATGTGCTATTGTACAATATAAGAGCTTTTCGATTTAAAGCTTTCGTGACTGCAGGGATTCATATTCTTGGTTCTTTCGGTAAAGTCACGTAGAAGGGAAATAATAAAATAAGTAAGATAAAACATAATACAAATCCTCACGACGTTTCGATTGCAACACAAGCAATCATCAGGTGTGAAAACTACAGCACCTGATGATGATTGCTTGTGTTGCAATCGAAATGTCGTGAGAATTTGTATTATGTTTTATTTTTATTATTTCCCTTCTACGTGACTTTACCGAAAGAACCAAGAATATATAATATATAAGAGCCGTTTGTTTCGTGGGTTGAGTGTTTGCAGGGAGTGTCGTTAACGCTTCCCACGCCTGTGGGTTGTGCTAGGATGAACCGTTCACGTCTCACCTCCCCGAGTCGATCTTCAACATCGCCCGCTTCCTCCTGCACAGCCTGGGGCGAGACAGCCCACCGGGGATATCCAAAGTGTGAGTGCTCGGTCCACACTCATTATTTCACTCACTCAACCATTCCTTCTTTCATTCATTTAAATGGATGACTGTATAGCAGCGGTCTTCAACCTTTTTGGCACCAGGGACCGGTTTCGTGGAAGACAATTTTTTTACGGACCGGAGGGTGGGGGGGTTCATCATTGGGTTTTTACCCCTTTTCAAAGAAGCTCTCCAGCGACGTTTGTTTTTTACTCATGTTGCCTAGGGGTTAGCAGCTTGTGGGCTTACCAGAACTGTGGCTGAGACTAGTGTGCAGTGTGGGAAAGAGGCACGGACGGAAGTGGTAAATAATAATAAAATAATTGGGGCGGGCCACGCGCAGACTCACCGCTCTCACCTCCTGCTGCTGTGCGGCCCGGTTCCTAACAGGCCACGGACCGGGGGGTTGGGGACCCCTGCTGTATAGGATTAGCACTGAAATTAAACACCAGTTGTATAGCAGCTTCACAGAAACCTTGAGAAAATACGTTTTGGCAGTGGAGAAGATACAAAGACTGAGAATACCTTACCAGAACAGTATCGGGTGAACAACACAGAAGTTTGGAATGGAACGTGGCATGAAAAGGTTGTAAAAGCAATCGTGAACAGACGTTTTAATTGGTGGGACGTCTGCAGGATGGAGGGGGGCAGCTTACCGTGGACAGGCAGTGGAGTGGCACCCATAGGTGTGAGACCAGGGGAAAAGACAAAAGCCAGAGACTGTGGTGGTGAGACTTTAAAAAACAGAGACCTAGGAGGCCGGGACGTGTTGACCTCGCCACCGTGTGTGGTGATGATGACAATGATGATTTCTATGAATGATGATGCTAACGATGACAATGATGAATAGATGATGATGACGACACCACCAGCCTCCATAGCACTGGATCACAGGTGTACTCTACCACCACAAAGGCACTGACAAACGTGGGGCCTGACTCCGCTCTCCCCGCAGGAACACTCTGTATGCCCTGGCCAAACAGAGCCGCGCAGCTGGGCGCCTACAAGCTGGCACGCCACTGCTTTGAGCGTCTGCTGGCGCTGCGAGTGCCGCCCCGGCTGCAGGAGGCCGTGATGCTGGGCAGCATCACCATTCGCTCGAAGCCCTTCCAGGACAGCGAGGTGTCTCGTGCGTTGGCGTTTTGCGGGAGGGTCAGGGAGGGAAAGGGGCGGTATTTGTGGGGCTGTGATGCAAACGGAAAACCTGATCCTCCATTCTCCCCACACTACCACCCCCCCACACTCCATCCCCCCTACACACTCCTCCGTACCCGTGTCGGGATGTCTTGAGGGTGTATGGGGGAATGCCTTGCGATCACCCGGAATGTGGATGATCTCAGCACATCCCGGAAGCTCAGGGTTGTGAGCCTGGACAGTGCTTGGATGAGTGACCACTATGCTTATGCAGGTGTTATTCGCTGCTGGAGGTGTTTACAACCATGCCCACTGAACCACGTGCTAAGGGGCCATCCATTTAGTACGTACGCAAAAATCCGTAAAAACTTGACCCCTCTCCCCCTCCCTGTACGCATGCTCACTTTTTACACCCCCCCCCCCACCTGCATACGTATGCTTGATGCACCCCCCCCCCCCCCCCCCCCCGAATCCTATAGAACGGCCGATATTTAATCCACGCAGAAACGATTAAGGATTAACTCATTTGAAGGCCAATACCCCCCATACGCAAGCATACGCATTTTGCTTAACCACCCCCTCCATACGTACGTACTAAATGGATGGCCCCTAATCCCACGGCGCATAGGCCCTGCCCACTGCTCTGCCATCCGAGTTCCAAATTCTGATTTTTCACAAGAGCTTTGGGACACTGGGAAAAACCGGGACGTTTCGTATCTTCGGATGGGAGAGACGTACCTGACGTCCGTCGACACGAGAGGGGTGAAGTGCTAGGCAGGACAAATGGAGACACGCGAGACACTGTCAGGGGAACAGAGGAAACATTTTTTATAAATGTTGTGGTTTCACGCTTCAACACACTGGTGGGCTAAAGCAGTGAACTATTTGTCTTTTGTCAACGTGACACTTTTTTGCTGATTGGCCGTGTCGGGTGGTGGAGGGTTACGGCACATTAATAAATAACGCGATATAACCCAAAAAACGTTGATTATGGACAGGGATGTCACAATGGAAAAGTAACTGGGAGATATCTGTGGTTTTTTTTTTCTTCTTCCCATGACAGGAGCTGATCCCCATGTGCTACCGTTGCTCTACCAACAACCCCTTGCTCGGTGGACGTGGAAACGCGTGCGTGAACTGCCGCCAGCCGTTTGTCTACTCCTTCTCATCTTTCGGTGGGGGGGGGGGGGGGGGGGGGGGGCACAGCCAACGATGGTCACCTCGTCGCGCGCTTACAGATGTGCTTCTGCGGCCGTCTGGAACGTTCCTTCCGATGTTAGGAAGCCAACGGAAGCTATGCACTTAAATCATCTTAGATTGTAAAGTGGTTTATTTAGAACTGCTCTTTGTGTTTAGTTTGTTGTCCTTCCCCCCGCACCTCTGATTGGCACGGTTGGCTACGTACGGTGCGAAAGAATTTCAACATGCATACATGCTAGGGCAGGTTTCGGCAACCTGGGGCTGCATGCGGTTCTTTAAGGGCAGCTTGGTGACGTTATTTACATCCTAAGCGGCTCTTGAAATAATTTTTTTGCCGAATTCGAAAACAATTTCTCTTTTTGTTGTTGGTTGCTGACCCCTGTTAGGGAGTCATCAGGGGGGTCAGGGTCAGGCTTATTGTTCAGGTCAGGGTCACGTTTAGGATCGGGGTCATGGTTTGGTTTAGAATTAGGATCAGGAGTAGGATTATGGGATTAGACCTACTCCGGATTCTTGTAGCTACTCTGACCGGAGCCGCCCACCCACCCCTCCCCCTCCCTGTCCTGCCTGTGTCGTGACTGAAGAGGTGCTGCCCCTGGTGGGATTCTCCCTGGAGGACGGAGTGGGCGATGAGGAGGCCTTGTCGCTCATCAACCTGGAGGGGCCTCCCGCCGGCGCCGGGCAGCGTGGGGACACGCGGTGGCGCGAATCGCGAGCCGGAGGTGCGTGGGACGTCTGGCATCGTACCACCGGCAGTGCCACCACCGCCATCATCCTCATCACACTACAGTCAAAGCCAACGTCGGTCTTACCGTTACCACAATAATCACCGTCATCACCATCAAAGGCAAAGTCACTGCTATCATCAAGGCAAACATCACCGCTACCATATTCACCGTCACTGTCAAAGCGAATGACACTGCCGCCATTTTCACTGTCGCCAATACCATTACCACCATCAGGAAATAACGCCACCACCAATATCACCATCACTGACACCATCAAAGCCAACGTCATTGTTACCATTATCACCACTTACCTCTGTCACCTCTACCAACGCCATAACTATTTCATCAACGCTGCTGCCTTCACCAACACAGCCGACGCCATAGTCACCACCGCCACCAGCAGCACTACTATGTTATTTGTTTTACTTTAACTATTTTTTACCTTACCAGGTTAGGCCCACTGAGCTATGTAGCTCTTTTTAAGAAGCGACCTGGCCACAAATGATAGCTCAACGAAGTGGCTTATCATGTGGAAATATGTAGCAGCCAAATACTCACTCTAAACGCATGTTCCTAAATGTGGAGGGAAAAACCGGGGGACCCGGAGAAAAATCCACGCGACTACAGGGAAAACATGCAAACTCCAAATATACAGGTGTCAGGGTCGGGATCAAACCAACGACCTCCTGTATACTAGCCGAGGTTGAACTTCTGTTGCACCGTACGTTGCCAACTGTGCTAATCCGTCCATCTCTCTCAATCCACCTCCCTCCTTGTGCTTGTCTTCTCTCTCCTCCACTGCCCCTTGATCTGCGTTGGTCAGAGGCGGACATGATGGTCATGGAAAATAGCGAGGATGCCGGGGGGGATGCTAACGACCCCTTCGCTGCTCGACTCAGCTTCGAGGTCAGTCGGCTACGCAGAACCCACACACAGCACGCAAGCATACTCGTAACACACGTAAACGTAGATTTGTTGCAGGCAGTAACGCAGTGTACAAAAAACTATTGTTGTACCGTACTTCTACGCTTACACGTCTGTGTGGCATCCCGCACCGACCAGTGTGGTAATGTATGGTCATATAACCCCCAAGACTTGCACAGCACGGGATGGCCTTCATCCAGCAGTGGATTGACACAGAACCCTATAGCCTTACATAAGACTTGGGCTTAAGGTCAGCTGATGACCCAGAATATATTCCTGTGCCCGGCACACCACATCCAGTATATCATATCGAGCGATAGCTGTGGCTGCTACTCGTCACTTGCCACCTACTCCAGTCTACCAGCGACCCGGGAAGTATTCAGTGAGAAATGAAGCCCTGGCATTTGCCGTCGTTGTTCTCGTTGTTTACGGCAGGACGGCGCCGAGTTCGTGCCGGTGGTGCTGAACCGCGCGGCACTGCACTCGCTCAGCCGGCGCCAGGTGCTGGTGAAGCGCTGGCCCCCGCCGCTGCGCTGGCAGTTCTACCGCTCGCTCATGCCCGACGTCCCCATCACCGTGTGCTCCTCCTGCTTCCAGGTCGGGGCGCCGCGATTTACTCGTGTGTTTTGACTGCGGTGCAGTTACAGCTACGGTAACTTTTCTTGCCAGTATCAAAGTGTAATGACAGGGTGACACCTGCTGCCCTGGGAAGGGACTCACGGGTACGGGCACAGAAGTAACAACCAATCGGAGAAGGAGGTGTATCTGGGGCAAAGATAACAGGGGGGCGGGGGGGGGGGTTAGCCGAGATACTCCGGGAACCTGCTCGAAGGTTCCACGAGAGGGCGTGGCCGGAGGCGGGGCCTAGCTCGGGACTCGTGTGGGGTCCTGGGTCCTGGCTGCGTCGCTGCTCGCCAACATCTCTCTCCGTCGTCCAGCCACGTGGAAGATCCCCTGCGTGGTTTCCATCGCCATCATCGTCACGCCGCCAGCCAGCGGCGTAGCCGAGTGAGGGGGATGGGACCACGCCGAGTGATCGGCTGTGTGTGTAGCCAGTAGAGGTGTTAATACCTAGAGTTATGCCCATTGTGAGTAGATAAAGAAGAAGTACCCTCTACACGACTTGTCGCGGAAGTCGCTCATTACAAAAGTATGAAGAATAAGAATAGGTTTTTACCCTTTCTGGCAATAAAACAGGTGTTGAGATCTAGATCTGAAGTTTTCGTGACTGCAATGATCCATACTCTTTGGTTCTTTCGGTAAAGTCACGTAGGTATAAAATTCATTATATTAAATAAAAAAAAGTAATTAAAAAATAAATTACGTGACTTTACCAAAAGAACCAAAGAGTATAGGTGTTGATATGTTCAAACCCCACGGAAATACCTTTTTGCAAGGCATCAAGTCGGCATTAACCACATGTACTTTTGCTATAACATGCTCTGATAATAATATATGCATTGTATTTGCAACTGATTGGCCTATACCAGACACAGCTTTCTTTATGGCTTTGTTTCACCAGTGTCAGACCAGTTTCACCAGTGTCAGGGAATGCCAAAATGCGAACAGTACAACGACAATGCAAGTATCAGAACACTTATAGCTCAGGTTGAGCAGTTATATCTATGGGACCTTTTTTGCCAGTATCAGGAACAATCTCCATTTCCATTATTGAAAGGCCCAACACTGATTAGCATGCGACAAGTCTGCATAACATGTTTATAAAATGTCTATATTTTTTGCAAAACAGCAAACCTTGAGTTGATAAGCATGGTGCGTCTACTTTAAACGTCCGACGACGGTTATGCTGGCAATGATGACGATGATGAGGATAACTACCCTGGCAATGCCGAAGTGGAATATAATCATGCTGGCAATGATGCTGGAAACGACGTGACGGCAACGATAATGACGACGATGGTGACGACGGCGAGGATGTTTCGACCCCCCTTCTCACCCCGCAGATGTTCCACAGCGAGGACTACGAGCTGCTCGTGCTGCAGCACAACCGCTGCCCCTACTGCCGGCGCCCCATCGAGGAGATGGCGCAGTGAACGGGCTGCTGCTGCTGATGATGCTGTAGCTGCTGCTGCTGTAGCTGCTGATGATGCTGTAGCTGCTGCTGCTGCTGGTGCTGCTGCTGCTGATGATGCTGTAGCTGCTGCTGCTGGTGCTGGTGGTGCTGCTGCTGCTGATGATGCTGTAGCTACTGCTGCAGCTGCTGCTGCTGTAGCTGCTGCTACTGCTGCTGTAGCTGCTGCTGCTGCAGCTGCTGCTGCTGTAGCTGCTGCTGCTGGTGCTGTAGTTGCTACTGCTGTAGCTGCTGCTGTAGCTGCTGCTGCAAGTGCTGTAGCTGCTGCTGCTGCTGTAGCTGCTGCTGCAGCTACTGCTGCTGCTGTAGCTGCTGCTGCTGCTGTAGCTGCTGCTGTAGCTGCTGCTGCTGGCGCGGCTCCGCTGAGACTCAGGGGGCGCATCGTGGCCGTGTCCGAGCAAGCGAGCCAGTGCTCAATCTCTCAATGTGCGGTGTTTAGGCACGTGGCGATTCAATTGCTCGATTTGACAATTGATTTTGAAATCGAGCTTGTGAGATGTACTTGTCATACAATGCAAATGATATGCAAATTGTGCAGAAGTGGAGAATCTATGGGCCCGTGGTGGCCGCATGAGGCCTACCGCTTAGGTACGGCCCACGGCCGATATTATCTAGCCGCACGAAGTGAGTAATAAAAGGGAATATTTTTGACCTGGCGACGACACTGTCATTTTATAGTGCTCAACCACTTGCATCACTACAGGGGGCTCTTGCAGGGACAGAAGCAGCCGAGGCGTGCGTTGAAGTGGCCGATGGATTTAAAGAGACAACAAACGCAAACAGGAAACAACATTGACACTTGAATCGAATCATGAACATAAATTGTGACAAACATTACACGCCTACCAAGTCTCTCTCTGCCTCTTGTCATCATAAGCTACGGTCAATCCACCACGTGAGAAAGGCTTCCCCAAGCCGTTGTCATCTCAATGGCCGTGTCAGACATGCTGAACCAGCATCCCAGGGTCTGAGTGCGTCTCTCTTAAGGGGCTCAATGGTTCGTGCCAGAGCACGGCACTTATAGTTTGTCCGCATTTCTCTCATCACACGACATCTCTCACTCTTGTCAATATCGCTCTCATTTCACTACATGTGTCTCATTTCTATCATCGTACCACATCTCTCTTGTGCACATTTTTTCTCACCTCACTGCATCTCTATCTCTCACCTAAGCCGCTTCTGTCGTCTCACTGAGTTTCTACTGGTAGGAACCTCCTGGTTACACCAGCCCACAGGGGACTATTGTGTCTGTCGTGCAGGGACGGGCTGGGTGGGGAGGGAGGGGCTGGGTGGGGAGGGGAGGGTGGGGCTGGGAGGGGAGGGTGGGGGAGGGTGGGGGGTGGGGCTGGATGGGGAGGGGCTGGTCACTCCGTGGTGCCCTTAAAAAACTCAACGTTTAACCTACTCACGTTGGCTTGTGCCCGCCCTCACAGTCGGGCATATTTGCGGAATACACCACGCTGCCATTGACCCTGGCCATTGACCGAGCAACCCAACGTTGCTACCAGCTCCCTCCGCAGGAATGTGTTAAAATCGAAAGGTGGTGGTCCACCTCCCAGCCCCAAAACAACTTATGGTTATGGCCCCCAACGGACGAGCATCGGCCATTGGCTGAGTAGAGCAAAACCACAAGAACACTTCGGTTCATACAGAGGTTGTGCCTATGCCATGCACTTTGAAGGACAATTGCTGAAATGTTGGATGCGATTTTTTAAAAGGACAACGTGATCACTGTGTTTCTGGCTTAGAGCAGAGGAGATAATTAAACACACATTCCTTCAAATTCCCCGCTTTTGGGATGTTTCATACAATTGTATTTAAACCATGAACGCAGATATGTTTATAATAAAGTGTTTATGATTTGTAAAAAAAAAAAATGAGTGTGTCAATTTATACAAATAGTCATTGTACGGGTCTTTCTCAATCCACTGCTGGATCAAGGCCTCTCCATGTGTCGTTCATAGGGGAGCTTTTTGACCATACTTCACCATACTGGTCAGTGCTGTTCAGTTAACGCGGCACCCAGGACTGATTGAGATGTAACTTGCCACTGATGTTAGCCGTCGCCGCAATTGGAGATACATATACACATGTCGGTGGGCAGATAGAGGCACGAAGCGAGACAAGGATTTGCATACAAAGATTTGCATACAGACAATATCCATCGAGATGTCATGTAGGCCAGGGGTCGGCAATCTGTGTCTCCGGAGCCGCATGCGGCTCTTTAAGGACTGCTTTGTGACGATATCTATTTTAAGGACCACGTCTCGTATTCACATTGCATTGCAGCTCAATAAAATAGAGTTTTTTTTTTTACGAATTCGAAAAAAGTGTCAGACTTCTTGTTCGCTTGGTTGTCGACCCCTGATCTAGACAGATGGCTAGGCAAAGAAATAGACGCAGAGGCAGCCGCAGCTGGTTATCGACAGCTCTACAGACAAGATGCGACTGTGGCCGTGCCCTTGACAGGTGTAGGAAAGTGTGGACCGGGCAGGATCAGGATTATCGACTCGCAGGTGTGAGAGGGAATCTAGCGCTAATCCGCTGAGGCTCTTAGTGCCGCATTACTCCACAAGTAGCACCGGGGTCACATTGCAACCCACATCTGTCCATTGGGTCACATTGCAACCCACACCTGTTCATTGGGTCACATTGCAAACCCACAGCTATCGTCTATTGGTCACATTGCAACCCACACTTGCCCATTGGGTCACATTGCAACCTACACCAGTCTATTGGTCACATTGCAACCCACATCTGGTTATTGGATCACATTGCAACCCACACCTATCGATTGGATCACATTGCAAACCCACACCTGTTCATTGGATCACATTGCAAACCCACAGCTATCGTCTATTGGGTCACATTGCAAACCTACACCTGTTCATTGGATCACATTGCAACCCACACCTGTTCATTGGATCACATTGCAAACCCACACCTGTTCATTGGATCACATTGCAACCCACACCTGTTCATTGGGTCACATTGCAAACCCACACCTGTTCATTGGATCACATTGCAAACCCACAGCTATCGTCTATTGGGTCACATTGCAAACCCACACCAGTCTATTGGATCACATTGCAATCTACAGCTATCGTCTATTGGGTCACATTGCAACCTACACCAGTCTACTGGGTCACATTGCAAACACACAGCTATCGTCTATTGGGTCACATTGCAACCTACACTTGTCCATTGGGTCACATTGCAACCCACACTTGTCTATTGCGGTCGCTGCGATATCATTTTTGGCGGTTCAGTACGATATTAACTATTCACGATATTGAAAAAAAATCAAGTTTCCCACGGCCTTTGTAATTGTACTGCACAGGTTTAATCGCCTTGGCTTTTTGTACTTTCACGTGCTGCCGAGTAGGAGTGTATTGCCTACACCAGTGCTTCTTTACCTGGGGTGCGAGATGCCCTTTAGGGGGTGCGGGGCATGACCAGATTTTTTCGAAGGTAAATCATCGAAACAAATTAAAACACGGGCACGTAATTACAACTTTGTTTCATCAAACCTCTGTATTTGTTAACATATATTTTTTAACGATTCAAAAACCAAAGGATGTGCAATGCTGCAATAAAAGTTTAAGAACCACTGGCTTAAACGTTATTCGACTGAAGTCCAATCAAAATGAACCTTCCCATGTGTCTTCTAACCAACGCAATTGCACACTGCAATGTGTATTACTTCGCAACAAGGTTGCTAAAAGATATGTAGTAGTGCGGTTGCTAGTAATCGCGTAAAAAAAACGGATACAAGTTGGCCGTACATACAGAAAAAATATTGCTAAATTTGGTCACGCGTGACGATTTTAGTTGTTAGGGCGGTGGAGGGTCTTGACGACACACATCTGGCCAGTTAATTACGTGGCCTCATTTAAAAAAAATAACTGTGAATCACAGTAATATTGGGTGTGGAAAAACGACGTGGTAAGTTCACACTAATATGACCTGATCCCGAGATGCCACTTTAGCCAACACCTATTAAACACTAAACTACAGTATAAACTACTTTTTTTATTTTACCAGGTAAGGCCCACTGAGCTCTTTAACTCTTTTTCAGAAGCGACCTGGCCACAAATGTATGTTGAACTTTTTTCATACCGTACGTTGCCAACCACAATAATCAGAGGTGCGGGGGAAGGACAACAAACTTAACACAAGAAGCAGTTCTAAAGAAATGAATGTTCAATTAGAAATTATGGCCCAACGAAGTAGCGTATCCCGTGGACATATATAACAGCCAAATACTCTAAACGCGTGATTATAAATGTGGAGGGAAAAACCGGAAGACCTGGAGAAAAATCCACGCGACCATGGGGAGAGAGAGAGAAAAGAACACGCAAACTCCAAATATACAGCAGGCGTCAGGGTCGGGATCGAACCCACGACCTCTTGTGCATCTGGCGAGGTAGTTAACATTTTGCCACCGTTCCACAGACATCCAGGTGGTTGGGTCCCTTACGATCCAGCTCCCAATAGGTGAATGGCAGTTTCTCCTTGCCAACAAGCGTTCAGACATTCCACGTGGCCGCCCTTAGCTGATCTCGTCAAAGAGCATAAATCATCACGCAAACTCCCATCACCCTCGCAGCGGCAGCTTTTGGCTCAGTCGTCGACGGGACGTTTGGCAAAAGCACGAGCAAAGCTACAGCGTGTACACAATGCTTTGGAACGTGTCGTGACGGGTACTGCAAGATCTGAACCACGTCCGTCCGGTGCTCGCGGAGCTGCATTGGCTTCCGGTAGCCGAACGAATACATGATAAGGTCGCACTCATTGTACGCTAGATGATTGCGAAAAATTAACCACGATACCTCGCTGATCTCGTAAAGGAGCATAAACCATCACGCGAACTCCGGTCATCCTCGCAGCAGCGGATTTTTGGCTGACCATCTAACAAAGGCGGTGGTCACCGTATCGCGCCCTTTCAGATTGCGCTTCTGCGGCCGTCTGGAACGCTCTTCCTTCCGATATTAGGAAGCCAACTGGGGCTAACGCACTTTCAAGTCAAGATTGAGAACTAACGTCTTTAGAACTGCTTGTCGTGTTTAGTTTGCTACGTGTGGTGCGAAATAATTTCAACGTCCGTACAACGCACAGATTGTTTCTGAAGGATCCCCCATGGGAAAATTTGAGACGGGCGCTGTCCAGGCATCCACTCTATGCCCGTCCTTGTGGAAAATGTACGTGGATGATACGTTTGTCATCTGGCCACATGGCCGACCAGATCTGAACCAATTCCTCAACCACATCAATTCCATACACCCAGCCATCAAATTCACCATGGAAGTAGAAAAGGATGGCATGCTACCTTTCTTGGATGTCCTAATCAAAAAGAAACCAGATGGCTCAATGAGCCATTCTGTCTACAGGAAAGTAACCCATACTGACGCCTACCTAAAACCTGATTCCCACCATCATCCATCCCAGAATAATTCCCTCATCAAAACGCTGCACCATAGAGCTCAATGTATCTCCGACCATGAACACCAAACCAGTGAACTCAAACACGTACACCAAGCTCTCAAGGTGAATGGATACTCTGACTACACAATCTGCAAAGCCATCACCCCAACCGTGAGGAAGGAGCCATCTGAGGATCCAATCAAAACCATCACCCTGACATACATAGCAGGGGTAACCAAAAATATTTCCAAAATCATTAACAAGCACAAGATCCAGGTCCGATTTAACACAGTGCATAAAATTCGTGATCTGATCCCATCTGTGAAGGACAAGATTCCTGACATGCAATATCCCGGCGTCTACAAACTAAGCTGTATCTGCGGCAGCAGTTACATTGGGGAAACTAAGCGACATGTCTCGGGCCGTGTTCGTGAGCATAAGGCAGATTTGAAACATGGTAGGACCAATACTTCTGCCTTAGCTGATCATTATTTTAATGCGGCTGGCTCACACGAAATTGATATTCTCTAAGATGATGGTACTTTGCAAGCCTTCTGGCTATCAACAAAGATTCGTTCATGAAGTCATCCATATATACAGACACAATTTCAACCGAGAGGATGGTTATGAACTCAGCAATCATTGGAAAGATGTCATCAACCACTTTGGGTCGTGACTTTTTTTGTGTTTTCTTGTCAACCTCCACCATCAGCAGTGTGGGTGTGTGGAGTGAGGTGCAATGATTGCCTGGCGGCCCTTTGATTGGTGTAGTTGCTTGTTTTCTACTGACATTAACATTACCTGCCCCGCCAATGCTGCTGACACATTTGGGCTACGCCCATCTCTAAACCTTTATAAACAGTTTGCCTTTAGAGGCTAACCCCCCTTTTCCTGATGACTACCGCTTGTGTTGTGATCAAAACGTCGTGGGTTTTTTTATTTTTGTAAATTTTTATTACTGAAAGAACCAATAATAAGTCTACATTATAGACTGCCAGTACGCTCACTCAGGTTAAAAAAACTGACTACAGTCTACATTATAGACTGCCAGTATGCTCACCGAGGTTAAAAACAGACTACAGTTTACATTATAGACTGCCAGTATGCTCACTGAGGTTAAGAACCAGGCTATAGTCTACATTATAGATTGCCGGTACACTCACTCCAATTAAGAACCAGGCTACAGTCGACATTAGTGTTTATTCTTATTATTTTTCTATCTATGTGACTTTACCAAAAGAACCAAAGAATATGAATCCCCATGGGATGAGGTCAATCCTCTGGCTGCACCAAATGAGATTTGGCCAAGGGACGTCACGTTCACCGTCCCCTCGTAACCTCCTGTAGATATTGGACTATCCTCCTGTGGGCCTTTGTTTATTAAGTTTGAGGTGGTGGGGGTTACCTCCCCCCCCCCCCACCACTTGCTGCCACTGAACATTACAACTTTGGACCAATGTTGACATTTGGCTGAAGACGCCAGACCAACGTTGACCCAACGTTTCATATTCACTGGGCCCTTTGCACAACTGGAAGCCCCCGTTAGCCACTATGGTTGACGTGAGACCACAATGAAGGCTAAAACAGCCAACTTAATGTCAGACCTTCACCCCAATTGGTAAAGCTCACAACAACACTCTTACCATCTGGCACCACCCCACAAGGAAGTGGGGGTTGCTTTTGCAAGGCGATACAAATGTAGTGACGGTGATTGTCACTGTGTGGTGCCGGGCTTATGAAGCCACGGCGGATAATGTGCTAAAATGATGTATAGCCCGCTTACGGGGCATAGTATCAGCCCTAGCGGGGCTTGGGTGAGCGCTGGTCAGCGCGGAGGCACCGCGAGCAGTGTGCGGTGCGGGCTCCCGGTGACGGAGCGAGAGGGAGTTTCAGCCAGCCAGGGTTACGTTGGGGCATGATACGCTGGTTGACCTGCTGACACGTGACCGGATGATATTGGAGGGGGGCCATCGGTGGACGGGGCCGCTGGGCGGTCACGTGGTCTAAAAGAGCTCTCAGGAGCCTTTGAGAAAGAGCTCGAGAGATCTGGAAGGTGGGCGGGGCGAAGGGCGGAGCCAGCCCCAGTCCAGGGGGATATAACGGAGGCCCGTGAGGAGCTCGGGGTTCTTCGTGTGCTGGTGTGTCGGGGAGAAGAAGCTTCTAGTCACGCGGTCTGGGACCCAGCGCGTGGTCCAGGCCGGGATAGCGAACCGTGTCTAGTTCTGTCGTAGCGTGGTTAGATGGGCAATCGAGACACGAGTGTAGATTGTGTGATGTTGTGTTAAAGTTACGTAACATCTGTGACTCAGTTGGACTCACTACACAAAGATAATGATATAATATATACTGTATATAATACAGTATAGATGTTGCTGTAGCCTCTCCTGTGGAATCCACGCTGGGCGAATAAAGAGGGTGACCATCTTACCAAGGGTTTAAAAATGCGTCTATCTTACCAAGGGTTTAAAATGGCAGCCATTTTAACAAGGGGTTTAAAATGCGGCCATCTTACCAAGGGATTACAAATGTAGCCATCTTATAAAGGGTTAAAAATGCGGCTATCTTACCAAAGGCTTAAAAATGTGGTGATCGTACCAAGGGTTTAAAAAGGCCACCATCTTACAAAGGGTCAAAAATGCCGCCATCTTACCAAGGTTTAGAAAGGCGGCCATCTTACCAAGTTTCAAAAGGACGCCATCTTACCAAGGGTTACAAAATGTGGCCATCTTACCAAGGGTAAAAAGCGGCCGTAGTACTAGGGTTAATAGGCAGTCATCTTACCCAAGGTTAAAAGTCCAATATATGTACAGTACAGTATTTAATGTCATCTACTGTACACATTTTGTGTCGCGCTATAAATGCGTCACGCTTAGGGAAAAATACAAAATGAAATTTCATTTTGACCTGACCAATAAAACACAAATCCAACAGTTTTGCTTACCTGACCAACATGGCGGCCTATGTTATTCAGTCGCCATCTTGCTAAAGCAAGCCGGAATTCAAAGTTGGTGGCATCCTTCCCAAAAACAAATATGGGCTATGAATAGGGGCCATTGTCCAAAACGTCGCCTTTTCCATATTTTTCCTTTAAAGGCCGCAGTATTATTTACGAATGTGTTGAGATTATTGGTTCTTTCGGTAAATTCACGTAGAAGGGAAATAATAAAAATAGAAGACAATAAAAATATTTTTTTAATTATATTATTTCCCTTCTACGTGACTTTACCGAAAGAACCAAAAATATGAATCCCTGCAGTCACGAAAGCTTTAAATCAAAATTCTATGTGTTGAGATTGTTTCTATTTTGACAACAAACTAAACACAAAAGATAGTTATAAAGAGATGCATTTTTAATCCAGAAATTATTGTCCAACGAAGTTGCTTACGTGAAAATGTATAGCAGCCAATTGCTCTAAACGCGTGATGTTGATGCATAGCCGGTTCCTCGAGAGAATACTGTTTGTGACTATGTTACAAGTTGTATGTACGCATGGTGAACTTCTTTCGCACCGTACGTAGCAAACCGCGCGTTTATCGGAGGTGCGGGGAAGGGAATAACAAACGAAACACAAAAACTCAGTTCTAAATAAATGAATGTTCAACTTCGATCACTTTAAAGTGCAACGCTCCAGTGGCTTCTTAATTTCGAAAAGAACGTTCCAGACGGCCGCAGAAGCGCGTCTGAAAGCGAGAGACGCTACATGTCCACACACAAGCTCTACCTTGTCACTCATCTTGGATCTTCGGGACTGAGATTATCATCCCTCAGGACTAGATTTGAAGCTTTCGTGACCGCAAGGATTCATACTCTGAGTTCTTTCGGTAAAGTCACCATGTAGGTAAAAAATGAAATATAAATTAATAAAAATAAAACAATAAAAAATAACGACGTTTCGGAGGCAACACAAGTCTCCGTCATCAGGTGGGACCGTCACAGCCATGATGCAGCAAATCTGGCTGTGATGACGTTTCGAAGACTTGTGTTGCCTCCGAAACGTCGTGATTTTTTATTGTTTTATTGTTTTATTTTTATTAATTTTAGTTTCATTTTTTACCTACATGGTGACTTTACCGAAAGAACTAAGAGTATGAATCCCTCAGGACGTTCATCCTCCGATTTAAAGCTTTCGTGACTGCAGGGATTCATCTTCTTGGTTCTTTCGGTAAAGTCACGTAGAAGGGAAATAATAAAATAATAAAAATAAAACATAATAAAATAATTCTCACGACGTTTCGGCCACAACGCAAGCAGCCGTCCTCAGGTGAAGAATTCTTCACCTGAGGACGGCTGCTAATAAAAATAAAACATTAAATACAATTCTCACGACGTTTCGGCCACAACGCAAGCAGCCGTCCTCAGGTGAAGAATTCTTCACCTGAGGACGGCTGCTTGCGTTGTGGCCGAAACGTCGTGAGAATTATTTTATTATGTTTTATTTTTATTATTTTATTATTTCCCTTCTACGTGCCTTTACCGAAAGAACCAAGAAGACGTTCATCCTCGTTCTGTTCGGCTGAGTGTTAAGTCTCTTAAGCGTTGCGGTATTCTTGCTGGGAGTTTGTAAATGACAATTCGATTACGAGACTTTTGCCTGAAGGTTCACGGTCATCGGAGAGCGTCGGGGTGTAGCTGAATTGATGTGACGATGCGTATTCACACGACGCAATACTTATCGCACGTGGAAAGTGCTGTTCAGTATCGAGTTAGAGAAAGTATTTTTTTTTATTGACATAACTTTAATGCCATTGGAACCTCCTTTGCCAGTAGCAAAATATGAGAATTGCTTTTTTACCCTTTTATAACACCTTGTAAAAAGGTGTCAAAAAAACAATTACCATATTTTGCTACTGGCAAAGGGGGTTCCAATTGTGTAGATGCTTGCCCCGAGCTCTCATACTCTGATGGTGCATTGTCTTTGAGTTGTGCGCCTTTTGGCGTCATCTGGTCCAACACCATGTGAGACTAGGCTCTAAGGAAAGCTGTTTCGGGTGTGGACCAATCAATTTCAAGGACAGTGCATACATAATTAGAGTTAAATTTCGATTTAAAGCTGTCGTGACTGCAGGGATTCATCTTCTTGGTTCTTTGGGTAAAGTCACGTAGAAGGGAAGTAATAAAATATTAAAAATAAAACATAATAAAACATAATAAAATTATTTTATTATAAAAATAAAAGATAATAAAATTATTTTATTATGTTTTATTTTTATTATTTTATTACTTCCCTTCTACGTGACTTTACCGAAAGAACCAAGAAGATAATTAGAGTTATGATTTTTTGTTTGCATTCCGACCGCAGGTATTGTGGTCAATGCAAACATGACTCCATGTAAAAAAAGGTGTCAGTTTTGTTACCAGATAAAAGGGTAAAAAAAAACAATTACCATAACTTTAATGGTCCAAATGAGAAACCCTGACTTTGCTTCAGTGAGTGTGAACAAATAGTTAAACGTATTTTAAAACATATATACATTATTCGTCATGCATATGCTATTTAGAAGGGTCATTGCCCGAAACGTCGCCTCAACATTTTAAAGGCCAAACAGTGCTCTTGACGAGCGTGTTGTCGCCTATCGGCAGCAATCTGCAGTCGAGACACAATTGGCGATGTTCAATTACATTGGTGCGCACGTTTGCAGCGACATGTCCGGGAGCTAGATGCCAATATTCGAGGTTTGCTGGTCACGACGAGATAGCTTCGAAAATTGGAATTTGTCCATAAGAGGCATTTTTTTCGGTTTGATCGCGTAAATATAAATGTGTCGTGAAAGCCCACCACCACCCGACACAGCCAATTAGAAAGGCTTATCACGTAAAAAAAAAAACATCGCAACAACCGCTCCCCGCGCAATAAACTACTCCTGCACACATTAGGCCGATTTGGGGAACTCTCATTTCTAATCCACTCTAATGCATTTCGAATCCATTTATCTTAAGCCAGATTGTTAATTAGGGCGTGTGTGTGCGGGTGTCTGAAAGTCCACCGAACAATCTGCTTGATCAGCACCACGCTGGCCATTATAAAATTCGTCAGCGGTCACTTCACGCACGGATAATTCAGCCATCCAACCCGTGCAGCTCCACCACCACAACCACCACCGCCACGCGTAGATACGATCACACACTCGTGGCAGAATTTTTTTTAAAAAAGTTTTTTTTTTAAATAGCAGCCGATTGTTTTATTATCGCACACCGCATCCCACGTTTAGACACCGTTCGATAGAAAGAGCTTTGCCTATGCAACGTCAGTAATACTACCGCGAATGATGACGATACTACTTCAATAGTGAAACAAGAACATTGTTTTGACCTTGCTGATATTATCTCGGATTCATAAACGGTGTTGATTTAGTGAGCTAACACATACACGTACATGGACACGTAAAGATAACGGTCTAATCGTGTGTACGTGATACACATGAATTCACGTAAATAAACGCAACCACCTACCGACACTGCGTAGACTTATAATAGATTGTTGTGAGCCAATTATGTTAGCGAGCACCTATTTCAATAAACACCTATCCGTTATTTCACAAGCACTAACACACACCTCTCACTCTTGGTAAAAGCGGCCGAGATAAAATTGTCAACTCACAATCGTTAATTAACATCGTCACCACCACTACCATTGTCATATCGAGTCAAACTTTGTAAACCGGGCCACCAAAACTCCTCCACACAACCTCGACCACGCCACCAACAAACACATCACCACCACCACCACCGTTTCCCACGACCCATTATCAACTTGTATCAAAAGACGAATTTAACCGACGATTAGACGCACGGGGCTCGTTAAATAATCTCGCGCAAATTTTGTGCCATTCGGAGCCCTCGCCAAATCAGCCACCATGAACGGCACAGAGGGAGACAACTTTTACGTTCCCTTCTCGAACAAGACGGGCCTGGCTCGCAGTCCGTACGAATACCCCCAGTACTACCTCGCCGAGCCATGGAAATACTCGGCTCTGGCCGCCTACATGTTCTTCCTCATCCTCGTGGGCTTCCCCGTCAACTTCCTCACCCTGTTCGTCACGGTGCAACACAAGAAGCTGCGGACGTCGCTCAACTACATCCTGCTCAACCTGGCAATGGCCAACCTCTTCATGGTCCTCTTCGGCTTCACCCTCACCATGTACAGCTCCATGAACGGCTACTTCGTTTTTGGCCCGACCATGTGTAGCATCGAGGGCTTCTTCGCCACTCTGGGCGGTAAGGACGTGGGGTCCGCAATGGGCCATCGAAGTTGTGTGTTGGCATTGTGTGTGTGTGCGTGCGTGTGTGTGTGCCGCGGGTGGTGAGATGTTAAATACCTCGCCAGGTATACAGGAGGTCGTGCGTTCGATCCCAACTCTGACTGCTGCTGCTGTATATTCGAAGGTCTCTTCTCCATGGTTGCGTGGAGTTTTAACCGGGTTCACCAGTTTTTCCCTCCACATTTATAATACTGGTCAACCAAATTTTTTTTTTCTGGCCTGGACTTTTGCAGCTGTTTTAGACTAATTTCAGGGTGCTGATTCCAAATCTGATCTCAGATTTGCTCTATCACATCATTTTCATGCTATCGGCATACCCCATTTTCATTGATTTTACCCGAAATTAACTCTGTTACTTATGATTGCAAGTTGTTGCGAGTCAGTGACTGCTTTAGTGTTAAAATGTGGTGCTGTATTTTTAGGATAGTGTGTTTATAATATCATTATAATGTAGATATCCACATTCATTTAATATTTTTCTTCTGCAGTTTTTATTGAAAATGCAATATTTGATATCTCAAAAACCTGATGTGATAGACAAAAACGGATGCCAGATTTGGAATCAGCACCCCAAAATTACCTTAAAAACCGACGGAATACCTCATGCCAGAAAAAGTGTGTTGACCAGGGTAATAGACGTGCGTTTGGCTGCTAATAATTTTCCACGCGACAAGCCACTTCGTTGAGCTAACATTTGTGGCCAGGTCGCTTCTGAAAAAAAACGATATATAGCTCAGTGGGCCTTACCTGGTCAAATATAAATAGTTTAGTTTTATAGTTTAGTGTGTGGTGACTGGTGGTGCAGTGGTTTGCGCACTGCGCTAGGAACCCGGCGACTGGAATTCGATTGCCGCTCACGGCCAACACCAGTCCCGATTATCTGAACCGCCCCTGGGCCTCCTCTAGGTCGACTCAGCTTTAAATGAGTACTGGGGAGACAAAGGCGGCCGGGCGTGGGCGCTGGCCACCCTTCCCATCGCGTGCCACAGTGCCAACCTTCATAGGTGCTCGCGAACAGCACTTGCCCCAACAGTCTGTCAAGGCTATACGGGGAGGTCTTTATCTTTGTAAGACCCTGAGACCGCACCAGATATTTGTGACACGTGGATGATGCTGCTGCTGCTGCGTTGGCAGCGGTGCACAAACACAATCTAATGGCCAAACAACTCAACATATCCGTCAATGTAACACGTCATAGGCTTGCGCGACCAATATCATCCATAATGCAGATTTCTTTGGGAGGGGGGGTAGATCGATTAATATAAATGTGTCGTTAAACCTGCAACCATCCGACACGGACAATTATTAAGGTTTGTCACGTAAACAAAACATTGCAATTCGTTACTAGTACAGCACACCGGTGTGTTGGAGAGTAAACCAAAACTTTAGTAATTGTCTGTGTCGGGTGGTGGCGGGTTTAACGACACATTTATAAATTTACGCGATCAAACCGCCCCCCAAAAAAACTCTTATGGACATCCGTCAATAATAACACCGCGGTCTTAAAGTAAAATAAAAGTACGCAATCGGTGAGGTCTCGAGCAATGGCTCTCGCTCGCAGTACAATGTGCTTTAACAGATGGCGTTCTGGGCATTGTTATGAAGAAGAATCATCGCCCTCCAAACATCGCCTGTGACATGTTCCCCCCTTAAATTTCGATTTAAAGCTTCTTTCGTGACTGCAGGGATTCATCTTCTTGGTTCTTTCGGTAAAGTCACGTAGAAGGGAAATAATAAAATAATAAAAATAAAACATAATAAAATACAATTCTCACCACGTTTCGGCGTCTGAATGACGCTGTCTCCCCGACAAACCTGGTCTTCACTTGAGGCCGGCTGCTTGCGTTGTGGCCGAAACGTCGTGAATTATTGTATTATGTTTTATTTGTATTATTTTATTATTTCCCTTCTACGTGACTTTACCAAAAGAACCAAGAAGATATGCCCCCCCCCCCTTGTTAAGGGACACGGTGTGAACGACGATTTGCGTCGCGTTTTCACGCACCACGTTTAACTTGTCGGTCGGTAACGCCAACCCCTGAGGTCTCATACTCTTAGTTCTTTCGGTAAAGTCACGTAGGTAAAAAAATGAGATTAAATTATTTGTATTAATTTTAATCTAATTTTTTTACCTACCTAAATGAGATTTTTTTTCCCTTAATTTGAATCTCATTTTTTTACCTACGTGACTTTACCGAAAAAACTAAGAGTATGAATCCTTGCAGTCACGAAAGCTTCAAACCCTGAGGTCTCGTCAATGTCACCGCTTCCCACAATTGTGTGACACCCGTTTGAGACGCGCTGGTCCGTCAAGGAGGGAATGCGCTCGTGTTATTCGCAGCATTAAATGCATCGCCGGTACGGTACGCAAAAGTAATCGCCGCCACCTTAGGCAGCGTTGTAGTTCACCGGATTCCTCCAGGAATAAATACATATTGGCTCAGCGGTGGAGGGTTCGAATCTGGCACGCTGCCGCACTGGTCCAATACCACCGGTGCCGTGGCGTTCAAAACAATTGACCCCAAAAGGTCCCCTTGAATGTTGAGCCACCAGTTATTTATTACCATCCGCTTGGGATTACACGGAGAAACGTAAACATCGCTGCGCAACTGGCGGTCGACACCCGTCTGAAAAGCACGGCGCTTCCCTCTTCTTGATCAAATAAATCAATTAAATCATTAAATTGTGATTTAATTGATTTATTTTAATTTATTTTCATTTATTTCAATTTTTTTTTACCTACGTGACTTTGCCGAAAGAACTAAGAGTATGAATCCTTGCAGTCACGGAAGCTTCAAATCTAGAATTAATGGGGAGCAGCTTTAAGCATCTTCCTCCAACGCCGTTGAAGGCTTACACTAGGGATCTGGGGACTGAATGTATATGGGTGTGTGTAGGTTGTGATCATTGTATGTGTTGTATGGGGGAGCGGTAGTGGAGCGATTAGCTACGAACCCCGTGACCGGAGTTCGATTCCCGATCACGGCCAACACCGGTGACGATCATCTGAACCGGTCCTGGGCCTCCCCTAGGTCTACTCAGCCTCAAATGAGTACTTGGTGCGGTGAGTAAACATCGTCAATGGGGAGACAAAGGCGGCCGGGCGTGGTGTTGGCCACCCACTCCCTCGTGTGCCGTGCCGGCCTTCATAGGTGCTCGCTAACAGCACTTGCCCCAAAAGTCTGTTAAGGCTATACGGGGGATATTTGTCTGTATTATGTATGGGAAGCGGTAGCGCGCTGCGCTACGAACCCGGTGGCCGGAGTTCAATTCCCGCTCACGGCCACCACCGGTGACGATTATCTAAACCGGTCGTGGGCCTCCCCTAGGTAAACTCGGCCTCAAATGAGTACCCTGGAGCAATGCGTAAACGTCGCCACTTCGGGAGTCAAACGTGTCAACGACTCGCCAACTCCCTGGCGTGCCACCCTGGCCATAATGCCGGGTGGTGCTACTCGCTCACAGCACTTGCCCCTGAGAGTCTGCCCGAGGCGACACTTTGTCTGTTGTGTGCGGGGCAGGCGAGGTGGCTCTCTGGTCCCTCGTGGTCCTGGCCATTGAGCGCTACATCGTCATCTGCAAACCCATGGGCAACTTTCGCTTCGGGAACACCCACGCCATCATGGGGGTGGCCTTCACCTGGATCATGGCGATGTCCTGTGCGGCTCCACCCCTCGTCGGCTGGTCCAGGTGAGGACGAGGAGGAGGAGGTGGAGGAGGAGGTGGAGGAGGAGGAGATGATGGGTGTGAATCTCGAGTGTGCAGGCCGGTGTCCCACGGGTGATTTCTTTGAAAGCTGCTTTTTGTGTGTTTAGTTCGTTGTCCTTCGCCCCGCGCACCTCCCAATTAGCGCGGTTGGCTACGTACGGTGTGAAAGAAGTTCAACGTACGCACACAATAGGGGATCGAAGCGCGGGTCTTCGCTGTAGGTGGAGTTGTAGGGTTTCCATGCCAGCCGGACTTACAATGGAGTTCCATAGACTTACATAGAGTCCCATAAATTATGTCTGTGTTTGTATATTTGTATGGCTTCGTAATTTCAACCTCGATGATGGTTACAAACTGAGTAATCATTGGAAAGATGTGATTAACCATGCAAAAAAGATTTAACTACACTTATTTGGACCATCTTATTTGCGTTCAAACTCTCAAAATAATTACTACTCTGCAATATGCTTAATGCGGTTTCTAAGCTGACAGGAAATCTGCGCGCATTACAAATGTGTTTCATTTAAAATAACATAACGGCACATTATGTGTGGCAATATGTTCAGAAGCTAAATGTCAACGGCGAGGTCTGTTAGTCAAAATGAGAGGGCTTCAGGGTAGAGAGTTCTTGTGCAGTTTTGCTCTTCCTCATCCTCCACTGAAGGAGTGCAAACCACTGGTCTACTTATACGGTCCATAATTTGAGTTGCATGGCCACAATCGCACGGCCGCTTGCGTCTTCAATTCCCTACTTGTAAAAGAGATGTTGCGATATGGCCTCGTGATGTTCTCATGCGTATTCTTAGGTTTTTTCGGTAAAGTCACGTAGGTAAAACATCAAAATTAATAAAAATAAAATAAAATAAAGATCACGACGTTTCGGAGGCAACACAAGTCTCCGTCATCAGGTGGGACCGTCACAGCCAGATTTGCTGCATCAAGTGAGGCAAGGATTCAAGATGTAATCCCTTATAAGCAAGTTGAGGGGGGAGGAGAGGGGGGGGGCTCATCAGAATGTGGTAGCCAATGAATGGAAACGTATCGGGAGGGAGGGGGCGGGGTTAAAAAAGGAATGCACTTTATAATGAATGATGCATTTAGTGAAGACATTAATGAACGAATGAATCCACGGAAGGACTGGATGAATGACAGGTACCTGCCGGAAGGAATGTATTCACAGACAATATAAATCAATGGCACGTACCTCTGGGAAGGAATGCGCTCATGTAGGAATGAATTAATCAATGGTAGGTTCGTACTTGAATGAATGCACTAATGTAGAAATGAATGAATAAATGGCAGGTACGTGCTTGAAGGAATGCACTAATGTAGAAATGAATGAAACAATGGCAGGTACATACCGGAAGGAATGCACTAATGTAGAAATGAATGAATAAATAGCAGGTACGTGCTTGAAGGAATGCACTAATGTAGAAATGAATTAATCAATGTTAGGTTCATGCTTGAAGGAATGCACTAATGTAGAAATGAATGAATCAATGGCAGATTCGTACTTGAATGAATGCACCAATGTAGAAATGAATGAATAAATGGCAGGTTCGTGCTTGAAGGAATGCACTAATGTAGAAATGAATGAATCAATGGCAGGTTCGTACTTGAAGGAATGCACTAATGTAGAAATGAATGAATCAATGGCAGGTTCGTGCTTGAAGGAATGCACTAATGTAGAAATGAATGAATCAATGGCAGGTTCGTACTTGAAGGAATGCACTAATGTAGAAATGAATGAATGGATGGTAGGTTCATGCTTGAAGGAATGCACTAATGTAGAAATGAATTAAACAATGGCAGGTACATACCGGAATGAATGCACTAATGTAGAAATGAATTAATGGATGGCAGGTTCGTGCTTGAAGGAATGCACTAATGTAGAAATGAATGAATCAATGGCAGGTTCATGCTTGAAGGAATGCACTAATGTAGAAATGAATGAATGGATGGCAGGCTCGTGCTTGAATGAATGCACTGATGTAGAAATGAATGAATCAATGGCAGGTTCATGCTTGAAGGAATGCACTAATGTTGAAATGAATCAATGGATGGCAGGTTCGTGCTTGAATGAATGCACTAATGTAGAAATGAATGAATCAATGGCAGGTTCATGCTTGAAGGAATGCACTAATGTAGAAATGAATGAATGGATGGCAGGCTCGTGCTTGAATGAATGCACTAATGTAGAAATGAATGAATCAATGGCAGGTTCATGCTTGAAGGAATGCACTAATGTAGAAATGAATGAATGGATGGCAGGTTCGTACTTGAATGAATGCACTAATGTAGAAATGAATGAATGGATGGCAGGTACGTGCTTGAAGGAATGCACTAATGTAGAAATGAATGAATGGATGGCAGGTTCATGCTTGAAGGAATGCACTAAAGTAGAAATGAATGAATCAATGGCAGGTACGTGCTTGAAGGAATGCACTAATGTAGAAATGAATGAATGGATGGCAGGTGCATGCTTGAAGGAATGCACTAATGTAGAAATGAATTAATGGATGGCAGGTACATACCGGAAGGAATGCACTAATGTAGAAATGAATGAATCGATGTCAGGTACATACCGGAAGGAATGAACTAATGTAGAAATTAATGAATCAATGGCAGGTGCATACCGGAAGGAATGCACTAATGTAGAAATGAATGAAACGATGGCAGGTACATGCTTGAAGGAATACACTAATGTAGAAATGAATGAATGGATGTCAGGTACATACCGGAATGAATGCACTAATGTAGAAATGAATGAATGGATGTCAGGTACATACCGGAAGGAATGCACTAATGTAGAAATGAATGAAACAATGGCAGGTACATGCTTGAAGGAATGCACTAATTTAGAAATGAATGAATGAATGGATGGCAGGTATATACCGGAAGGAATGCACTAATGTAGAAATGAATGAATGAATGGATGACAGGTACATCCCGGAAGGAATGCAGTGCTCGTGTGGGCCCGACTACTACACGCTGAACCCCAACTTCAACAACGAGTCGTACGTGGTCTACATGTTCGTCGTTCACTTCCTCGTCCCCTTCGTGATCATCTTCTTCTGCTACGGGCGCCTGCTGTGCACAGTCAAGGAGGTACGTGGAACCCACAGACGGACGAGAGAGTGGAGGAGGCCGTGTGCTCGGTGGCAGATGACGGGGAGCTCTGCATGCTGTTATGAGCTACCCGTCGGAGGCCGTCGGACTGCGAGGGGGGCTACGTACAGAACGAGAGAGTGAGCGAGAGAATGAGCGACAGAACGAGCGAGAGAGCGAGCGAGAGATTTAGCGAGAGAGAGAGAGCGAGCGAGGGTTACATAAAGCCCCGTTTAAAAAAAAAATTACGAAATGATGAACGAAACAAAGTGCCGAATACACCGAGCATCTTCTTGTTTCCACTGATCGTAAAAAAAGAGAGATAGACAGTTTAACACGCAGCAGGCATTCGCACAACCTATATTGTTCATTATCAAGGTCTTTGGGTTAGATCGCGTGAGTATAAATGTGTCCTATGAGACATCTCCTTTAGCAGTGGCAAAATATAGTAACAGGTTTTTACCCTTTCAACTGGTACAAAAACTGACACCTTTATACAAGGCATCATGTTTGCAATAACCACAACACAAGCAGTCAAAATGCAAACAAAAAGAAACAACTCTGATGATGTTAATGATATGCACTGTCCTTACCAGTTGAAAGGGTAAACACCTATCACTATATAAATGTGTCGTAACCCTTATAGCCTTAACAGACTGTAGGGGCAAGTGCTGTTAGCGAGCACCTATGAAGGCCGGCACGGCACACGAGGGGGTGGGTGGTGAACACCACGCCCGGCCGCCTTTGTCTCCCCGGTAGCGATGTTTAGACTCGGCACCAGGTACCCCTTTTGAGGCTGAGGCTTGCAAACACACTGGTTGACTTAACAATTATACAACAGACCATTAGTCTGACAGACGGGCACACTCACGTTGACACACACGCGCGATTCGATGAGTCGTGGATAATAATCGCTTAATCGCCGCTTCCTTTCCACCAGGGGGTCGGCAACCGAAACAACAAGAAGCGGCAATTTTTTTTTTATTTGGTCAACCAAAAAAAATCTCGATATTTTTCAAGAGCCACAATGCATCGTGAATACGCGACGACTTGGTCCTTAATAAGTAACGGGCACTAAGTGGTCCTTAGCGAGCGGCATGCGGCTGTCGAGCCACAGGGTGCTGATCCCTGCCCATGGTGAACTGGATTTCTATGGTAATCTGGGCTTCCAACATAAACTGGACTTCCATGGTGAACTGGACTTCCATGGTGATCTGGTTCTTCCATAGTGAAATGGATTTCCATGGTGAACTGGACTTCCATGGTGAACTGGACTTCCATGGTGAACTGGATTTCTATGGTAATCTGGGCTTCCAACATAAACTGGACTTCCATGGTGAACTGGACTTCCATGGTGATCTGGTTCTTCCATAGTGAACTGGACTTCCATGGTGAACTGGATTTCCATGGTGAACTGGTTCTTCCATGGTGAACTGGACTTACTTCCATGGTAAACTGGACTTCCATGGTGAACTGGACTTCCATGGTGAACTGGACTTCCATGGTGAACTGGACTTCCATGGTGAACTGGATTTCCATGGTGAACTGGTTCTTCCATGGTGAACTGGACTTACTTCCATGGTAAACTGGACTTCCATGGTGAACTGGACTTTCATGGTGAACTGGACTTCCATGGTGAACTGGACTTCCATGGTGAACTGGACATCCATGGTGAACTGGACATCCATGGTGAACTTGAATTCCATGGTAAACTGGACTTCCATGGTGAACTGGACATCCATGGTAAACTGGACTTCCATGGTCAGGGGTCGGCAACCAAAGTAACAAGAAGATAATTTCAAGAGCCGCGCTGCACTCCTTACAGAGGCGCAGGGTGCAGAGTTTTGCCGTCAAGCAGTGACTCTTAACTTGGGGCTGCGAGATGCCCTTTCTGGGGGTGGATTTGTATTTTGAAGGTAAATAATCGGAACACAAATTGAGCACAGGGGCGCATAAGTACAACTCACTTTATACTGTTAGGTTTTTTTCGGTAAAGTCACGTAGGTAAAAAATAAAATTGAAAGTTAATAAAAGTAATATTATTTTTATTTTATTTTATTTCCATTAATACTTTTATTAACTTTAAATTTTATTTTTTTACCAGCGTGACTTTACCGAAAACACCTAACAGTATCAATCCTTGCAGTCACGAAAGCTTCAAATCTAGAAACAACTCACTTTGTTTCGTCAAACCCCGATGTATGTGTGTATTCACATTGTTAATTGTTTTACGATTTAGGTTAAACGCCACTGGTTAATAAGTTGCACAATCTCGCCACTGGGCGGCAGTGTTCGCCTTCAGAATGAATCACACGAGATTCGAAGCTAATCAACCGGGTGGGGTGTTGACTGTGGTGTCAGCCGATTCTCTATGTTCGACTGCATTATATTTCAGAGTTTACTAAGTTTTTAAGTTTTGATTTAAAGCTTTCGTGACTGCAGGGATTCATATTCTTGGTTCTTTCGGTAAAGTCACGTAGAAGGGAAGTAATAAAATAATAGAAATAAAACATAATAAAATAATTCTCACGACGTTTCGGCCACAACGCAAGCAGCCGTCCTCAGGTGAAAACCAGGTCTGTCGAGGCGACAGCGTCTGAATAAAACAGCACACGTGCTTCCAACCCAGCTTATATATATGCTCCAAGCACGTGTGCTGTTTCATTCAGACGCTGTCGCCTCGACAGACCTGGTTTTCACCTGAGGACGGCTGCTTGCGTTGTGGCCAAAACGTCGTGAGAATTATTTTATTATGTTTTATTTTTATTATTTTATTATTTCCATTCTACGTGACTTTACCGACAGAACCAAGAAGATAATTCTATTGAGTTGCGGCCGTTACGTCCGAAAATTTGCGCGCGTTATAAATTGCATTTTTATTATTCTATTATTTGGGTCTTTCGGTAAAGTCACGTGGATAGGTTAACGTGTATTATCAGGAGGATGACAATCGCTTGTGTTGTGATCGAAACGTCGTGTTTTTTATTTATTAATTTGAACCTCTCTACGTGACTTCACCGAAAGACGCAAATAATATGAATTCCTGAAGTTACGAAAGTTTCAAGTCGAGATATTTATGAAAAATAGCTTTATAGCTCTTCCTCCTGCAAGAATAAATAAACGTTCTGATGAGTCTGATTGGGTCACGTGCTGGTCCGGCACTGTGGGGGCAGCAGCGGGAGGTTCCTGGATCACACACAGATGTTGTGAAACTCCCTCCCTGTTGGCTTCCAGGACGAAGTATAACCCTGGCAAGTCAGAGGGCGCTACAGAAAATGTGGACTCCACCTTTTCCGTCTCTATGGGATAGCGTGATGCTATCCTAAGAACAAAAGTAGCTACACATGTAGTAGCTACACATGTAGTAGCTACACGTGTAGTAGCTACACATGTAGTAGCTACACATGTAGTAGCTACACATGTAGTAGCTACACATGTAGTAGCTACACAAGCTACGTGCCCCACACTTTCAAGGGCCCCGCGCTAAATGCTTCCAAGCTGTCAATTCCGGTTCAGTGATTCTGCACTTGCTCTATTACTATAGTACTATACCACCTTCAACTTTCGTGAACGACTGGGTGTTTAAGGTCAGCGATTGATCGTATTATCTGGCTGTGTAGCAAATGAAAAAATACAATTACTTTACTATGCAAGCTAAAAGTCTGTGTTTTAATATTTACGTGTTTTTTTATGTAGGGCCCTTTTATAACATCATGCTACAGGGCCCGCACTAGCTCCATCCGGCAACGCTGCCAACACCCGGCTTTTCCCCCCGGTTTTCTCCGGTTTCCTCCCACATTGTAACACCTATCGGACGATTATACGGCAATATGTAGAGGACCACAGAGCTTGGGAAGAGGGGGTGGGGGTGAATGTTGTGCCGGCTTACTGCTGCCTGACTGCTACCTCCCCGCTCGCCTGTGGTTCCTCCCTCCTCGAGGTTGAGTAACCGCGTGGAGGCAGGAGCCGCATCCACCACGACGGTGACGAGATGTCAACCACCTCGCCGGGAGGGGAGAAAAAAAAACCCCGAGGACCCGGAGAAAAATCCACGCGACCACGCGGAGAGAGAGAGACACGCAAACCCCAAATATAGAGCAGGCGTCAGGGTCGGTTATCGGTATCGAACCAACGACCTCCTGCATAGAAGGGAAGGGTAGTCAGTCATCAGAATGTTTATTTCGAGTGGAGGAATCCGATGAGCTATGAAGCTCTTTTTCACAGATGCCCAGTCGGGTCACGGAACTGAACATATCCGAGCTACCGTGGCAGCGTGTTCCTGGACAGCTCTAACCCCGTGACCCCCTCCAACCTGCCCCCCCCCCTCTCTCTTAGGCTGCCGCGGCCCAGCAAGAGTCGGCGTCCACGCAGAAGGCTGAAAAGGAGGTGACACGCATGGTGGTGCTCATGGTGATCGGCTTCCTCGTGTGCTGGGTGCCCTACGCCTCCGTGGCCTTCTACATCTTCACTCACCAGGGTTCCGACTTCGGCGCCACGTTCATGACCCTGCCGGCCTTCTTTGCCAAGAGCTCGGCCCTCTACAACCCGGTCATCTACATCCTCATGAACAAGCAGGTGAGCGACGCCGTTCACGGCGAGTTGGCACGGCAGTAAGGGGGGGGGGAGTGAGCACAGTCGGTTCATCCGCCAGTAAGGGGCCGTCCATAAATGACGTCACGCACCTGGGCGGGGGGTGAGATATTTGTGACGATGTGTGACGAGGGGGGGGGGGTTGAGAAATGTGACGTCACATCAAAATGCGCAACTTTAAATAAATATAGACAACACGTTCTACTTAAATAGACTTTTTAATAAATGTTTTCTCCTACAACATCAGGGTGCAGCGCCACATTAAATACGCACTGCAATGACAATAGTTTAAAGCGATTTGAAGCATGTTTTATTTTATTTGGGGGGGGGGGGGCAGAGCTTTGTGACGTCATATTTGAGGGGGGGGGGTCTGACTTTTTGTGACGCCGTGTGACGAGGGGGGGGGGGGGTCAAAAATCGTCCAAAATCGCGTGACGTCATTTATGGACGGCTTCCAAGTCTCAAGTCGGTCAAACCCGTGGGGCACCTGCTGGGTCTGTCCCGTGACCTCCTGCCAATCAGCGAGCACCTAGCCTGGCACCATTGCCGTGGTGACGTCACTGGCACCGAGTGGCCAATGGTATTGGTGGCACGGCGAGTTTGTACAGGAGTAGGGGGAGGGGGGCACGGGTGGTGCATCTGTCAGCCGTCTCAAGTAGGTCAAGCCCGTGGCGTCTGCCAACGGGCGATTCGACACTTTCACGTGGCCTCAAAGTGCACCTGGCCTGGCACAGGCGCCGTGGTGACGTCACCGCCACTTTGTGGCAAGTGGTGGCGGTTGTTGTTGGTCGTGATGATGATTTTGGTGGTGCTGGTGGTGGTGGCAGTTCAATGGTTCCCGCTCGCGGTCAGCACCTGTGACGATTTTATGAGCCGGTTCTGGGCCTCCCCAAGGTCGACTCAGCCTGAAATGAGCACTGTACCAGGTGCGGTGTGTAAGCCTAGCCACTCGGGAGACAAAGGCGGCCGGGAATGGTGCTGGCCACCCATCCCCTCGTGTGCCATGCCGGCCTTCATAGGTGCTCGCAAACAGCACTTGCTCCTACAGCCTGTTAAGACTATACGGGGGATCTTTGTCTTTGTTGGTGACAATGTGGTGGTGACGATGTTGGTGATGCCGATGTTGGTGATGATGATGATGTTGGTGGCAGCGATATCGGTGATGGTTATAATGATGTAATAGTTAGTGGTGGCAATGTTGGTGATGATGGTGATGGTGACGATAGTGATGATGGTGGTGGCGATGATGGTGATGATGGTGGTGGCGGCTATGCTATTGGTGATGGTGTTGACAGTGGTGGTGGTGGTGGTAATGCTGCTTATTAACGCACCAACCTGCTGCTTTTGCTGCTGTTCGCGATGACACCAATAACGACAAAGACATTTGACACCGAAAACGACTTTTGCGGTTATTGAATGGTTCACGGCGAAAGAAAAAAAAAATCATCGCCGGCGACGACGACGACGATTTTTGACGATGTCTGCCCTCTCCCGCCACCACGCAGTTCCGCAACTGCATGATCACCACGCTGTGCTGCGGGAAGAATCCCCTGGGCGACGATGACTCGGGAGCCTCGACCAGCAAGACGGAGGTCTCCTCCGTGTCCACCAGCCAGGTGTCCCCCGCCTGAGACGCGTCCGTGCGACGCCACGACCAGGAGATCTGACCGACCACCTGGAGGAGGAGGAGGACGGGGGGTGGGGAGATCCAGGTGGAGGGTGGGTCGGAGGGTAGACTAGAGGGATAGAGTTGGGGATGTGGGTGTGTGTGTGTGTCTAAGTGAATGGGGGTCTTAGAGGAGGAGGGAGGAGAGAGGCATTAACAACTTCGGCGACGAACACAAACGTTTCGTTTTAGGACCGCGTCCGTGTGACGGCAACGACCGTGGCGTTTTGGCTCTGGGAGCGACCCCCATCGCCCGTTGCCAGCTGCCCCTGTGCGGCAACAAGGTGAACAGGGCACGGGTCTGTAGGCGGGCGTTCGTCTGCCAGGGGAGGTTCGGGGGGGCGACGGCGGGGCGATGTCACCGTGGCTTTAACCCATCGCCAAGTCGTTTTTGCGAATACAAATGTTTCAAATTGGGCAGATTTGCTAACCGTGACGCTGGGGGCACGCAGGGACCCACGCCTGCTCCCTCACCTCCCTCCCTCCCTCTCCCCTGTCGGACGGTGACGCGCGCGGTTAAACGGCCACTGCGCAGGGGACACGGGGGGCGTCTGCCGAACGCCCTGACGCCTCCTGCTGTATTGCCAGAAGGAAAAGGGCGATACTCATTCTTATTGTTCAGACGGGGGGTGGTTGGGGGGAGGGGTTTGGGGGCTGGGGCGCGTTGTTCGCGGTTAGATTCGTCAGCCGGCGACTTCTTGTGAAGGCGATGAGCGGGGAGCTGTCATTGTGCGATTGTCCTCCTGGATATAAGATGGGAAAGGGGTAAGGGAGGGAGGGAGGTAGGGATAGAGGGAGGGAGGTAGGGAAGAGGGGAGGGAGGGAGGGAGGTAGGGAGGGAGGTAGGGATGGAGGGAGAGAGGTAGGAAGGTAGGGAAGAGGGGAGGGAGGGAGGCATCATGCAGGACTGGTTTTGGAATCCCGTTGAGTTTGAATTCTGAGTCGGGGGAATCCAATTTCAGCAGCCAGCAGCATCTTCAGCCTCCAAGCCGCACTGCCATGGCACGTGGCTGCATTGCTGCTGGGTCCTGTCGTCCCCTGCGACCACTGCGATGTCATCCCGCCGCTGGTCCCGTGACCGCCACCTCCTCCTCCTCCTCTTTCTCTCGGGGCTCCCCGCCACGCCGTCGCGAATAGCGTCTCCCATCTCTCGTCGGCCGTCCCCATGACGCTGCTCCTCCTCTGCCCATTCGGCGTCTCTTGCTGTAGCAAACGGCGTCGTGGATCTCCGTTAAAACAACGCGAACTAACCAAAAGCCAAAGTCGTGTCCACCTCCTGGTAAATCATCGGCTTGTCGCGTCACGCGGAAGGCAATCCCTGTTTGTTGTTGTTGTTGGTACCCAGGGATTCCTAAACCCTCACGCCCCTTCAGCTACCCCGCCGGATGACCGCTAGCTGGTGGCATTCAGAGCTGCCGGGTAGAGGTGTCCTGCGAATAGGGGTGTGCCCCGTGACCTAAGGCGGTGCGTGCGAGGGGGAAACACTCTATCCCAGTGCTCTTCGTTGCAAGGGTCGCGCGGCCCCTGGTGGCCCTTTAGTGCGGCCCCCGACAATACACAACACAACACGTGACAACGCTCCTCATCGTCATCGTGCTACTGTTAAACCTCCAAATGTGTTGCGGCCCTCACACTGATGATATCTTGTCAGCGAAAGTGTCCCCACTCCCCCTCTGAAAATTTTTGAAAAACACTGGGCCTAAGAAATGGATGCTCATTACCATCAACCAAGTCCGATTCATGTCCTAGAGTTATACCCCCCCCCCCACACACCGCCCTCCCTCCCCAGTGTGAGTGTTGTCTGTGTGTCAATATCGTAATGAAATATAACCTCAAATGTTCATCACCGCCACCACCACTATCGAGTAATTTGTCTCGGCAGTACTTCGTCGTAATCGTTACCTCTCTCCGCGTCTCCGCCAGAGTCCTCCGAGTCACATCGCGCGCCGCTGCTTGAAACGTTCTTTTATTTCTTTCTTTATTTTCTTCTTCTCAAATTCCAGCCGGAGGGACAGAGAGCGACGCGGGGCCACGCGCCGTTTCCGTGTTCACCAAATTTCTTTCTCGTTTCAAAGGCACCCATTGGCTAAAACGTCTCACTCGATCGACTTGTGGAGTAGGACTTGTCGAAGTAGGGCACCACCACTCGAGTACGAAGGTATTGATACGTATCAAAATAAGATCGAGCCTCCCGTAAGTCACGTGACTTCGGCGTTGCCCCCCCCCCCCCCGCTCTCTTCCCACCGCCCACTGTGAAAACAGACGCCGTGATGCAGCTCAATTCCGCTCGCTCCTTCCTGCGCTCTTCTCGCTCTCATCCCTCTCCTCCTCATCATCATCCTCACCACCCTCTCATCATCATCACCACCCTCTCATCATCATCACCACCCTCTCATCCCTCTCATCATCATCATCCTCACCACCCTCTCATCATCATCACCACCCTCTCATCCCTCTCATCATCATCATCCTCACCACCCTCTCATCATCATCACCACCCTCTCATCATCATCACCACCCTCTCATCCCTCTCATCATCCTCACCACCCTCTCATCATCATCATCATCATCCTCACCACCCTCTCATCATCATCATCATCATCCTCACCACGCTCTCATCATCCTCACCACCCTCTCATCATCATCATCATCATCCTCACCACCCTCTCATCATCCTCACCACCCTCTCATCCCTCTCATCATCATCATCCTCACCACCCTCTCATCATCATCATCATCATCTTCACCACCCTCTCATCCCTCTCATCATCATCATCATCCCAACCACCCTCTCACCCCCTCCCCCACCCTAACATCTTGACCCAGTTATTCCTCCTCCTCTTCTCCTACCTGGCTTCTCCTCTCTTCTTGTTGCTCATCCTGAGAGCCGTGCCCTCTCCTCTTTGTCCGTCTTGGGGGACTTCCGTTCCTGGCCTCCATTCCCTCTCCCGTTCCTTTCTCGTTCGACGCGCGTCGCTCCCTTGGCTCTACTCACCACGGGTAGAGTAACAAAAAAAAGCAATTGATTTTCATCTTCTTGGTTCTTTCGGTAAAGTCACGTAGAAGGGAAATAATAAAATAAAAATAAAACATAATAAAATAATTCTCACGACGTTTCGGCCACAACGCAAGCAGCCGGAAAAATAAATAAAAGCAATTTATTATCGTACAATATTCATCGCACAATCCTGCGAGCAAGTTCGCGCAGAAGTCGGGATGCGGCAAGCGCGGCGAGGCGGCGGCGAGATGGACCGGGAACGGCGTCCTGGGACGCAGAGGCTGAAATTTGAGGACCGAAGATTCCTCGAGATCGATAAGTCACGGAATACGCTGCAACCCCCTGGCTCAGGGTTTGAGAGCCGGTGACGCGTGTTGACAGCACCTCGTGTCGCTCCAAACACAACCGCGGGATACACTTTAAAAGAGTTGTGCAGACGCGACACGGCGCTGTGGTCGTCATTGGAGTGCACCTGAAAGCCACTTTTAGAGTCCTCTCGCGGTGGATGGAGTTGGCTAGCTGCGTGCGTGCGTCTGTACGTGTGTAATAAAGGTCGTTGAGGCGACTTCTGGAATCCGTCTTTTATTCAACTTGTATTACAGCTTTCCTTCCCGCTGCTGACAGGCAGCGTGAGAGGGACAGACAGAGAGACGCACTGCCACGTGGCAACCCGGAGCCCCGCTCCCGCGTGGCCCCCTTCCCCCGTTCGTTCCCGTTCTGACCACGTATCGTTCGTCTCCACCCCTATTTAATACCCGGGTCACGTGGTACGTTTCTACCAACCCTGGTTAGCCTCCATGGAATATTCCAGGCTCCCTCGTAAGCTCCCGGGACCACGCCCCTGACTCATCTCTCCATTGGCTGTGGCCAAAGCCAGCAGAACCAATCATCTACTTACAGCTGTCACCTTTCCATTACGTCAGGGCCACGCCCCTAGGCTTCCCCCCCATTGGCTATAGACCAGGACCGGCAGAGCCAATCATCATGACGAGTTGTGATACGTCAGTGAGCCGGATATATCCTCACATTACACGTGCAATGAGACCAGCTGCCTCATTCCCCAGTGAACTTTGGTTGAAAATAATGAGCGCTTGCTAGCGGGAAAACGTTTGATTTCATGTTTGTCTCCGTGTCTCTCTGAACGTATCTCCCGGTTATTATCTCTCCGTGTGGCGTCCCAAATGAATCCAAAATACCTCTCATCTTCTTACATCTTCTTCTTCCTTCTCGTGTCCCCTGTCTCGATCCGCGGTGCGTGTCTCTCGGTAAACAACTCTCACGTCACACGGTGAAAGCGTCATTTTTATGTTCCCCTGCCCAAGGAGGACAACCAATACACCTTCTGTTCTTTCCCCTTCGATTAGCGCTGTTGGCTACGTACGGTGCAAAAGAAGTTCAACACACATACACTACTATACACTACACGACTATACACTACCCTATACACTACTACACACAACACGACTGCACACTATACTATTATACGCTACTATACCATTATGCTACATTGAGAACTAATTTCTTTAGAACTGCTGGTTGTTGTTGTGTTTAGTTTGTTGTCTTTCCCCTGCACCTCCGATTAGCACGATTGGCTACATACAGTGCGAAAAAAGTTCAACGTACACGCGTGCATGGGGAAACATCGCACATCTACCTGCTTGTGTTCGTGCTACGTTCTTTTTTTTGGGTTGTAAATACGACGCAATGGAAACTTACGATAACCAGCGGTTCACAGTAAAACTCAACGTAAGATTCCGCTTCGCTAGTCGGGCAGTGACGTCGCGTCCGCCATGTTGTTGTTCGTTGTGACTCTGGCCACCAAGATGGCGGCAGTTGATTTCGTGAATGTTTCGTTCCATGATAATAACAAACACGGTAATAATTACACTTGTGTCATTTCACTCTCTGCATAGTTATATATATATATGTGTACACACGCACGCCTCCGATTAGTACGGTTGGCTACGTACGATCAGAAAGAAGTTCAACATACATACACACGTGTCCTCAATTTGTATGCAATATCCTCACATATGTCTTGCGATTACGTCATATGCTTGTTCTCTGGAATGTCGATTAATCTATTAAAAAATATATTTCTTCTGCTCACGATGCATGTGTGGAATCTTGCCTGAGATCATCTATAATTTATATACGTCGATGACATCACCGCCACCACCTATTTAAGGCCTTCTTCTTTGTCGTGTCTCCTGTCCAACCTCTGCACGGGTCTTTCACCAAAATTCTGCGCAGGCGACCGCTTCTGACGTTGACATTGCCAAATCTTGAGGAGTAGCATCGTGGTGCTGTGCAGCATCTCAGGTGATGGTCCATGTTGTTTTCTTCTCCTGACAAGCACATTGGTCAGTTGTGGAGAAGCCCCCCCCCCACACCATGATTTCATGACAGAGTTGCATCTGCCGAAACCAACCCTCAGTCTGTTTAGGCTCCACCGTGTGAACCATTTGGAATTATTGGAGCCCAGACGCGAGCTCCTCACTGGGACCGGAGGACATTTTCAGAATTCTGGCGAACTTGCCTGATGATGGCGGTTGGAACCAATGGCTAAAACGTCCACGCCCAATTGTGCAACGTCGTGATTTGCTCTCCAGCAGGAATACACTGGCACTTTTGTTCACGTGACAACTTTACACGGACTCCTGTACTTACGAACAATCGACTTATGTACTTTCAGAGATACGAACAAACCTGTCTGTATGTCCAGTTGCCTGTTCAGACGGAAATTCGTAAGTTCAACCGCCGCGCAATAGATGGTGGTGGCATCTACATCTGCAGAACGTGAAGAACCAGTGGCATCTACATCTGCAGAACGTGAAGAACCAGTGGCATCTACATCTGCAGAACGTGAAGAACCAGTGGCATCTACATCTGCAGAACGTGAATAACCAGTGGCATCTACATCTGCAGAACGTGAAGAACCAGTGGCATCTACATCTGCAGAACGTGAAGAACCAGCGGCATCTACATCTGCAGAACATGAAGAACCAGTGGCATCTACATCTGCAGAACATGAAGAAACAGTGGCATCTACATCTGCAGAACATGAAGAATCAGTGGCATCTACATCTGCAGAACATGAAGAATCAGTGGCATCTACATCTGCATAACATGAAGAACCAGTGGAATTTACAACTACAGGAGATTATACAACTTTTAAAGCCACTCCTCGTGTTTAGTGTACATGCCGTACAACATGTTTGGAATCGACAGGAGTAAAGTTGGACTTACGAACAAATCTACTTACGAACAGACATGTGGAACCTAACTCGTAAGTAGAAGAGTCCCTGTATTAATTGTATGTGTCAAGTGGACACATATTTTACCTGTGAAATTAGGAATTGTCACGATGGGTTCTATAGAGTGCTCGTATTCAGCCGGGGAACAGTCCACAGTTTTTTTTTACACATCCAGCCACGTCCATCTGGCCTTATTTTGTCATCATCTACTTATGTTGTCCTCGTGAACATTACAGGGATATAAGACACAGTAATATTGGATTGTTATTGATTTTCGTACTTTGTACTTCAAGTGGTAGTGCCTTACACCTCTGATGTTAAGTGAGAATCGAACTCATGCGGCAGGGTTATAAGGTGAGCTGTGATAACCACTGCGTCACCGCTCCTCCAATGGTTAACCAAATGAACGTATTGCCGGTAAAAAAAAAACCCAATATCGCTACATTTTTTCCCCCACGTTTCGCAACCCCGGTCAGAAAATCTTGCGCGATCGGAAGACAAATGTCACGAGTGGTTAAACACGAAGGCTTCACAGTCTGTTGCCGTAGAGCAGTGGCTCTTCTTCTTCTTAACCGGGGGGGTACACACAACCCCCTGGTGGTGCGAGACATGGCCAGGTTGATTCTAGATTGGGATCTTTCGTGACTTCAAGGATTCATACTCTTAGTTCTTTCGGTAAAGTCACGTAGGTAGAAAATGAAATAAAAATTAATAAAAATTAAATAATAAAATCACGACGGAGACTTGTGTTGCCTCGAAAACGTCGTGATTTTATTATTTTATTTTTATTAATTTTTATTTCATTTTTTACCTACGTGACTTTACCGAAAGAACTAAGAGTATGGCCAGGTTGGTTTAGAAGGTGAATAATCTGAACGCAAATTAAGCACGGGGCACGCAAGTACTACTGTACTTTATATCATCAAACCTATGTATTAATTAACATTGTATTTTAACAAAAATATACGATTGATAACCAAGACTGCAGTTAAAGGAGTTAAGAACCACTGCCGTATAGCAGCACCCAGCCTGGCGGACCATTGGCTTGGCTCCGTGTTCCAAAGGCCGGGTTTGACTGCTCGTGTCCAACCTTAGAGACTTGGATCGGACGGTTCCTCAATTAATTTCTTGGCATCAACAAGATGACGACTCGTGAGTGTTGCCACCACCGCTGCACGTTCGAGTGGGAAAGCAGTTGCTGAATCGAAAGTGCAACTTCTGATGAAGAGTCTGCGGCTCACTCAAGGGCCAACAGCGACATCGACAGATTGTTTAACGAGGACCGGTGTGTTATGCTGCACCAATACGTCCACACACGGTACCCTATAATGCACACAAGATACAGCGCTTGCCCCACACAGCCGTGTGCGGGGCTACATAGGGTAGCATTGTCTCTGTGGCCACTCACCTTGAGAAATGGGAGTTGGAGTCCTTGACACGGATGCCGTGAGGTTAATCCGCTTGCTGGAGGTCCTGAGTCTCGATCCTTGGTGGTGTTAATCTAAAATCATCACCCTCCACCACCATCACCGCCACAACCATCACGTATCCACCACCCCCCCCCGCCCACCCTCCACCAAGATCACATGCTCCCACTTCCACCCAAACTCCCCCCCCCCCCACACACACAAGGCCCTAATCCCAGAGGTAAAAAAGCAGTAAATCTGGTTCACTCTGGGTGGTGGTGGGTGGATTAACGGAGTCGGATTTTGACTTTGCAAATCAGCAGCCGTGGCTGGAGATTCTCAAGTCACTTGGCAGCGACTGCCCGCCCGTTGGCTACGGACTCGTTCCCGTCGGGGTAATGTGGAATGGATCTTTCACAGCCGGGATGTTGGAGACGGGAGTTCGATTACAGACACCCGTGCTGTCAACTCCCTTGTCCATCGTCTCATCCTCCACGACCCCCGTGACCTGTCTCGCATCTCTACATCTGCCACAATGTGGAGAGAGAGAGAAAAAATAATTACTCGCAAATTGACGAATTAGGGAAAACCGATAGCAACGTCGCGCCCCCCTCCTCCCCACCCCCTTCTTACTCGAGCAGACGAACTACTGGGAGGTGGGTGCTGCGTTCACCTAATGCCGCACAGGGACAGCTGCCATCAGGGGAGCCCCTAGGCTAAAACGAATTGGCGCTCCTAAACATAAACGTAACAATAACAACGAAAAAACCTCAACAGATTCGTCAATAACACGGGGGTGGTCTTGAAATAACAAAGATATATAACAGGCGACGTTTCAGACAAAAGCCCTTCTTGCAGTACATTGAGAACAACTTAAATGTTGCTGTTGCATGAAGTCAATCCATACTCCAAACTAATTTGTTGTACTGTAAACACCTCCCATTTGTCCCCGTGATGTATGCGACCAACAGCGGTGGTTCTCTCCACTGCTGGATGAAGGCCTCCTCCCCCGTGCCGTCGACATCACAATCCCGCAATACATCTCGCTTCTGCGCGTCAGCTGATCACGTCGGATAGAGGCGCAGCCCTGCAATTGCTCCGCTCGCGCCCCTGCTGCCGGAAGGGGCATCGGCTCGAGAGAGCCCTCGACAGCTCCCCGCAGAGGAGGGCAATTTCGGCATTCTCGCTTTCACAATGGCCAGACGTTCTCTGGTAGAGATGGGAGCACCCACTCATTAACCCCATCACCACACTCTTTTATTCATCGAGGAAAGCCACACTACTTCCTTGGACTCTTTTTCGAGACGGTCCTGCCGCTGCTATATTTCGTTTATATTTGAGTATGTTTTGAGCCAATAAATGATGAATTGTGTTTATTATAACGAGTGTTAATGCGCGGAGGAAATCCGAGCACCCGTAGAAAATCCACGCCTTGCGCGAGGAGTCAACAGCAACAACAACTGTGTCTCCGTACAGATGGAAACAGATGGCGATTAGTCCACACTCGCTGTACCGCCTTCTCCTGACCAGCCTGGGTAGCACTGAACCCCTTCGACGCCCATTCACGGCAAGAAGGGAGTTTCACAACAACATCTGTGTGTGCGGTGGTCCACCAACCCGCGTGTAGCATAGCTTTGGCGTGTTGCAGAGTATTCGACAAGGCTCGTTCATGGGTGGGTGGGTTGGTGGGTGGTGGGTGGGTGGATTGGTGGGTGGTGGGTGGGTGGGTGGGCGGGTGTGTGGGACGAGAGGGTTAGGGGATTTTAAAACCAATTGCCCATTGTTGAAATTGCCCAGCAGGAGGATCTCTGGCCAAGTGCGTTCACCCTTGTCACCATCCCCAACCATCGATATTAAAATATAACTCAGAAATAAACCTTCACACCCCCCCCAAAAAAATATATAGATGTGTGTGTATATATGTGTGCATTCATTGTAGCGGTTAGCGCGCTGCGCTACGAACCTGGTGGCCCGGGTTCGATTCCCGCTCGCGGCCAATATCAGTGACGATTATCTGAACCGGTCCTGGGCCTCCCCTAGGTCGACTCAGCCTCAAATGACTACCTGGTGCGATGTGTAAACATCGCCACTAGGGACAGGAAGGCGGCCGGGCGTGGTATTGGCCACGCACCCCCTCGTGTGCCGTGCCGGCGTTCATAGGTGCTCGCTAACAGCACTTGCCCCTACAGTCTGCTAAGGCTATCTGGGGGATCTTTGTCTTTGTCTTTGTCTACACACCTTCTATACCAATCCTACGCTCACTAAATACTTAATCTAATTTGGCACAGACAGACGAATGAGATGTTAATGATGGTCGAATGTAGGAGATGAAATCACACATCGCGTGTGTGTGGAGTATTGACATGACGGTCACCATCACCACCATCCTCCTCCTTTCGGGATGCGGTGGCGATGTTGCCGATCGCAACGATTTTCGCGGTTCACGATTTTCGCGGCCGCCCTGGTGAATACTGCGGATCGCTTTTCCAATGACGTCATGCGGCCCAAATCTCACAAGTTGCCCTCGCAAATCAGAGGCCTCGTCGGGTGGAAGTCGCGTGGCAGCGATTTCCCCCAATACGGTGAACCTCCCGCACAGAGCCGGCCCTAGACCTTTGGGGGCCCTAAGCAAAATTTGGTTGGAGGCCCCTTTGATGTATGATTTTTTTCACCCACTCGCTAGCAGTGACTCTAGGGGGGCCCTCTGCTGGCCACGGGGCCCTTTGCAATTGCAAGGGTCGCTTAGTGGCTGGGCAGGCTCTGCTCCCGCAGACTAGACCCGTCTGCGAAACGTGGCAGCGTCTTCGTTCCTTCATAGATGCTCGCGAACAGCGCTTGCCCCAACAGTCTGTTAGCAGGCTGACTCTCTATGGCTATGTGCACGCGTGTACAGTGAAGTTATTTGCGTTTTTTTTTAAGTATCATGGTTATAAGTCCTAACAGCCTCGTCAGCGGTCTGGCATATGACCAACAGTGGGATGATGTGTTCCTCGAGATTGTGTGTGTTTGGGGAGCTGGAGCGTAGCGGTTAGCGCACTGCGCTACTGTTTGGGGCCGTCCATAAATGACGTCACGCAGCTCGGAGGGGGGGGGGGGTCAGACATTTGTGACGATGTGTGACGAGGGGGGGGGGGGGTTGAGAAATGTGACGTCACATAAAAATGCGCAACTTTAAATAAATATATAATTGTTATTACAACACTAATTGTTATAACAACACTCCTACAACATCAGAGTGCAGCGCCACATTAAATACGCACTACTATGACAATAGTTTAAAGCGATTTGAAGCATGTTTTATTTTCAAAATGGAAATATGGCTTTGGGGGGAGAGGGCAGAGCTTTGTGACGTCATATTTGAGGGGGGGGGGTCTGACTTTTTGTGACGCCGTGTGACGAGAGGGGGGGAGGGGGTCAAAAATCGTTCAAAATCGCGTGACGTCATTTATGGACGGCCCCTTAGCCTTGCGCCGTACGAATGACGTGAACATCAAACACACTCAATTATAATTGGCTCGTATTGTAATCGCTGTCGATTTCGTGTTAGAAGCCAGAAGGACTTGGAGGAAGGCAAGCAAAATATGAAAAAAAAAGTTGATTATGAAAACATGAGTAGAAAATCCGTTCTTGTAGACTCCTCGAGATTCGGATTTAATTATGGGCGGCTGAACCCCCCCCCCCGCATTTGAACCAACAATCTCTGCGCTACTGCCTCAATGCTGTAAGTGACACACGTACAATGCCAGTAGCGTATATGCAGTTCCCAGAGGCAGACTTTACAGCAGTGAGAATTGTCTGTATGTTGAACTTCTTTTGCACCATACGTAGCCAACCGTACGAACCACAGGTGCGGTGACTATAATGTGCCGATGAGTCCTAATTATGGAAAAATCCGGTCCAAAGTTGTTGTTTTCTGTATCACTGCTGCCTTTGCTGCTGTGAGTCGGTGGCATTTGCTCAAGAAAAAACGTTGATGATGCTGACGACCTATAACACAAGAAGAAAGCACAATGGACTTCTTTAGGACGTGCCGATAATGCATGTTACATGCGTGGCGTTGTGGTCTCAACTTGGCCACTCATACCAGTTGTCTGTGCACCATGGCCAACACAACAGCAGCATCAACAAACAATATGTTAAACTTCTTCTTGGTTCTTTCGGTAAAGTCACGTAGAAGGGAAATAATAAAATAAAATAAAACATAATAAGAATGATGAGAATTATTTTATTGTGTTTTTTGTATTATTTCCCTTCTACGTGACTTTACCGAAAGAACCAAGGAGATGAATCCCTGCAGTCACGAAAGCTTTAAATCGAAATATGTTAAACTATCTATATAAAAAATATATTACATATATCATCTCATAATTACAAGTTTAACACGGAGTCTTTCGCCACCAATATTATCCATAATGAAGGGGTTTTTTGGGTTACATTGCGTAAGTATGAATGTGTCAGACGCTGTCTCCCCGACAGACCTGGTCTTCGTTGTGGCCGAAACGTCGTGAGAATTATTTTATTATGTTTTATTTTTATTATTTTATTACTTCCCTTCTACGTGACTTTACCGAAAGAACCAATAAGAAGAAAAATATGAATGTGTCGTTAACTCACCACCACTCGACACAGCCAATTAGTAAGGTTTGTCACGTAAACAAAATAATTATGGCAAATCGCCTGATGAAACTGGCTGTACTCACGAACGAAACGTCCCAGTGCTCAAATTGTAAATGTTGCGGGTTTACTCTCCAGCACACGGGCGTGCTGAAGTAGTCACGAACTGGCACGTTTTGTTCACGTGACAAACTCTACACTCATTGGTTTGTGCCGGGTGGTGGTGGGTTGACGACACATGTATAATAATTGTTTTTTTACCCTTATATCTGGCCACAAAACTGACACCTTTTTCACAAGGAGTCATGTTTGCATAGCCGCAATAAGTCTCACATGGGTCCAACCCATGTGAGACTAGGCTCTAAGGAAAGCTGTCTCGGGTGTGGACCAATCAACTTCAAGGACAGTGCACATTATCAGAGTTATGTGTTTTGTGTGGATTAAAACTGCAGGTATTGTGGTCTATGCAAACATGACTCCTTGTAAAAAAGGTGTCAGTTTTGTTGCCAGATAGAAGGGAAAAAAAACCAATTATCATATTTTTTACTGGCAAATGAGGTTCCAATGGTGACACATGTATACTTACGCGATCTAACCCTAAACTAACCCTGTATTCATGTTCTTGGTTCTTTCGGTAAAGTCACGTAGAGTGGAAATAATAAAATAATAAAAATAAAACATAATAAAATAATTCTCACGACGTTTCGGCCACAACGCAAGCAGCCGTGCTCGGACGCTGTCTTTCTGACAGACCTGTTCTTCACCTGAGGACGGCTGCTTGCATTGTGGCCGAAACGTCGTGAGAATTATTTAATGTTTTATTTTTATTATTTTATTATTTCCAATCTATGTGACTTTACCGAAAGAACCAAGAAGATGAATCCCTGCAGTCACGAAAGTTTTACATCGAGACACGTGTATACTTACGCGATCTAACCCGAAACAAACCCTCTATTATGGATCACGATTCCAACAAACACGTTCTGTGCCATTCGTCGTCGTCGCGTGGAAGGGCAGGTGTATGAAGAAGCTCCATCGCCTGCTCGTCTATTGTAAAGCAACAACATCAACACCGATTGCTTGATCTACCAGCCGCGAACCATCCACTGTTACAGCAACGACAAAGAGATCCCCCGTATAGCCTTAACAGACTCTAGGGGCAAGTGCTGTTAGCGAGCACCACCTATGAAGGCCGGAACGGTACACGAGGGGGTGGGTGGCCAGCACCACGCCCGACCGCCTTTATCTCCCAATTGGCGATATTTACACACCGCACCGAGTACTTATTTGAGGCTGAGTCGACCTAGGGAGGGCCCAGGACCGGTTCAAATATTCGTCACTGGGTGTTGGCCGTGAGCGGGGGATCATAGCGCAGTGTAGCGCTAACCGCTACACTACAACAACAACAACCGCCTTTCGCCACCAAGCGGTGACGTCACCACGCCGCTTGTGCCAGGCTATGTGCACCTTGAGGCCACGTGAAGTGTCGAACGCCCGCTGGCAGGAGGTCACGGGGCAGACCCAGCAGGTGCAACGGATCGACTGAGATGACTGAGATGACTGGCTGATGCACCCACCTGTTCCCCCTACTGTGCCATACATACACACACACGCGCACAGCACACACACACACACGTGCACAGTACACGCACACATGCACACGTACATACACACACACACATGCACACGTACATACACACATACATGCACACGTACATACACACACACATACATGCGAGTGTACATACATGCACACGTACATACACACACACACATGCACATACACACATACATGCACACGTACATATATACACTCACACATGCACACATACATACATGCACACGTACATACACACACAGACATGCACATACACACACACATGCACACGTACATACACACACACACACGTGCACACATACACACACACATGCACACGTACACACACACATACATGCACACGTACATACATACACACACTCACACATGCGCACAGTACATACACACCTGGTCACTGCCTCTCGGTGGGACGACCTAACTGAGCTCCCACACGCGTTGAGCCTCGAAGCGAATTACAGCACACGTGGTGAGTGGCACGAGAGGCTGAAGCAACGTGGCCCTAATTCCGCGGGTGTCAAGTTGCGTTGGATGATGGAGTCACTTATCATAATTACTTCCAATTTCCATTGCCCCCGAAAAGCCTCCACCCCCCCCCCCACACACCCCCCCAAACACTTTAACAGCGACCTCCCATCCTTCCCTCGCCAACGTAGCACCCGTCCCACCGCCACCAAACCTCATCATCATCATCCCTTCCAGAGCCAAGCGCCAGGTCTCATCCAGTTCACCCAAGACGTCCTCACGAAAGGGATTATCCAGAATCAGCGCGACCCAGATGTCCGACGCCGCCGCCACGCCTCAAGGATTCGCCTCGCTCGGAGGCTGTCACCTGAAACAGCCACTGACACCGTCTTCCTGGAGAGAAGAAACGAAAGTGAAGTACTTCATCAGAACCCAGATTTGAGCGGCGGAGTTAGGTGGCCGGAAATCGATTTGTCGAGGGTCTTCGAGCGATACCAATTCAGCATTGAATGACTTCTTCAATGGAGGAGGAACTGCAACAACGAAACGCGCGCGCTCTCTCTATCTCTCCCGAAGTCCTCCCGTCGAAACGAGCAGTACATTTTATCGACGTATATATGCCGTGTTCTACCCCTTAGTTCTGGTTGACCCTGCGTGACCACGGCCATCCCCTTGGTGGCGAAATGTTAATGACCTCGCCTGGCATGCGAGAGGTCCGTGGGTTCGATCCCGACCCTGAAGTCGACATATTTGGAGTTTGCATGTCCTCCCCGTGGTCGCGTGGATCTTTCTCTGGGTCCTCCGGTTTTCCCATCGACATCTAGAAACGTGCGTTTAGAGTTTTTGTCTGCTCTAAAGTTCCACGTGAGCTGTCAGTTGTGGTCAAGTCGCTTCTGAGACAGAGCTGTGTAGCTTCAGTCGGCCTTACCTGGTAACATAAAAAATCAACCCGTAAAAACAAAGTTTTTTTTACTATAAATCCTTTATATGCCTGGCGGCTAGAGTCCTCTCGTCTTCTGGCTTGAGATGGCTGCCACCTATTGGTCAGATGATTACCTGCCACCATTAAGCAATTGGTAATTAAATATAATTTTTTTTCCTAAAAGTGTAACATTTTGGAAATTTGTTTCACGATTGTCACGCACAACGAGTCTGTGTGCAAAATGTCAGCTCGATTGGATCACGGGAAGTGGGTTAAAAAACGACCGAAAGATTTGCACGGTCCTAAGCGCGCAAGCGCGCAAGCAAGTGAACTTAATATAAAGAATTAAAAAAAAAATAGTTGGTAACAGTAAATCGTCTGTAATATTCTCTTCTCCATATTTGGCTGCGAAGTGGCGGATGTATCCTACCTAAAACTATTTCAACTAATTTCCAAAAGAGAGTTCATGCCTCGTGCATTGATGTGAATGTTAGTCAGTTTCAACGTGTGTTCATACAAATTAAATAACTCCACGCGATGTGTCAAAATAAATATATGTGTAATAATTCTAGATTTGAAGCTTTCGTGACTGCAAGGATTCATAGTCACGTAGGTAAAAAATAAAAATTAATAAAAGTAAAATAAAAATAAAATTTTAAATTAAAATAAAAATCACGACGTCACATCATGATAGCTGTATCAAGTAAGTTACTTGATACAGCTATCGTGCTGTGACGGTTCCACCTGAAGACGGAGGCTTGTGTTGCCTCCGAAACGTCGTGATTTTAATTTTATTTTTATTTTACTTTCATTAATTTTAATTTTTAATTTTTACCAACGTGACTTTACCGAAAAAACCTAAGAATATGTGTAATAACCCTATGTGTCCTGACTTATGGGCCACTCTGTATATACAATATTCCAAAAAGAAAAACTTTTATTTAACCAGGTAAGGCCCACTTGAGCTGCATAGTTATTTTTCAGAGCGACCTGTTTTTGTGCGTGTGAGTGTATCAGCACCACGTGGGGGAGCGGTGGCGCAGTGGTTAGCGCGCCGCCCCACGAATTTGGCGACCCAGGTTCGATTCCCGTTCACGGCCACTAGTACCAGCGACGATGATCTGAACCGGTCCTGGCCCTCCCCTAGATCGACTCAGCCTCAGGGAAGACAAAGGCGACCAGGGCGTAATTGCTGGCATCATCGGATGTCGCCCTTGCACATCTGGCCACACAGGTTGGGGGAACGAAATAAAATTAAGGTCGCGCTTAAACAATCCACCACCAACAACCAACACACACACACACGTAACCCCCCCCCCCCCAGCCACCTATCTCCGTTTAGACAAAAATAAATAAATAAGCAATTATATCAAATTAAGACTCCGGGCTTCCAGGGCTTAGGCGGCGAGATTGAGGTCGTCTTTCTTTCTGCTAACGAAAAAAAAGTCTTCTCATCTCTGCTGCTCGAGTCTATATAAGCGGGTGGTGGACGAGCACTACTTCTTTGGGTGATACAAAAATCCACGAACGCAAACTACCATCATCACCACCACCGCCACCACCACCACCAACAACAAGAACAACAGCAGCAGCAGCCATCACACCTGAGGGGGGCTTGGGAATCGAACCGCGAATTGCACTCCAGAGATCTTGAAATTGGTTTCAGAAGGGAAATATTTCAAACAAAATCTTTTTTTTAACTAAAGCGTTGTTTTTTTTTGCTTCTTCTTTTCTGTGGTAACATTTTTTTTTATGTATAAAGGTATTTATTGTGATCATAAATAGTGGAAATTTCGTTCAAGTGAGATGGAGTAGTTGCTCCAGCATAGTGCGTGTCAGTGCATAATCAAAGTTGTAATATTTACTTTAAAGAATTCAACATTATATAACGCGAGGCAAAAAATTAACGCAGTAAAGAATTTACAAACACCTCGTAGGTTCACTAAATAATTTACTCGTGAGAATTTGAGGCGAATCGTTGGCAGTAAATGAACACGAAACAAAACAAAACACATTTAGCGGGTTTATTTCGTTGTCGTGTTTCGTTTCAGTGAAGTGCATTCAAAATATTATTTTGGTGGGAATTTTTTTTTGACAACAACAACAACAACAACAAAAACAAAATGACGGCGTCCTGGCATGGGGCGGTGTTCGCGGCTCGCAGGCGCAACGATGACGAAGACACAACGAAGGATAGCATCTTTAGATACACGAACGAGAACAACACGAGAGGTGAGCAAACATCGTCGCCACCACGACGCCGCCAGCGTTTCTTGTCCTTCCGCACCCACCCCGCCACCGCACCTGCCGTTAGCGCTGTTGGTTACGTACGGTGCGAAGGAAGTTCAAAGCACGTATACATAAATCCTCGTTATCATCATTATCATCAGCGGCAGCAGCAGCAGCTATAACGGTACCAACACGGTCATAATTACCACCATCACCACTCGCATCATCACGAACAATTATCACCATCATCGCAGCTGTGATGTTATTCGACTCGCTTTAGGCAAGATGCATATTTACGACCCTCTCATCGTGTCCTCTCAAATGATCTTCACCCTTACCTTCGCGTCTCCTCACACCTCCTCGCTCCTGCCATGTCCCCCTTCTCCATTCCTCGCATCATCTCCTCGCCTAAGGCACCCTCGAAATGTTGTCTCCACTCAACAACAATATCATCATCATCACCACCACCACCTCATCTCCCCTCCTCTCACCTTCCTACACCTCCCCCACCCTCTACTCTGCCGCGTCTCCTCCCTCCTCTTCAGATCCCTTCGAAGGCCCCAACTATCATATCGCCCCTCGCTGGATGTTCAACCTCACGTCCGCGTGGATGGTCATCGTCGTCGTCCTCTCGCTGTTCACCAACGGCCTGGTGCTCGTGGCCACCATGAAGTTCAAGAAGCTGCGGCATCCGCTCAACTGGATCCTCGTCAACCTGGCCATTGCCGACATCCTAGAGACCATCTTCGCCTCCACCATCAGCGTGTGCAACCAGGTCTTCGGATACTTCATCCTGGGTCACCCGATGTGCGTCTTCGAGGGCTACGTTGTGTCCACTTGCGGTGAGTGGCGCCTGGAGCGCAGGTCCGAAAGTGCCAGGTAGCCAGCAAACGTCTGTGCAAAGATCTGGTCAAAGATCTGGGCAAAGATCTGGGAAAAGATTTGCACAAAGATCTGGGCAAAGATCTGGTCAAAGATCTGGGCAAAGATTTGTGCAAAGATCTGGGCAGAGATCTGGGCAAAAATCTGGGAAAAAATCTGGTCAAAGATTTGTGCAAAGATCTGGGCAAAGATCTGTGCAAAGATCTGGTCACAGATCTGGGAAAAGATTTGCGCAAAGATCTGAGCAAAGATCTGGGCAAAGATCTGGCACAAAGATCTGGGCAAAAATCTGGCACCAAGATCTGGGCAAAGATTTGTGCAAAGATCTGGGCAAAGATCTGTGCAAAGATCTGGGCAAAGATCTGTGCAAAGATCTGGGCAAAGATCTGGTCACAGATCTGGGCAAAGATCTGGGCAAAGATTTGGGCAAAGATCTGGGCAAAGATCTGGTCAAAGATTTGTGCAAAGATCTGGGCAAAGATCTGGGCAAAGATGTGACACAAAGATCTGCGCAATGGGGTGGGTGTCCAGGTTGTTTTTGTGTCGACAGTGGTGGAGATGTCCTCACCACTAAAAATGGTTGAAAATGTTAGGCCAATGCCGTCTTCTACTGATGATGATTGTCTGCTGTTGCTGATGATGATGATAACGGAGGTGCGTCTCAAGATGCCTGGTGCAGGCGACTGATAATAATGATGGTGGTGGTGGTGGTATGTCCGCTATAGATGATGTTGAGGATGCCCATGACGATGACGGCGATGATAACACTCTAGCGAGAGAGTGAGCGAGAGAGTGAGCGAGAAAGTGAGCGAGAGAGTGAGCGAGAGGCGGGGGTTTTACATAAAGATAAGTTTAAAAATGTAAAAAAAAATTTTTTACGAAATGATGAACGAAGCAAAGTGCCAAATACACCGAGCATCTTCTTGTTTCCACTGATCGTAAAAAAAAATAAACACTGCCGATGCTGCCGCTGAGTTCGACGACGATCCTGCTACCGATGGTTCCAGGCAACAATCAATAGCGCTGATTATATGTTTCTGATGTTGGTGACGACGGCGAATATTTCCTGTAATATTTACGATGACGACGGCTGATGATGCGATGGTGTCGCGTGCAGGCATTGCCGGTCTGTGGTCGCTAGCCATCATCTCGTGGGAGCGCTGGATGGTCGTCTGCAAACCCTTCGGCAACATCAAGTTCGACGGCAAAATTGCCATAATCCTCATCGTCTTCTCGTGGGTCTGGCCCGCGTGTTGGTGTTCGCTTCCCATATTCGGCTGGAGCAGGTATTAAGAGGGGGGACGCCGAGGGGAGGGGACCCACGTGACCAACATCTGTGCCTTGAATGTCAATCAGCGTCACGTAAATCACGTAACTCCTGTGTGCCCCCCCCCACCCCCGCCACTTAGAATATTTAATTTTGACCGGAGGAATCCGATGATCTATGAAGCTCTTTTGAGAGAGGTATCAAATCCCCGCCCCTCTCACCGCGGCCCGCTGTGGAAACGGACCCTGCTGCTCTATACATAATTTGGAGCTTTCGTGACTGCAGGAATTACTCTTTGGTTCTTTCGGTAAAGTGACGTATAAAGAGAAAATAATCAATTAAATACTAGCATACGACGTTTAGATTGCAACACAAGCAATCATCATCAGGTATAAATGAAATAGAAACACAAATCTAGTATACTCAGAAATGTAATGCAATACAACAGAGAGTCGGATAACATAACAGTCAACACCCTACCTGGTTGATTACGTTCTTCCTGAGAATGCTAAACCGTGCAGCAGCAGTAACCACTTCATCTCCTCACCTCTCCTCACCTCTCCTCACCCTCTCCTCACCCTCTGCTCCCGTTTCTCTATCATTCTTCTCTTATTTCCCGTTATTTTCCCATTCCTCTCTCATTTCCCATCCATTGCATCCTTGACTCCAGTGCCCCCTCCCTCCCTCTCCCAGTGCCGTGTGCCACGGACACACCAGTCGCTCGCACAGTAACTACAGAGACACAGCGCTCGCTCTCTCTCTCTCTCTCGTACTGCACGCAGCTTTTAGCAGACTGTTGGGGCAAGTGCTGTTGGCGAGCACCTGTGAATGCCGGCACGGCACACGAGACCAGCACCATCCCCGCGCGCCTTTGTCTCCCCAACCCCCCACTCCTGTAGTGACGTTCACACGCAGCACCGGTTACCCCTTGCGAGGCTAGGGGAAGGGCCCAAGAGCTGTTCAGACTATTCAGACTATTCAGACTATTCCGACTATTTAGTTTTCAGTTTCATGTATTAGGTGTAGCCCTGTGAGCCATTCGGTTCTTGAATCGGGTGCAACCGCAACAACAACAAAAACATGAACAAGAAAACATCTTAAAGTGACTATGTGACTATTTGCAAACAGAAAATCAGATAAAGCACCGTACACCAACGCTGTGTGCAAAAATCCCAGTGGGATGCAAGTCAAACAACAACAACAACTACAAGACAACTTAGATTAAGGCCATCAGTCTAACTCCGTACTACAACAAACAAACATGGCCAAACGTTTTCGAAATCACCCAAATAAAGCCATAAAAGCAACGTAACAATGATCATAGGAACTGTGACCGAATTTCCACAATAAACGTGTGTGCCACCAAAACCCTGCAGCCATAGCTGGCTGCATGAGTCACGTTGGCCGTGTGAGCGGGAATCGAACTCGGGTCGCCATGTGGGTGGGTGATGGGGGGGGGTGTTTGTATTGCAGTGCCGGCAATGCCTCCCCCAAGACCGCCCGCCCCTCAACCCCCCCCCGCCCCACTCCGTTCTCGATCTCTGCTGTCTCTCTCTCCTTGGTTACTCCTTTCCTTCACTGGAACACCCCCCTCGTCCTCCACCTTCCCTCGCTTGTTTACGCTCTTCACTCAAGACTCACTTCTTGTTTCCTAGGTACCCCCACGACCCCCCCCCCCCCCTTAATCTCCCCTTCATAACCACCACCGTCACTGCCCCCTTTTCATACTCCCATGATATGGCTGTCACTCATTAACCCCATTAATCTAATACATTCATCATCATTTACTGTCATCAATTTCGCTTTCACCGAATCGACACATCACAGATCCCCCACCCCCCCCCCCCCCCATTGCTTCCTCTCTCGTCTATCTCATTCACCGCGTCTCCGCCATCACGTTCGCATGTTCCACCCTTGTGAGCTTCCTCGTCAAGCGCCGTATCGCCAAGGCCCTGGAAACAATTCCGTGAAGGCAAGACGAGGGCAGCGACGCGCGCGAGCGTGTTCCGTACGGGGTGGAGGGGACCCTGGGCGTTTCGCGGCGCGTTCTTTCTCCTGCACGGTTTCCATGCCGCCGCCGTGCCCTGCCTGGCGCGCGTGCCAGGTACTGGCCGCACGGGCTGAAGACGTCGTGCGGGCCGGACGTGTTCAGCGGCAGCTCGGACCCCGGCGTGCAGTCCTACATGGTGGTGCTCATGGTCACCTGCTGCTTCCTCCCCCTCTCCGTCATCATCCTCTGCTACTTACAAGTCTGGCTCGCCATACACTCTGTGAGCATTGAGGGGGTGGAGGGGGGAGAGGGGGGGGAGGGGGGCACGCGCGGGTGCAACTTGCGGGGTGGCAACGAGCCAATGGGAGCATCAGATGAGGTTGGCGCACACAGAGACGTAGGGCACGTGAGGATGTGAGTGATCATCGGGGGGAATATTGGGGGCGGAAAGGGGATGAGGGCATCGGGGGAAAGGACGAGGGGGCAACATTGGGCGTTAGGATAAGGGGGGGGAGGGGACACATAGCCACGCAGGGAGATCACAAATACAAAGTTCTCCCTGTATAGCCTTAACAGACTGTAGGGGCAAGTGCTGTTAGCGAGCAGCACATGTGAAGGCCGGAACGGCACGCGAGGGGGGTGGGTGGATAGCACCACGCCCGGCCGCCTTTGTCTCCCCGGGGGACACGTCACGTGGGCAGGAGGGCGGTGAAGTCACGGTGAGGTAGGGGAGTCACTACTCCCCACGTGACACAGGAGCTGTCCATGGTACTCGCCGAAAACGAAGTGGCGGTGATGAGTGAGTGGTGGCGAATGGGAGTGACGCAGCATTCCGCCTTCGCGTTCTCCTCCCCTATTCTATTTAGACAATGTTGCTGCTGTAGATTTGCACATGATGATGAGCCACTTCGTTGAGCTATGATTTTGTGGCCAGGCCGCTTCTGAAAAAGAATGGCTCAGTGGGCCTTACCTCGCAAGATAAATAGTTGATTTTTTTTGTTGTATATATTTTTCAGTGACTTGTTTGCCTTGCCTATAATTTATTGTTGTAATCTTCTGACCCGTCCCTATTGGATATCTGTCAAAACGAGCTTTATAGCTCATCGACTTCCTCCAGTTTAAATAACTATTCTGAGTTTCCACATCCTCCCATGTCCACTTCCTCCGAATCCGCGTCTCCCTCCACCTCCTCTCATATATTCCTTCCATCCTCCTCATTCCTTTCTTCTCTTCCGTGCTGCTCCGCGTCAATCCTCTTCTTCCCTCTCCCATGCCTCCCCTCTTCCCGGTGTCCCTGACCATCCTCCACCCCCGCCACCCCCTCCACCACCACCCCCTCCAACACCACCACCACCATCACCACCCCCTCCACCGTCACCACCACCACCCCCTCCACCGCCACCACCACCATCCCCTCCACCCCCTCCACCCCCTCCACCGCCACCCCCTCCACCCCCTCCACCACCGCCGCCACCACCACCCCCTCCACCGCCACCACCACCACCCCCTCCACCACCACCACCACCACCCCCCCACCCCCTCCACCCCCTCCACCACCACCACCACCACTATCTCCACCACCACCACCACCACCACCACCCCCTCCACCACCACCACCCCCTCCACCACCACCACCCCCTCCACCACGCTCGTTCCTTCCGCGTTGACCGAGCGCAGGTGGCGCAGCAGCAGAAGGAGTCGGAGACGACACAGAAGGCGGAGCGCGACGTCTCGCGCATGGTGGTCGTCATGATCTTAGCCTACATCTTCTGCTGGGGACCCTACACATTCTTCGCGTGCTATGCGGCCGCGAACCCGGGCTACGCGTTCCACCCGCTCACCGCCGCCCTCCCGGCGTACTTCGCCAAGAGCGCCACCATCTACAATCCCGTCATCTACGTGTTCATGAACAGACAGGTGAGCGGGGCTCCGGCGTGTTGCCGGTTTGGTGAAGATCGGCGGTTGGTGGCAGAGTGTGTCCAGGCTTGAGGTGCCTCGCCTGGCACAAGCGTCCTGGGGACGTCACCGCAACTTAGTGGAGAATGGCAGTTGTTGTTGTTGTTGTTGGTAGTTGTGGCGAGGATGGTGGTGCTCGTCGTTGGAGTGGTGGTGGTGAAGATGGTGGTGAGAGCGAGTGTGGTGGTGAAAACTGTGGTGGTGGTGAGTATGGTGGTGGTGAGGATGGTGGTGGTGGTGAATAAGGTGGTGGCTGTGGTGGTGAAGAATAATGATAATTGTTACGCTGACAATGTTGGTGATTGTAGTTGACGTGATAATGGTAACGGTGGTGGTGAGGATGATGATCGTGTTGGCGGTAATGGTTTTGGTGGCATGGATAATCAAATATCAGAAGCAGTGGCGGTAGTTGTTGGTGATGACGCGGTTTTTTTATATAACGTCACGTTCTAACGTGTCCTCGTCACGCAATATTCGCTCGCTGTCCGAATGAGAGAGCGAGAGAGAGAGAGAGAGCGAGCGTGTGTATGCGCGTATGCACGGTGAACTTCTTTCGCGCCGTACGTAGCCAACCGAGATAATCGGCGGTGCGGGGAATAACAACAAACTAGACACGAAAAATAATTCTAAAGAAATTCGTTTTCAATGTGGAACGACTCCGACTTTCGAGAAGGAACCACGGCTGAGCGAGAAAGGCATCAGCAGGGCGGTGAGCCGGTATCAAATTCCCCCCCCCACCTCCAAGCTCTGCGGTCCTCTATATATGAAGATTTTCCAGCCAAATCATGTTTATTATGTGGCAAACGCGTTCCATCCGCAACACGGATGACAGATACGACAGGGTAAGGCAGTAAGCGCACACGTGCGTGTGTGTGTGTATGCGTCCCGTGGTGACAATGGTTGGTGAGGAGTGGTGGCGCAGTGGTTAGCACACTTAGGCTACTGACCCGGCCACGCGAGTTCGATTGCCGTTCATAAATGACGTCACGCACCTGGGAGGGGGGGCGGTCAGACATTTGTGACCATGTGTGACGAGGGGGGGGGGGCTGGGGGGTTGAGAAATGTGACATCACATCAAAATGCGCAACTTTAAATAAATATAGACGACACGTTCTACTTAATGAAATAGACTTTTTATAAATGTTTTCTCCTGCAACAGCAGAGTGCAGCGCCACATTAAATACGCACTACAATGACAATAGTTTAAAGCGATTCGAAGCATGTTTAATTATTTTTTGGGGGGGGGCAGAGCTTTGTGACGTCATATTTGAGGGGGGGGGTCTGATTTTTTGTGACGCCGTGTGACGAGGAGGAGGTGGGGGGGGGGGTCAAAAATCGTCCATAATCGCGTGACGTCATTTATGGACGGCCCCCCTTTGTCGAGTGCAGTTCCGCAACTGCATCATGCAGCTGTTTGGCAAGAAGGTGGACGACGGCTCCGAGGTGTCCAGCGCGTCCCGCACCGAAGTTTCGTCCGTCTCCAACTCCTCCGTCAGCCCCGCGTGACACCGCTCACCCTCACCACGCTCACCCTCACCGCACCGATCACCCTCACCACGCTCACCCTCACCACGCTCACCACGCTCACCCTCACCGCACCGCTCACCCTCACCGCACCGCTCACCCTCACCACGCTCACCCTCACCGCATCGCTCACCCTCACCGCACCGCTCACCCTCACCGCACGGCTCACCCTCACCACGCTCACCCTCACCGCACCGATCACCCTCACCACGCTCACCCTCACCACGCTCAACACGCTCACCCTCACCGCACCGCTCACCCTCACCGCACCGCTCACCCTCACCACGCTCACCCTCACCGCATCGCTCACCCTCACCGCACCGCTCACCCTCACCGCACGGCTCACCCTCACCACGCTCACACTCACCGCACCGCTCACCCTCACCACGCTCACCCTCACCACGCTCACCCTCACCACGCTCACCCTCACCACGCCGCTCACCCTCACCACGCTCACCCTCACCGCACCGCTCACCCTCACCGCCGCAACTCAGCGCCACACCGTGCAACATTCTACTAACCCTCGCAACGCTACTGCTCACCCTCACCACTGCTACTACCACACTGTTCAACTTCATGGCACTGCTTACCGCTACTGCTCACCCTCACCACTGCTACTCACCACGGAGGTATTACTCAGTGTGCAAACCATGCGTCAGCTTGCCGTGCGGCCGTGTGCACCTCACCAGCGCGACTCACCGCACCACTCACCAACTGTGACCAACGCAGTGCTCACCACCACTAAGCCAAAATAATTCACTACTCACCGTTCTTCTCACCAACACCGCTCACCAACACCGCTCACCAACACCGCTCACCAACACCGCTCACCAACACCGCTCACCAACACCGCTCACCAACACAGCTCACCAACAACCGCTCACCAACACCGCTCACCAACACCGCTCACCAACAACCGCTCACCAACACCGCTCACCAACACCGCTCACCAACACCGCTCACCAACACCGCTCACCAACACCGCTCACCAACACCACTCACCAACACCGCTCACCAACAACCGCTCACCAACACCACTCACCAACACCGCTCACCAACAACCGCTCACCAACACCACTCACCAACACCGCTCACCAACAACCGCTCACCAACACCGCTCACCAACACCGCTCACAGCACGACTCAACACGCGGTCCGTACTCACCTAATCGGCACTCACCATTATCCGCTCACCATCACCATCGTCGCCATATGAAATAAAATAATCGCACCGTCGTCCCACGCCCATACGGCCTGCACCAGGAACGCGCTGCTGCGTGCAAGTGTACAGAAAGCAGCACTACGCAGGCGTGCGGGCCTGGGTTCGAGTCGGGGTCAGGGCTGAAGCTCAGCGTTCAGCCGGATCAACACCCGAACGAAACAGTTGCGTCAACTGTGCGTTGCGCGCAATTGCACGACTCGCAACTGGTTGCGAGCGCGGTTCGCGTCAACTTTGTGTCGCGCGCGACTGAACGAATCGCAACTGATTGCGAGCAGTTGCGTGGGTTTTGCGTGACGCGCAACTGAATGAATCGCGACTGGTTGCGAGCTGCGGGGCAATGTTTGCTGCTCAGGGTCGAGACAGAGACTCTAGATCGTCGCGGACACGACAATGTTTTGTCGTTGCAAACGATGGTTGTTGAGATCCCGAAGCGATGGTGTTTAAATAGACGTTATGCTTGCGCCCATGATGTGGGCAAAGCAGTCGAGGGCGATGGTTATTAAGGTGGGCGACTCGTGAGAGCGATCTTGTTACCGCGCGACGCATGGGTCAGGGTGAGCGTCACGATGAACGTGCAGTGCCGGTCGTCGGGTGCAAGGTGAGCGTTGAGGGGCGGGTGTCATGTTGGCGTTACGATTCCGGTAAAACACAAACAAAAATTGGAGTTATGATTTAGGGGTTTGGGCTTTAGCGTTAGCAACTACCCCAACCCTGTTTAACATCCTGTAAGCAAGCCAACGTTGGTCCAACGTACCATGCATGACGGCAGAGACGGTACTCAATGTATCGACCACGTAGATGTGACGATGATGATGATGATGGTGATTCTAGATTTGAAGCTTTCGTGACTGCAAGGATTCATACTCTTAGGTTTTTTTCGGTAAAGTCACGTAGGTAAAAAAATTACGTTAAAATTTATAAAAGTAATAATAGAAATAAAATAATAATACATTTTATTCATATTATTTCTATTATTACTTTTATTATTACTTTCATTAATTTTCATAAGAATTTATTTTAATAAAATTAAAATTAATAAAAGTAATAATAGGAATAAAAAATAATACATTTTATTTCTATTATTACTTTTATTATTATTTTATTATTATTAATTTTAATTTTCTTTTTTTACCTACGTGACTTTACCGTAAACAACCTAAGAGGATGATGGTGATGTTAATGGTGAGGCTGGGTCAACAATTGGCAAGGGAATCCAACTCACGACCCCCTTTGGGAGGCTGCTGGATCATTCTCACGGCCACTCTTTGGACGGACGATCGATGTGCATGGGGCCGCACAGTCGACTGCCTATTCACTTTATAAACAAGTGGGCGAGAAGAAAGAAAAAACATGCACACGCATGTCTTGTCGAACGCTTTCCAATAAGCGTATTGCCCTCGGGCGCGTTTAATTTAGCAGCACACGTTTGCAAATAACACATTGTCCTGCGGAGGGAGCTGGTAGGAACGTTGGGTTGCTCGGTTAATGGCCAGGGTCAACGGCGGCGTGGTGTATTCCGCAAATATGCCCGACTGTGAGGGCGGGCACAAGCCGGCGTGAGTAGGTTAAACGTTGAGTTTTATTAGGGCACCACGGGGTGACCAGCCCCTCCCCACCCAGCCCCACCCCTCCCACCCAGCCCCACCCTCCCCACCCAGCCCCTCCCCACCCAGCCCCACCCCTCCCCTCCCCACCCAGCCCCTCCCCACCCAGCCCCTCCCCACCCAGCCCCTCCCCACCCTCCCCACCCAGCCCCTCCCTCCCACCCAACCCCTCCCTGCATGACGGACGGACGGACACAATAATCCCCTGTGGGCTGGTGGAACCAGGTGGTTCCTACCAGTAAAACATGTGTTTGCTCTGGTTTGGTGTCTCCCAGTGTTGAGCAATACCGATCTATGTGGCCGGATCTCTCTTGTCTCAGTGTCCAATAGCAAGTCGACTTGATACTTATGGTTTGAGTCGTCCCGGGTCACCTTTACTAGACTTGTAGAGCTCTTCTCCTGCACGTCATTCATGACATCGGTAATGATGATGATGATGCTGCTGATGATGGTAATGATGTTATCGTTGGTTGTAATATTAAACGTTCTTATCTGTTGTAGTAGATGATGTTACTGCACATGCAATAAATTCCTAACTGCATCAGTAAGCGACAAGCTGATTGCGTGTTGACAGCATGATGGGTTTGCTATCGATGATGATGGTTTTGCAATTGAAAAGGAGCGATGGTTTTGATACTGATGATGATGTCACTGCTGCTGCTGCTGCTGCTGGTGGTGATGATGATGATGGTTTTCCGCTGTTGCTGATTATCATGATGACATTGTTTACTGTGCACACTTCTGTTGCTGCTGCTGCTGCTGCTGATGGTGTTCCTATTGCAGATTATGAACACGATGCTGATGATACTGCTACTGTTAATGCTCCTGCTGATGCTCCTGCTGATGATGGTGGTGGTTCTACTGCTGATCATGGTGATGGTGGTGGTGTTGCTGCTAATGTTGAAACTGATAATGGTTTGGCTGCTGCTGATGAAGATGATCAGAGTGCTGCACAGTGCTGTTGCTGAAACTTCTGCGGCTGCTACTGTGTGTGTGTTTGTGTGTTTGTATGTGTGTGCGTGTTTTTTTCGGTGCCTGGGTATTTTGTACCATCGGACACTCCACCCCCACAACTCTCAATCGGTGATGGGGCAGTAGTGGAGAGAGTGGAGAGTTTCCCATACCTGGGACAGTGTGCTTATGACCGGTTCCAGTTTAACAGCAGAGGTCTCACTCCGAATCAGTCGAGCGGCAATATATTTTCATCGGTTGCGTAACGCTGTGTGGAAGCTACCTGGTCTGTCGCTCCGCACGAAGCTTCAGGTCTTCTCGGCCACGGTCATTCCCTCCCTTCTCTATGCTTGCGAAACGTGGACCCCCCTAATGGAGCATCTTCGCCGGTTAGAAACATTTAGGCTGGCCTGCCAACGATCCATCCTGGGTTTAACCAGGCTGGATTGTGTGAGGAGCTCACAAATCCTTGAAAGATCTGGGCAAAGTCTCATCGGAGAGCTCCTACGGCAGGCAAGGCTGCGTTGACTGGGTCACGTAGCCCGCATGCCCAGCCACCGCATGCTAAACAGCTTTTGTTCGGCCGGATCGAGGGGGCTAACCGGGCGCGGCACGGGCTAGAGAAGAGATGGAGTGATGTGGTGCAGGAGGACGTGGAGCTGAGTGGACTTGCCGATGACTGGTACAAGCGATGTCAAGATCGGCCTCTGTGGAGGAGGCTCGTGAAGGACGCTACTGGGCAGTTGGAGGCAGTCGCCCTCCAACAACAACGGAGAGCGGAGGAGCGACGCTCACAACAACGAGCGGAGCGCCGGGTGGCTAAAGCACAGCAAGTTGGCACAGTAGGGGGCACAGGTGGTGCATCAGCCAGTCATCTCGGTCATGTCAGTCAGTCGACCCGTGGCAACTGGGTCTGCCCCGTGACCTCCTGCCAGCGGGCGTTCGACACTTCACGTGGCCTCAAGGTGCACATGGCCTGGCACAAGCGTCGTGGTGACGTCACCGCCACTTAGTGGCGAATGGCGGTTGTTGTTGTGTTTGTGTGTGCGTGTTTTTGTGTGTGTGTGTTTGTGTGTTTGTGACTGGGGGAGCGGTGGTGTAGTGATTAGCGCACTGCACTACGCACCTGGTAATCAGAGTTCGATTCCCGCTCACGGACAACACCAGTGGCGATTATTAACCGGTCCTGGGCCTCCCCCTAGGTTTACTCAGCCGCAAATGAGTACCTGGTGCGGTGTGTAAACATCAGCACGAGGGAGACAAAGGCGGCCGAGCGTGGTGCTGAACATCCACCCCTTCCTGTGCCGATCCGGCCTTCATAGGTGCTAACAGCACTTGCCCAACCAGCCTGTTAAGGCTATATGGGGGATCTTTGCTTGTGACTGGGAGCGGTGGCGTAGTGGCAACCCTGTTGGATTTCCGCTTTCGGGTCAAAATCATTGACAAATATCTGAGCCGGACCTGGGCTCTCTCCTAGGTCGACTCAGCCTCAAATGAGCACTTGGTGCGGTGTGTAAACATCGCCACTGGGGAGACAAAGGCGGTCGGGCGTGGTGCTGGCCACCCACCCCCTCGTGTACCGTTCCGGCCTTCATAGGTGCTCGCTAACAGTACCTGCCCCTACAGTCTGTTAAGGCTATACGGGGGATCTTCATCTTTGTTGTCTGTGTGTGTGTCTGTGTGTGTGTATGTGTGTGTGTGTATGTGTGTGTGTGTCTGTGTGTCTGTGTGTGTGTGTCTGTGTGTGTGTCTGTGTGTGTTTGTCTGTGTGTGTCTGTGTGTGTGTGTCTGTGTGTGTGTCTGTGTGTGTGTCTGTGTGTCTGTGTCTGTGTGTGTCTGTGCGCTTGTGTTTGTGTGCGGGCAGAGGTGGCACAGTGGTCACCGTACCGCGCTACGAACCCGCAGATCTGAGTTCGCGTTCTGTCATCGGGAGCGAACGATATCTGAACCGGCCCTGGGTCTCCCTTTGATCAACTCATCCTTGAATGAGTACCTGTAGCGTTGTGAATGAGTACCTGTAGCGCTGTGTAAACATCCGCACCGGGGAGACAAAGGCGGCCGGGCGTGCTGTTGGCCATCTACCCCCTAGTGTGCCGTGCCGGCCTTCATAGATGCTCGCGAACAGCGCTTGCCCCAACAGTCTGTTAACAGGCTGACTCTTTATGGCTATGTGCACGCGTGTACAGTGAAGTTATTTGCGTTTTTTTTTAAAGTGTCACGGTTATAAGTCCTAACAGCCTCGTCAGCGGTCTGGCATATGACCAACAGTGGGATGATGTGTTCCTCGAGATTGTGTGTGTTTGGGGAACTGGAGAGTAGCGGTTAGCGCACTGCGCTACTATTAGGGGCCGTCCATAAATGACGTCACGCACCTGGGGGGGGGGGTCAGACATTTGTGACGATGTGTGACGAGGAGGGGGGGGGGGTGAGAAATGTGACGTCACATCAAAATGCGCAACTTTAAATAAATATAGACAACACGTTCTACTTAATTAAATCGACTTTTAAATAAATGTATTCTCCTACAACATCAGAGTGCAGCGCCACATTAAATACGCACTACAATGACAATAGTTTAAAGCGATTTGAAGCGTGTTTTATTTTTGGGGGGGGGGTGGAGGCAAAGCTTTGTGACGTCATATTTGAGGGGGGGGTCTGACTTTTTGTGACGTCGTGTGACGAGGTGGGGGGGGGTCAAAAATTGTCCAAAATCGCGTGACGTCATTTATGGACGGACCCTCACCCAGCGGTTACAGAGTTCAATCCCCGCTCACAACCAAATAACGGTGGCAAATATTTGAACCGTTCCTTGTCCTCCCCTAGGTCGACTCAGCGTCCTGTTAATGGCTACGTCCACGTGGCGTTCCGGCCTTCGGCTGTGCTTGTTTGCAGCACTTGCCCCGACAGTCCATTATAAGGCTATAAGGGGAGAGAGAGAGAGGGGGGTGGGGGGCTGTGTGTTTATGTGTGTGCGTAGGCATGTAACGCGCACGACGGCAAACCTTCCAGCTACATTTCATACACGTCCAAACACGAACCCGTATCAATACACTCACACAACAAAAGACAAATGTCCCCCGTATAGCCCTCACGTGGTGTTTGGGAAAGTGAGACGTGCGAACACCTTTAGGAGGCTAACACGCCACACGAGGGGGTGGGTGAACAATAATTAAATACCACGCCCGGCCGCCTTTGTCTCCCCAGTGCTGGTGTTTTATACACAGCGCACCAGGTAATTATTTAAGGCCGAGTGGACCTTGTGTGAGGACCCAGGAGCACCGGTTCTGTCACTGATGTTGGCCGTGAGCGGGAATCGAACTCCACTCACCTGGTTCGTAGCGCGGTTGCGCTAACCACTGCGTCACCGCTCCCCACGTTCTCTCAGATACAAAAGACAAAGATCCCCCGTGTAGCCTGAACAGACTGTTGGGGCAAGTGCTGTGAGAACTTATGAAGGTCGGCACACGAGTGGGTGGGTGGCCAGCACCACGCCCGGCCGCCTTTGTCTCCCTAGCGGCGATGTTTACTTCCCGCACCAGGAATTCATTTGAGGCTGAGTTGACCTCGGGGAGGCCCAGGACCGGTTCAGATAATCGCCAATGTTGTTGACCGTGAGCAGGAATCGAACTCGGGTCGCCGGGTTCGTAGCGCAGCGCCCTAACCGCTGCACCACCGCTCCCCGTGTATATCAGATACACGCGCTACAAAGACAAAGATCCCCCGTGTAGCCTTTACAGACTGTAGGAGCAAGTGCTGCTAGCGAGCACCTATAAAGGCCGGCACTGCACACGCTACACGACCGATTCTCATACACGCACGTACACACACGCACACACACACACGTACACACACACAAAGTATAATCACACCCACTCTCACTCACATACACACCTGCACACACACACGTACACACACACAAAGTAAAAACACACCCACTCTCTCTCACACACACACACACCTGCACACACACACGTACACACACACAAAGTAAAAACACACCCACTCTCTCGCACACACACACGTACACACACACAAAGTAAAAACACACCCACTCTCTCTCTCACACACACACACCTGCACGCACACACACACGTACACACACGCAAAGTAAAAACACACCCACACTCTCTCACACACACACGCACACACACGTATACACACACAAAGTAAAAACACATCCACTTTCTCTCACACACACACACGTACACACACAAAGTAAAAACACACACACTCTCTCGCACACACACCTGCACACACACACACGTACACACACAAAGTAAAAACACACACACCCACTCTCACACACACACACACCTGCACGCACACACACACGCGCACACACACACGGGCTCGTTAGGCAGGGTTGGAGACCTGTGTGTGTGTGTGAACGGGGCGGCCCATGATATCCGCAGTCGTCGCCGGTGCTTCGGAGTGCCGTGGAGGGTGAGGACATGTTAGGATGGGTTGGGAAGTTCCTAGAAATTGGCTCCGTCTCTTGCTGGTGGTGACGTGCATATACGAGCGGCAGGGGTGAGTGGAACACATGCGCACGCGCGCGCACACACACACACACACGTGTATATCCTTTCACATGTTCGTACATGAGCAATGCATGCACAGGGCATTATTCATTCACTGCTGGATTGAATGCCTCCCAGCGCTGCAGTCGATCTCGCACGGTGCCTGCGTTGGTAGCAATCCAACCGATGTAGCCTGCAAACGAGTTCTTATCCGGGCGTGTTCTCTGCATCAAATGCAAACTTTGGCTGCAATTCCGTCGTAAAGTCGCGTACGTGTCTCAACAATTAAGGTTAACGGCTTAAATCTGAAGACGTTACATTTTTTTTTACAATTTATTATCTAATTTACCCAGGTAAAGCCCACCGTGCTCTTTTTCAGAAGCGATCTGGCCACAAGTGATAGCCCGACGAAGTTGCTCATCACGTTTAAATGTACAGCAGCCAAACACTTTATAAACGCGTGTCATCGACTCTAAATGTGGAGGGGGAACCCGGAGGACCCGGAGAAAAATCCACGCGACCACGGGGAAAGAGAGAGAGACACGCAAACTCCAAATATACAGCAGCAGCAGCAGGCCTCAGGGTCGGGATCGAACCCACGACCTCCTGCATACCAGGCGAGGTAGTTAACATCTCCTAGCCACCGTCGTGATGATGAGAGAGAGACACGCAAACTCCAAATATACAGCAGCAGGCGTCAGGGTCGGGATCGAACCCACGACCTCCTGCATACCAGGCGAGGTAGTTAACATCTCCTAGCCACCGTGATGATGGGAGAGAGACACGCTAACTCCAAATATACAGCAGCAGGCGTCAGGGTCGGGTTCGAACCCACGACCTCTTGTACACCAGGCGAGATAGTTAACATCTCCTAGCCACCGTGATGATGAGAGAGAGACACGCTAACTCCAAATATACAGCAGCAGGCCTCAGGGTCGGGATCGAACCCACGACCTCCTGTACACCAGGCGAGGTAGTTAATATCTCCTAGCCACCGTGATGATGATGAGAGAGAGAAACACGCAAACTCCAAATATACAGCAGCAGGCGTCAGGGTCGGGATCGAACCCACGACCTCCTGCATACCAGGCGAGGTAGTTAACATCTCCTAGCCACCGTGATAATGATGAGAGAGACACTCAAACTCCAAATATACAGCAGCAGGCGTCAGGGTCGGGATCGGGATCGAACCCACGACCTCCTGCATACCAGGCGAGGTAGTTAACATCTCACCCGTGCACACCCCCACGCTTCTTAACACACCACCCAGGTCTTGTTCCGTGTTTGGCTTATTTTCTGTTCTTTTCTAATCGTGGCTAAGCTGCTGCACGTGACTGGCTGTGACAATCCAGCACCGTGGGGGCAGCAGCGAGAATTGGTGGATCACCGCAGAGATCTTTTGCGAAACTCCCTTCCCATGGGCGGGCAACGAGTAGCCATATTACCCTGGTTTGCCAGAAGGCTCTACGGCAAGTGTGAACTAGCCTCCTCCTTCTTGGTTCTTTCGGTAAAAATAATACAAATAAAACATAATAAAATAATTCTCACGAGAATTATTTTATTATGTTTTATTTTAATAATTTTATAATTTCCCTTCTACGTGACTTTACCGAAAGAACCAAGAAGATGAATCCCTGCAGTCACGAAAGCTTTAAATCGAAATTTAACCTCCTGTTGCAACTCATTTCCCGTGGGTATCAAGGAGGTGTCCATGATACTCCTGGCTCGCCAGGAAGAAGGCAGTACAGAAAAGTGTCGACTCATCTCCACCTAGATTTGAAGCATTCGTGACTGCAAAGATTCATACTCTTAGGTTTTTTTTCTGTAAAGTCAGGTAGGTAAAAAATTAAATTAATACAAAAAAATCACGACGTTTCGGAGGCAACACAAGCTTCCGTCTTCAGGTGGAACCGTCACAGTACGATAGCTGTATATTGCTTGATACAGCAATCGTGCTATGACGGTTCCACCTGAAGACGGAAGCTTGTGTTGCCTGCGAAACGTCGTGAATTTTTTATTTTTTTTATTTTACTTTTATTAATTTTAATTTTTCACCTACGTGACTTTACCGAAAAAAACCTAAGAATATCATCTTCACCTGTTTGCATCGGTAGGGAGATTGAGCGTTGTCCCCTCGCACGCGTGGGGGTTTCTCTGGGTGCTCTGGTTTCCTCCCTCGTGTCAACAACCATAGGAGGATACTCGTGATGAAGAGTCGCTTGGACTTTCCTGGGTAATCAATCAACTACGAGTCATAATTGATTTTTGGGTCAGAGTAAAATGTGTCGTACAGCCTCCTCCACCTCATGCTATCATCCTCGTGTCGTCGTCTGTTATCGCGCCCGTCACTGATCGAACCACCAACCCTTGCATACAAGATTGCTGCCTGAGTGATCCTGCGCCTTTTCCCTTGCTCGCCATTCCTCCACCGCTACCCCCCCCCCCCACTATCTTACTTTTCACACCACTCCACTGCTGCCCTTCATGGGCCTACCCGGTATATTATATTCTCCCCCCCCCCCCCCCCCTATTCTCTTATCGCTCAACCCTTGTCTTTTATCCTTCTTCCCTTCTAGTTCCCACTCTCCTCCCCTCTCTGGCCACCACCACATCATTATCACACCCACACCCGCGCGCCCACCACGCCGTGCTGCCTTTTAGAACGGTGCCCGGTTTCTAATCTTGTTTCATTCCCTCCTTTTCCCCTCTCCCATCCCCACCCTGCCCACAACCTCCTGCCCCCCCCCCCGCTCCTAATCTCCCCCCCCCCCGCTCCTAATCTCCCCCACCCCCCATCTCCCCCCCCCCACCCCCCATCTCCCCTCCCCACCCCCATCTCCCCCCCCCACCCCCCATCTCCCCCCCCCACCCCCCATCTCCCCCCCCCACCCCCATCTCCCCCCCCCACCCCCCATCTCCCCCTCCCACCCCCCATCTCCCCCCCCCACCCCCCATCTCCCCCCCCACCCCCCATCTCCCCCCCCACCCCCCATCTCCCCCCCCCCACCCCCCATCTCACCCCCCACCCCCCATCTCCCCCCCACCCCCCATCTCCCCCCCCACCCACGCTGCCCTTGCAGGGCCGTGCCCGGCACCGCTGCGCTGGGCGCGAGCGCCATCTGCGTGCGCCTGGCGGGGCTCTCCCCGCGCCAGAGGGCCGCGTGCGCGCGCCGGCCACGCGCCGTGGTGGCCGCGGGCCTCGGGGTGGAGGCGGCCGCCGCCGAGTGCTCGCGCCTCTTCCGCGAGCAGCGCTGGAACTGCACGGGCATCGGCGGGGCCGCGGGGATGATGGGCAGGAGGATGCCCGTCGGTGCGACACGTGGGACATGTGGGGCACGTGGTGGTTATGGGACATGTTGTGGTGATGGGATATTTGGGGCATGTGGTGGTGATGGGATATGTGGTGGTTGGAGGTGGTGCTGATGATGATGATGGGACACGTGGTGATGATGGGATATTTGGGGCACGTGGTGGTGATGGTGGTGATGGGACATGTGGTGGTTGGAGGTGGTGCTGATGATGATGGGACACGTGGTGGTGATGGGGCATGTGGTGGTGATGGTGGTGATGGGACATGTGGTGGTTGGAGGTGGTGTTGTTGATGATGATGGGACACGTGGTGATGATGGGATATTTGGGGCACGTGGTAGTGTGACACGTGGTTGATGGTGGGCGATGATGGGACACGTGGTGGTGGTGGTGCTGGTGATGCTGCTGCTGATGATGGGACACGTGGTGATGGTTTAAATGTTGGGATGGACGGCTCCACTACCAGTGTCCACCACGTGGCTCAGGGGACACTGGTGGTGATGTGGCCGAAACGTCGTGAGAATTGTATTTTATGATGTTTCATTTTTATTATTTTATTATTTCCCTTCTACGTGACTTTACCGAAAGAACCAAGAAGACGTGGTGGTGTGTTTATGATGACGGTGCTGGTGTTAAGGGCCGTCCATCAATGACGTCACGCACCTAGGGGGGGGGGGGGTGGTCAGACATTTGTGACGATGTGTGACGATGGGGGTGGGGGTTGAGAAATGTGACGTCACATCAAAATGCGCAACTTTAAATAAATATAGACAACACGTTCTACTTAATTAAATACAGTAGACGTTTTAATAAATGTTTTCTCCTACAACATCAGAGTGCAGCGCCACATTAAATACGCACTACAATGACAATAGTTTAAAGCGATTTTAATGTATTTGTTTTGGGCGGGGGGGCAGAGCTTTGTGACGTCATATATGAGTGGGGGTCTGACTTTTTGTGACGCCGTGTGACGAAGGGGGGGGTCAAAAATCATCCAAAATCGCGTGACGTCATTTATGGATGGCCCCTTAGGACATGTGGTGGTGGTAGTCGTGATGGAGGTGGTGGTTTGGTGCCGATCGTCCTGATGTTGGTGGTGGTGCTACTGCTGTGCTAATGATGATCGCTAATTGTTAGTGCGTCTGCTATGGATAAGGCTGATGATTGATATACACACGCAAACCTAGCTTAGCGTGACCTCGTGGAACACTGATTCGTTATAGCGCTCTTTGTCCTGGAGAACATTTTTACCAATTTTTTTTTAAATCAAAACTTCTCTAGAAAGCACTTACGAGTGAGAACACGCAGCAACTCCGGCCCCCATCATTCGCTCAGCCAATGAGAACGACTTACACTCCCAGCCAACCAGACCTCACCCCCGGCGATTCGAATTATCACATTTTGAAGTCACGATCAAATGTTGTTAAAACAATCGATTTGTTTAGCCAGGTGATAAATCACGAGACCAGGACAGAGTATCAGGCACCACCTACAAGAAATCTCACCACAGAAATGTAGATTGAGGGCATCACTAAGACCACGGAGGACCTGGAGCTCGTCTCTGAGAAATACCCGGATTGGGAGCGCGATTTGGCGATGCCCATATGAAGCCCTCGTATATTGCGCACACGAAAGAAACAACGCTGTGGGGAACGCATTCCCATATGTACAATGATTATGGCCCCTTTTAACGCCGTTTCGTTTAGCGCTCACTTCTCCAGGAACGCATCTTGAGCGCTAAGCGAAGTCTGCCTGTCCCGTATAACGCAACGTGCACTTACAGTGGCGAGGCGTTCGTCAACATCGAAGTGCGTTGTGACGTCGTTAGTTATTGCGTCGAGCCGTGTTCGACACTTTTCCAGGCGTAAAGCCGCCAACAATTTGTAAGCAGTTCCCTTGCGGCTAGGAAGCGTTTCCATGACTTTAGGTTGCTGACAGCTATGGTTTAGCGACTTGGGGGGGTCGAGTGTACTCCATCTGTCGTTGTCGTATCTCCGTGTCTGTGTATCTCCCTGTCTCTCTCGATCTCCACGGCGTGACCGTGTCGCGGGTGTCTAGTGTCCTGACCACAAGCATTGTGGTTAATGCACACATGATTCCTTGTAAAAGGTTTCAGTTTGGTGTTTTAACATCTTAACACAACTGGTTTGTTGCCAGATAAAAGGGGAAAACCTCTTCTCACGTCGGAGACTGTTGGCACAAGTCCGCTCCCCCATTGGGTGTGGGAGGTCGTTGTACTGTAGTCGCCAGCGGCTCCGCTTCCTACAAAGTTTGACGTAGAATCGTTGGCCGTGCTAGAGACTGTGTCGGTCGTACCATGGTGTCGGTCGTGCGTCAAGCTGTAGATATTAACCCTTTCCCGTTCCGAGACATCTGCAAGTTGCAGGGTGGGTGTCCCATTCACCTCTAAATCTCGGAACGCGCAAGCGGCTCAACGTAAATTTTATCTGCAGAGGTGTAATAAGAGCCTATGTCCGGCTCACGTGGTGATCGGCTCTGCCGGTCCCGCTTTATAGTCAATGGGGGGAGAGCCTGGGAGCATGGCCTCGGCGTGATCACGGCATGTCAGCTAGGGTGATTGGTTCTGCCGGTCTTGGCCTCAGCTAATGGGAAGCCAAGTCAGAGGCGTGGTCCCGGGAGTTGATGGGGGGAATCTGGAATGTTCGGCGCAGGCTATTCAGGATTGGCTTAAGGGTACCACGTGACCCAGGCGTTAAAGAGGGGAGAGACGGGAGACACGGGAGCAGACACGGAACGAAGGGAGCGAGGGGCCACGCACGTGCGGGGCTGCGGGTGCCACGTGGGCGGTGCATCTCTTGTGGCTGTCTGCCCGCTTCCCGTTGCCTGCCAGCAACGGGGAGTGTTTGTAAACTGTGGAAGTGAAATAAAAGGACCGATTCCACAAGTCGTCTTAAAGAGGTTTATTACAGAGGCATAGCGTCATTGTTATAAAAGACACTGTACTCACCTCAGAGAACTGTAGTATAACGACTGCACTCTATGATGGCTGGCGCCAAACTGTGCCACATGCCCTCCCGCATGGTCTTGTGGGAGCCTCTGTACCGACAACGTAGTTTTATTTTAGTTTTTCTTCCGGTTTCGTTTTGATGATGTACACGTTCATTATCGCAGCGGTATCGGAATAAAAAGTGATGACGTACATGTACGTCGTCGGAACGGGAAAAGGTTAAGTGAGGAGCTTCCGGAAGTTCGCTTTGTCGTACGCCGCTGTCAGGTCGGCAAAACACCAGCGCCTGTTGCTGGACCCTTGTCAAAGCTGACTCCGGTGAGTTTAGTGACGTGCAGCACTTGAGTAGTGCAGGATTTTGTGGGCGGAAGGAGCATTCAGCTTGCTCCAAGACAGAGGTCGCAACCGGGTACCCAATACCCGTACCCTACCCGATACCCGGCTACCCGTACCCGGCTGGGTACGGTTAACCGTTTGCGACCCTGGTGCGGCCGGGAATGGGTACGGGAAGGCCGTGAGTCACTTTTGAGTAACCGTTTGTCACTCATTTCTGGTGCGGCCGGGTACGGGTACGGGTAAGGAATCAAAACCCGTTTGCGACCTCTGCTCCAAGATCAGATGCTACTCATCAAATGGCGATAGGCGGTTTGGAATGAGGCGCTCGTACGGTTTTAAGAGGTGGCGTCGTAGTAATGTAGGCCCAAGGCTCTCCGTCTCTGATGCATCCTTCCACGGCTGTATGAATGCCCTGACGCGCGCCTGCCGCCAGATTTGTTACTGGTCCAAAGTGCGTGGTCTTCTCGGTGCGAATGTCAATACAGTGTACCGCCGGCTTTGCCATTCTCAATGAGGCTCTTGTTTCCTGAAACTAGCTCAGCCATGTCGTACTGCGCCGCAAAATAGTTAATCTCCTGGTTTCCTCGTCGCTGAAGCCGCCACGTCTTGAGTTGTTGTCCGGTGCCCTGCCGTGTCCCAGGATTGGTGCCGCTCTGCAGCGGCGTGTCGTCGCGTTGCTTCGTCTTCCTAGGATCGCTTTTATAAACCTTCCGGATGGATATCCATGCTCTTTTGGCTGCCATGGGGTCTCGATGGGACTCGATGGGACTCTGCCCCACGACTTCCATCATTCTCTTGCCAGCACATAGATGCCCATGATTTATTGCTATAACATGAACATTACGACGATGTTCAATTGATGAGGACGATTATGATATTCTTTCGTCAGGAGCAGCAGAGTGTATCGCTGTGTTGTCTCCTTCGTATTTGTGGATCGGGCATTGCGTCGTTATACGTTGTACGGTCCATTCTGGATGACCGCTGGGGAATTTTTAATTTCCCATTTATGCATCGGGTAATCGCATCTGCCATGGTTTGCGCGGATGCGGTTTAGCGTGGACCATGAGCTTCGTGAAAGATCAAACCCAGGGATTGTCTGCGTTGGGTCTTTCGCAAGGTGTTTGTGAGTTCTTTTGAACTCCGTTCAACTCTCAACCCTTCATTGGGCTGGAACTCGCATTGTTGAAGGTTCAGCGGTTGGGTCCAAAAGGGGCTTGCGCGGCGTGACTTCAAGCACATGTAGCTACGGGCCCCGCACTTTCAAGGGCCCCGCGCTAAATGCTTTAAAGCTGTCAATTCCGTTTCAGAGATTCTGCACTTGTTCTATTACTATAGTACTATACTGCCTTCCACTTTTTTAAACGACCGCGTGTTTAAGGTTAGCGATTTGTCGTATTATCTGGCTTTATAGCAAATGAAAAAATACAATTACTTTACAATGCAAGTTAAAAATGCGTGTTTTAACATGTCTTTTTTATTTAGGGCCCCTTTATAACATAACACTACAGGCCCCGCACTAGCTTAATCCGGCACTGCGTCGAGGTCTTGACGAACGGGAAAGGCGCGACTCTTTTCCTCGAATCGACGATGACGACGATGATGATGTCTCCTCCCGCCCCCTCCCATAGGGTGCCGCGAGGCCGCCTTCCTCCACGCCCTCACGGCCGCCGCCGTCGCCCACGCCGTGACGGCGGCGTGCAGCCGCGGGAGCCTCGGCGGCTGCGGCTGCGACGCCACCAAGGAGGGGCTGGCCACGCCGCATGGCCACGGCGGGGCTAACGGGGCCGTGGGCGGGGCTAACAGGATTGTGGGCGGTGCTAACAGGATCGTGGGCGGGGATTACGGGACAGTAGGCGGAGCTTACCGGAGCAACACGGCGGTGGGCGGGGCTCACGGAGCGTGGGGCGGAACCCACGAGCGAATGGGCGGAGTCAGCGGAACGGCGGGGAGGGGTCAGGGGGCGGTGGGCGGAGCTAACGGCGTGGGGGGCGGGCTCTGGAAGGACGAAGGGTCGTGGCGGTGGGGCGGCTGCTCGGCGGACGTGGAGCACGGCGTGGAGTTCTCGCGAGAGTTCGTGGACGCGGGAGAGGCGGCGCACGAGGCGCGCGCGCTCATGAACCTGCACAACCATGGGGCGGGGCGCGAGGTGCGAGCTTCTCTCCTCCCACCCCTCCTCTACCCTCCCCTCCCACTCCTCCCCTCTCCTCCCTCCCCTCCCCTCCCTCCCCTCCCCACCCCTCCCTCCCCTCGCTTCCTCCCTCCCTCCCCTCTCACCCCTCCCCTCCCACCCCTCCCCTCCCCTCCCACCCCTCCCTTCCCCTCCCCACCCCTCCCCTCCTACCCCTCCCTCCCCACCCCTCCCTCCCCTCCCACCCCTCCCCTCCCACCCCTCGCCTCCTCCCTCCCCTTCCTCCCCTCCCCTCCCACCCCTCCTCTACCCTCCCTCCCCTCCCTCCCACTCCTCCCTCCCCTCTTCTCCCACCCCACCCCTCCCTCCCCTCCCTCCCCTCCCCTCCCTCCCCTCCCTCCCCTGAAATACGCACTACAATGACGATAGTTTAAAGCGATTTGAAGCATGTTTTATTTATTTGGGGGGGGGGGAGCAGAGCTTTGTGACGTCATATTTGAGAGGGGGTCTGACTTTTTGTGACGCCGTGTGACGAAGGGGGGGGGGGTCAAAAATTGTCCAAAGTCGCGTGACGTCATTTATGGACGGCCCATGAGCTCCAGGGGTCCCAAACGTTCAAAGAGGTAGGCAGAATCAGAATGTTTATTTGGACTGCAGGAGGAGGAATCTGATAATCTGTGAAGCTCTTCGCAGATGTTCCAGCATGGGTTGGGTCAGCGAGTTACAATGGCAGACAATGCCAAAAATAAGTAATATTAAAAAAAAACTTTTTTTTGAAACACGCTTCAACGAAATGTACCCTACTAGTAATGGCAGAACTCCACGACTCCAGGAAGTGGCCCCGAAGCTTGCCATAACGTAAGGGGCTCCGTTGTGATTTACAGCCAACGTCAGTCGAGCGTGGACAATTAGACCCAAGTCGAAACATAACATATAAAAAATAATGTAAAAAAATATTTTTATTTTATTTTTCTGATATAACATAGTATTGTCATCAGTATGACCTAAGTATACCAAGTTAGCAGTCGATACCACATTGGGAAGTGGGTACAAATTGAGTTACAAGATTTGAGGATACAACAACAGACAGTGAGTTAATAGAAAGGCGTGTAAAAAACGATACAAGTGCAAACTAGAGAAAACGATGAGAAAATTCACGGAATATAAATACAAAATGAATTAAATAATTGTATAAGTACGATTTATCAAGCTTGGGAAAGACAGCAACAATAGTCTCAGACTACACCAAGATGACACTGCACAGTAGTCCCTCAATAAAATGTCAAATTAACGTTGAACTATCGATGCTACACGGGTAAGGATCAAAGTTCACACTTGCAAACAAATCACATTTGGGGCCATCCATTTAGTAGGCACGCAAAAAATCTGTCAAAACTTGACCCCCCCCCTCCCTGTACGCACGTGGACTTTTTACCCCCCCCCCACCCGCGTACGTACGCCTGACGCACCCCCCCCGAATCCTATAAAACGGCCGATATCACTGTGTAACAAAAAACATGTTCCTGGGTAGTAAGTGTTATTTCCTAATTGCTTATGCCTCAAAAGTACAGAAAATGGATATTCCCCATAAACTTTTATTTTGTGACCAGGACATTGATATTTTAAAATGTACCTATTTTCAATGAGAAAACGGGCGAATGTGTGTCTTTTCGTTCACATAAAGTCAGAAAAAACAACATATGAATGAAAATTAGCATGTATTTATTCTAAAGTAATAACAAAAATTACGACAAAAAGATTTTTGCCTCAATGGTTACAGTAAATCTAGCTGTGACGGTCCCACCTGCTGACGGAGACTTGTGTTGCCTCCGAAACGTCGTGATTTATAATTTTTATTTATATCATTATTTATATTATTTTATTATTTTAATTCTTTATTTTTTCCCTACGTGACTTTACCAAAAAAACCTAAGAGTAGTAGGGTCCTCTCCAAGGTTTCGCAGTCGAGGTTGCTGCTGCTGCTCCTCCTGCTGCTGCTGCTGCTGCTGCTGCTGCTGCTCCTGCTGCTGCTGCTGCTCCTGCTGCTGCTGCTCCTGCTGCTGCTCCTGCTGCTGCTGCTCCTGCTGCTCCTGCTGCTTCTGCTGCGTGTGTCTGTGTGTGTGAGGTGCTCGCTCACAGCATTTGCCCCAACAGCCTGTCCAGGCAATATGGGGGATCTGTGTGTGTGTAGGGAGTGGTTGTGTCGTAGTTAGCGCACTGCCACCTGAGTTCGATTCCCGCTCACGGCCAACACCCAGTGACGATTATTTGAAGTTAAAACTAGTTGAGTTTGATCAGTATTTATATTTTAAGTGAATTGTTTACCTTTCCTATACTTTGCACTCTCATCATGTTTCTGTATTTTTCGCTATTGTAACGTTCTTGACATCGACGAAACAGAGCCGCATAGCTCATCGGATTCCTCCAGTCTAAATACATATTTAGATTTTGTCTACGGGGACCCTTTTCCCACCACCAAAGTGTGAAAAATAAGAATACGTTTCACGCTTTCTGGCAATAAAACAGCCGTTAAAATGTTCAAACAACAAATAGATACATTTTGCGAGGCATCAAGTCTGCATTAGCCGCACGTGTACCCGTGGCAAATACATGCACGCAAACACGCTCGGACAATATCAGCATCGTCTTTGAAACGCATTGGCCTACGCCAGTGACAGTCTCCTTGATGGCCCCGTCTCACCACCAGTGTCACGCCAGAGAACATCGCGAAAAGGCGAACAGCACAGAGAGAATGCGAGTGTAGTGTTGTAAAGGACGGACTTATACACTTCTTTATGGCACGCACTGTTTATTGTCTTAATACACAGTCCCTATCACACAAAGGGGGTATGTGGTCCCCTCACCCGTTACCCTGAGGAGACACAGCCTCCGGACCTTGCAGGCTATCTAATCTCCCTGCTCTCTCAGCGTCCTCTGGCTGGACCTAGGGGATCTCTCCCCGACCACTGGTTACTCTGAGCCCTAGCCCTGACAAGGGCTGGAGGGCTTGGTCCAGGGTCCTAGATGTCTTCGGCCGACTTGGATCTTCGTGTAGCAGAACTGGCCAAGAGCTCTCAGCGCTCCGGCTTTTATACCTGTTCGTGGCCGGGTTGTCCAATCCCCGGCCACTTTGTGGAACTCTCCGATTGGTCCTTCCCAATCTGGCGTTTGGATCCCACCTCACCCCATTTGACCCTGACCGTTTTATTGAGCGGGAAAACCTTGTTTACGATCCGCTCTCTCACAGCTTGCGAACAGCGAGTAGTTATCACCACTACGCGAGCACCGGCTCATTCGTCGCATCCTCGTTCATCTCCTGCGCGCGCAGGCTTTGCGCAGGGCGACCACCCTGCACTGTCGCTGCCACGGCATCTCGGGCTCCTGCTCGGCCCGCACCTGCTGGGCCCTCCTGCCACCGCTCCGCGAGGTCGCCCTGCGACTCAAGGCCAAGTTGAAGACGGCGCGGGCCGTGGAGGCCGTCCTGGCCACCCGGCACCGGCGTCCCGTGTTCCTCCACCTCAAGCGGCCTGACAGCAGCAGCAGCGGAGATGCGAAAAGGTGGGGTCGTGATAATTGGATTTTTACCCTTTTATCTAGCAACAAAACTGACACCTTTTTTACAAGGAGTCATGTTTGCATTGACCACAATACCTGCGGTCGGAATGCAAACAAAAAACAGAACTCTGATAATGTATGCACTTCTTGGTTCTTTCGGTAAAGTCACGTAGAAGGGAAGTAATAAAATAATATAAATAAAACATCATTAAATAATTCTCACGACGTTTCGGCCACAACGCAAGCAGCCGTCCTCAGGTGAAGAATGAAACACCACCAAGCTTGGAGCGTATATTTAAGCTGGGTTGGAGGGGGGAAGAAGAGCGCTTTGACAAAATCGAAATATATGCACTGTCCTTGAAGTTTATTGGTCCACACCCGAGACAGCTTTCCTTAGAGCCTAGTCTCACATGGTGTTGGACCAGATGACGCCAAAAGGCGCACAACTCAAAGACAATACACCATCAGAGTATGAGAGCTCGGGGTAAGCATTTACACCATTGGAACCTCATTTGCCAGTAAAAAATATGATCATTGTTTTTTACCCTTCTATCTGGCAACAAAACTGACACCTTTTTTACAAGTTTTTGTTGCCAGATAGAAGGGTAAAAAAAATCAATTATCATATTTTTCTACTGGCAAATGAGGTTCCAATGGTGTAAATGCTTAGCCCCGAGCTCTCTTTTACTCTGATGGTGCATTGTCTTTGAGTTGTGCGCCTTTTGGCGTCATCTGGTCCAACCCATGTGAGACTAGGCTCTAAGGAAAGCTGTCTCGGGTGTGGACCAATCAACTTCAATGACAGTGCATACATTATCAGAGTTGTGTTTTTTGTTTGCATTATGGCTGCTGGTATTGTGGTCTATGCAAACATGACTCCTTGTAAAAAAAGTGTCAGTTTTGTTGCCAGATAGAAGGGTAAAAAAACAATTATCATATTTTTTACTGGCAAATGAGGTTCCAATGGTATAGGTGGGATCGTGTTAGAGGAAGTGCAGACCCGCAAGAACTCAACTCACGCAACCGCTAGAGGATGGGGCGGCTCCTTGGCAGGGAGATCTTGAGTGGCGCTGAGATCACCATTTCACAACACTCCAGAACCCGGCTTAATCACAACGTGGTCTGTCATTGTCTCTCTGTCACACTGTGGTGACCAGCCCCGACACCATAAACGCGGCGTTCTTCATTGCAAGGCCCGTGGGCCAATGGCGGTCCCCCCTGATGGCCGTTTAGTGCGGCTCCTGACGTGCGGCCCCCCGATAATACACAACAAGTGACACCCCCCCCCCCCAAACATCGTCACGATCGTGCTGCTGTCAAACCCCCAATGGTCTCATATATGTGGCGGTGCTTACATTGATCATGTCTTATCGGCGAAAGTGAAAATTAGTAAAGAACACTGCCATGAACTCTCTACATCGGAGAACCTGGTTTCATCACAATTAGGATTATTTGGAACTTTGGGTCTCTTAAGTCTATACGTCTCTATGCTAGTCACTGAGGAGACCCATCAACTCATGAAATCCACCACCATTTCATCATCACTATGTCCCACACCAACATTCTCATCACTATACAGTACCACCACCATCGTCATCACCATCATCACTATTTCTACCACTGCTACCGCCACCACCATCGTCATTATCATCATCATCATCGCTATATCCACCACCGCTATCACCGCCATCATCACCACCACCACTATATTCACCACCACGACCACTATCTCCACTCCCACCAACACCACTATTTTCACCACCACCAACATCGTCACCACCACGACCACTATCTCGACTCCTACCAACACCACTATTTTCACCACCACCAACATCATCACCACCACAACCACTATCTCCACTCCCACCAACACCACTATTTTCACCAGCACCAACATCGTCACCACCACGACCACTATCTCCACTCCCACCAACACCACTATCTTCACCACCACCAACATCGTCACCACCACGACCACCATCTCCACTCCCACCAACACCACTATTTTCACCACCACCAACATCGTCACCACCACGACCGCTATCTCTACTCCCACCAACACCACTATTTTCACCACCACCACCACCATCGTCACCACCACGACCACTATCTCCACTCCCACCAACACCACTATTTTCACCACCACCATCATCGTCACCATCACCACCACTATCTCCACTCCCACCAACACCACTATTTTCACTACCACCACCACCAACATCGTCACCACCACGACCACCATCTCCACTCCCACCAACACCACTATTTTCACCACCACCACCACCAACATCGTCACCACCACGACCACCATCTCCACTCCCACCAACACCACTATCTTCACCACCACCACCACCACCAACATCGTCACCACCACGACCACTATCTCCACTCCCACCAACACCACTATTTTCACCACCAACATCATCACCACCACGACCGCTATCTCCATTCACACCAACACCACTATTTTCACCACCACCACCACTACCACCACCACCACTATATTCACCACCACGACCACTATCTCGACTCCCACCAACACCACTATTTTCACCACCACCAACATCAACATCGTCACCACCACGACCGCTATCTCCCCTCCCACCAACACCATCACTATTGCCACCACCCACCCACCACCAGCTGGAAGCCCCGCAAGCCCACCAAGGAGGAGCTGGTCTTCCTGGATAAGTCGCCCGACTTCTGCGAGGAGGACGCGCGTGCCGGCGTGGCGGGCACGACGGGGCGCCGGTGCCAGCGTCGGCCCGGAGCCGGGGGCTGCGAGATTTTGTGCTGCGGTCGGGGATACAACACGGTGCTGCTCCATCAGCACCACGTGGGCGATGATGATGATGACGTGGACGATGATGATGATGACGACGGCTTGACTAGGGACGGCGATGATGGTGGTGGTGGTGGTCGCGCTGCGAAGGGCAGGTGCAACTGCACCTTCCACTGGTGCTGTCATGTCAGCTGCTCCGCTTGTGCGCGACACCAGCAGCAGCAGCGTTGGCGTCGTCGCAGACGCACGGAGGTCCACACCTGTAAGTAGGTGGTGCCGCCACGGTGGGGAGAGAGCAGGGGAGAGCGTGAGCTGTGATGATGGTGGTGGTGATTATGGCGGTGGTGAAGGTTGTTGTGATGGTGCTGATGATGATGGGTAATTTATGACAGTGATGGTGAAGATGATGGAAATCACAGTGGCTGGTGACATTGGTAATGATGATGGCAGTGGTGTTGGTTGAGATTAAAACGATGATCGGCAATTGATGGTTATGATGACGCTGGTAGTGATGATAAAAGATTTTGGTCGTTGTAATAGTGGTGGTGATGATGATGATGAAAGTGATGGATATTGGGATGGTCTTATGTGATCATAGTGGTGGTGGTGGTGCTAATGACGAGAAGATCATAGTGGTGATGGTCAAGTTAGTGATGATGGTAACAATGATAATTGTGTTGGCGATGAAGGTTGTGGTATTACAGCTGCTGCTGCTGTTGATGATGATAAGTACGGTTGCAAGATAATGTGAGAGTGGAGTTAACGCACGTGCAGCACATTTGGGATTGGATATCAGTGGCGAGGCAATAGCTAAAGACGCAAGCCAACCGACAGCTCTGTAGCTGCACTGTGTCCTGTGCTGACCCACACGAAGCTTTGTCAATAAATAAAAAATACCCCATAAAGTTTCATTAATGCTAATAGATATAATATAAAATGTGATTGGAGTGCAATATCATTCTGTACTCTGGGTAATAAATAATGGATATTCACAGGACCGTTTGTCATTCTTGGTTATTTGACGTCGTCGGCAGGACACCTCAGCTCCACATCTTCCTGTCCCACATTAACCAACTTCTTCTCTAGCCCGTACCACTCACTCATCCGCTCACACATCAGCCCGTCTCTTCTTTTGCCCATGCCGCATCCGTTTAGCTCCTTCTATCCGGCCAAACAGAAGCTGCTTGGGCAAGCGGTGGCTAGGCATGCGGGCCAAATGACCGAGTCAAATGCAGCCTCTCCTGCCGGAGGAGCTCACTGAATGTTTCCGTATCCAAATCTCTCAAGAATCTGTGAGCTCACACAATCCAGTCTGGCTAACCCTGGGATGGATCATGGGCAGAGCAGCCTGAATGTTTCAAACCTGTGCAAGTGCCTTTGATGTGTCTGTGAGGTGGTGTGTAAAAAAATTGGGTCCACGTTTCGCAAGCGTAGTGAAGAGGGCATACCCGTGGCAGAGAAGACCCGGTGCTTCATGTGCCGATGAAAAGATAATGGCCAGTCAAGTGATTCAAAGTGAAACCACCGCTGCCAAACCGGAGCTGGTCATAAGCACACTGCCCACGGTATGGGAATTCCTCCACTCTCTCCACAACTGGCCCATTACTCATGAAAAGGTTGAGGGGGTGCAGTGATTGATGACACCACCTACACAGGCGGTGGCTTTGTTTGGGTTGGGGCTGATGGTAAGGGCCCCACCTCTTCGTGGCACGCTCCGTGTCAGGCGCAAAGAGTTTGCAACTCCTTCAGAGCGAGCGGCAATTCCCAGATCAACCGCATACGTAACACGGTTCGCCAGTCGTGAGCCATCTCGACACATGCACACAATTGTACTACTGCTGTATATGTGAGGAGCTCCCAGCTGCTACCACGCTGCTGCACTCGGTAGGGTTCAGGGCGATGCAGCAGTCGAGGTAATTGATTGGTGGTCCAGCGCGCACCGATTCACTGCACTCACACACTCACCCACTCACCCAATCAGGGTGATTGATTAATGATCCAGCATTCACCGATTAACTGCACTAGCTCGCTCACTTACACACTCACTCATCCACTCACTTATCCACTCACTCATCCACTCGCCCAATTAGGGTGATTGATTAATGATCCAACACTCACCGATTTACTGCACTAGCTTGCTCAATCACACACTCACTCACTCACCCACTCACTCACCCACTCACTCACCCACTCACTCACGCACTCATTTGCCTACTCACTCACCCACTCACCCAATCAGGGTGATTGATTAATGATCCAACACTCACCGATTCACTGCACTAGCTTGCTCACTCACACACTCACTCACACACTCACTCACTCACCCACTCACTCACCCACTCACTCACGCACTCATTTGCCTACTCACTCACCCACTCACCCAATCAGGGTGATTGATTAATGATCCAACGCTCACCGATTCACCACACCCAGCCGCCTTTTGTCTCCCCAATGACGATGTTTTTTGCACACCGCACCAGGTACTCATTTGAGGCTGAGTCGACCTAGGGGAGGCCCCATGACCGATTCAGATAATCGCCTCCGGTGTTGGCCGTGAGCGGGAATCGAACTCGGGTCGCCGGGTTCGTAGCGCAGCGCGCTACACGCTACCCTACCGCTTACCCGCCATACAAGACAAAGACAAAGATCCCCCGTGTAGCCTGCACAGACTGTTGGGGCAAGTGCTGTTAGCGAGCACCTATAAAGGCCGCAACGATGCACGCCACACACACAGCCACACACACGCACTGCTCCACGGCAATCGTGAGCAACAGACAAGGGAGCGGTGGTATGTGGCTACTAAAATCCTTCCCGGAGCAGAGTTTCCTGGACAGTTTCGGCCGGGGATTAAACGCCGCTGTTGGAGGCCAACAACCGCCATCAACGGCCTGTTGTGGGTAGGGACTCGGGCTCGCCATACGAACGTGGAATTCTCATCACTGGCCCGTGCGCTAAACGGGATGTTACGCGCTCGATTGAGCAAGAAGAGAGACAGCGAGTCTTAAACAAAAACATCTTTTCATCATCGGGGACGACGTCATCGCCACCATGATTTAATACAGGGTGGCACAAAAGTCAGAACACACGGGGTTATTTAATTTAAATTTCGATTTAAATGGTGGTTTGGCTGCTGCAGCTCCTTACTATTAAAATTACTTCCCTTTATTTCTGCTAACCCTACTCCCTCCCTTTGTTGCTGCTAATCCTACATAATGCACGGGCATAATATGACTTTGAGACCCCCCCACCTCCTACGCATTCCACAAGTAGTGACTAATCCCATATCTGCATTTTCCATAAATATGCTAAATACCTCTGTTGATATGCAAATTTCTTTGTCAAGGCGCCCTTCCCGCCTCTAGCCCAGCTTAAATATACGCTGCCAAGCTTGGTGGTGTTCATTCGGACGCTGTCTTTCCGACAGACCTGTTCTTCACCTGAGGACGGCTGCTTGCGTTGTGGCCGAAACGTCGTGAGAATTGTATTTTATTATGTTTTATTTTTATTATTTTATTATTTCCCTTATACGTGACTTTACCGACAGAACGAAGAATGTTATTTCATTTACTTTAACAGTGGCATGAATTTTTTTTTACTGTCTCTGCTTTAAGTTAATATGTATGTATATGTTATCGTTATTCATATCGCTTCCAATGGGGGTCACCTCAAATGCGTAGTTTTTCAAACTCGAGCGAGAGCCACTGAAATGAATTTCGACATCAAAACATAATCGATGAATGTTTTAAATATTTAACCGTGTAGTCTTGACAACAACAAAAACAAAAAACAGTTCAAAAGCAATTTCAAAAGTAACTTCATTAAATACTGTAGCTTAATGCGATGTGTTAAAATAAGTATACTATCATAACCCTGACTTTTGGGCCAGCCTGCATATGCAATGTAAAAACTATTTTTTATTTTACCAGGTAAGCACCATTGAACTATAAAGCTCTTTTTCGCAGCAAACTCGGCACAAATTATCGCCTAATCAAGTGGCTTTTCACGTGGTCGTTTATCGCGGTCAAACACTCCGAGCGCACGTTTCTCAAAGTGGAGGGGAAAACCGGAGGACCCGGGAAAAAGTTCCACGCGACCACGTGGAGAGAGACCGGCAAACTCCAAATATACAGCAGCAGCAGGCGTCAGGCTCGGGATCGAACCCACGACCTCCTGCACACCAGGCGAGGTAGCTAACATCTCCTAGCCACCGTGGTGATGATGATGAGAGAGAGACACGCAAACTCCAAATATACAACAGCAGGCGTCAGGCTCGGGATCGAACCCACGACCTCCTGCACACCAGGCGAGGTAGCTAACATATCCTAGCCACCGTGGTGATGATGATGATGAGAGAGAGACACGCAAACTCCAAATATACAACAGCAGGCGTCAGGCTCGGGATCGAACCCACGACCTCCTGCACACCAGGCGAGGTAGTTAACATCTCCTAGCCACCGTGATGATGATGAGAGAGAGAGAGACACGCAAACTCCAAATATACAACAGCAGGCGTCAGGCTCGGGATCGAACCCACGACCTCCTGCACACCAGGCGAGGTAGCTAACATCTCCTAGCCGCCGTGATGATGATGAGAAAAAGAGACACGCAAACTCCAAATAGACAACAGCAGGCGTCAGGCTCGGGGTCGAACCCACGACATCCTGTATACCTGGCGAGGTAGTTAACATGTCCTAGCCACCGTGATGATGATGAGAGAGAGAGAGACACGCAAACTCCAAATAGACAACAGCAGGCTTCAGGCTCGGGATTGAACCCACGACCTCCTGCATACCAGGCGAGGTAGCTAACATCTCCTAGCCACCGTGATTATGATGAGAGAGAGAGACACGCAAACTCCAAATATACAACAGCAGGCGTCAGGCTCGGGATCGAACCCACGACCTCCTGCACACCAGACGAGGTAGCTAACATATCCTAGCCACCGTGGTGATGATGATGATGAGAGAGAGACACGCAAACTCCAAATATACAACAGCAGGCGTCAGGCTCGGGATCGAACCCACGACCTCCTGCACACCAGGCGAGGTAGTTAACATCTCCTAGCCACCGTGATGATGATGAGAGAGAGAGAGACACGCAAACTCCAAATATACAACAGCAGGCGTCAGGCTCGGGATCGAACCCACGACCTCCTGCACACCAGGCGAGGTAGCTAACATCTCCTAGCCGCCGTGATGATGATGAGAAAGAGAGACACGCAAACTCCAAATAGACAACAGCAGGCGTCAGGCTCGGGGTCGAACCCACGACATCCTGTATACCTGGCGAGGTAGTTAACATCTCCTAGCCACCGTGATGATGATGAGAGAGAGAGAGACACGCAAACTCAAAATAGACAACAGCAGGCTTCCGGCTCGGGATTGAACCCACGACCTCCTGCATACCAGGCGAGGTAGCTAACATCTCCTAGCCACCGTGATTATGATGAGAGAGAGAGACACGCAAACTCCAAATATACAACAGCAGGCGTCAGGCTCGGGATCGAACCCACGACCTCCTGCACACCAGGCGAGGTAGCTCACATCTCCTAGCCACCGTGATGATGAGAGAGAGAGAGACACGCAAACTCCAAATATACAACAGCAGGCGTCAGGCTCGGGATCGAACTCACAGACCTCCTGTACACCAGGCGAGGTAGCTAACATCTCCTAGCCACCGTGATGATGATGAGAGAGAGAGACACGCAAACTCCAAATAGACAACAGCAGGCTTCAGGCTCGGGATCGAACCCACGACCTCCTGCACACCAGGCGAGGTAGCTAACATCTCCTAGCCACCGTGGCTCATACACTACACACAGTGCCTGTGACGCATTTCTACCCGAAACTTTCCAGCGGATTTCACGACACACCCCCCGCCCCCCCTGCTTTCTTTCCGCTTTCTTCCCGCACCGCGCGGTGTCTCTACGGCTGACAGCTTCGAGCGGCTCCCGTTACCAACCTCAAAGGGCTGGGGGCACAACGCACGGCGCCTGACGTCTCACGCCCCGTGGTGTTCACCCCCCCGATCACCCCCACCGACACCCCAAAGACAAAGATCACCCGTATAGCCGTACTAGACTGTTGGGGCAAGTGCTGTTATCGAGCAATTTTAAAGTAAAATAAAAAAAAGTGTTTACACTATGAGACCTCCTTTACCAGTGGCAAAATATAGTAATTGACTGCTTGTGTTGTGGTTATTGCAAACATGATGCATTGTATAAAGGTGCCAGTTTTTGTACCAGTTGAAAGGGTAAAAACCTGCTACTAAAAAAGAAGTGGTTAATTTTTTTTTATTGACCAGGTAAAGCCCACTGAGCGATGTGGCTATTTTTCCAGATGCGACCCTTGGCCACAAATGATAGCTCAACGAAGTGGCTTATCACGTGGAAGTGGCATATGCGAAACGCACGTTGATTCTAAATGCGGACGGGGAAACTCGGAGGAGAATCCACGCAGCCACGGGGAGAGAGACATTCAAACTCCAAATGTACAGCAGCAGCAGGCGTCACGGTCGGGAGCGAGCCCACGACCTCCTGTATACCTGGCGAGGTAGTTAACATCTCCTAGCCACCGTGATGATGATGAGAGAGAGAGACACGCAAACTCCAAATATACAGCAGCAGCAGGCGTCAGGGTCGGGATCGAACCCACGACCTCCTGTACACCTGGCGAGGTAGTTAACATCTCCTCGCCACCGTGATGATGACATCTCAGCAACGTGGAGTCAGCTATGTAGACTCGCACGGCACACTCGGGTGTGGGTGGCCAGCACCACGCCCGGCCGCCTTTCTCTTCAGAGTGGCGATGCTTAAACATCACACACCACCAGGTACACATTTGAGGCTGAGTCGATCTTGGGGAGGAGGCCCATGACCGGTTCAGATAATCGTCACTGGTGTTGTCCGTGAGCGGAAATCGAACTTGGGTCGCCAGGTTCGTAGCACAGCACGCTAACCACGACACTACCGCTCCAAAGACAGAGGGAAAGATGCCCCGTATAGCCTTAACAGATTGTTGGGGCAAGTGCTGTCCGCGAGCACCTATGAAGCCTGGCACGGTACACGAAGCGGTGGGTGGCCAGCACCACGCCCGGCCGCCTTTGTCCCCCCAGTGACGATGTTTACACACCGCACCAGCTACTCACTTGAGGCTGAGTCTACCTAGAGGAGGCCCAGGACTGCTCCCCCCCCCACACACGCACAACGACAACCGCCATTCGCCACTAAGTGGCGGTGACGTCACCACGACGCTTGTGCCAGGCCATGTGCACCTTGAGGCCACGTGAAGTGTCGAACGCCCGCTGGCAGGAGGTCAAGGGGCAGACCCAGCAGGTGCCACGGGTCGACTGACTGAGATGACCGAGATGACTGGCTGATGCACCACCTCTGCCCCCTACTGTGCCAACTTGCTGTGCTTTAGCCACCCGGCGCTCCGCTCGTTATTGTGAGCGTCGCTCCTCCGCCCTCGGTTGTTGTTGGAGGACGACTGCCTCCAACTGCCCAGTAGCGTCCTTCACGAGCCTCCTCCACAGAGGCCGATCTTTACACCGCTGGTACCAGTCATCGGCAAGTCCACTCAGCTCCACGTCCTCCTGTACCACGTCACTCCATCTCTTCTCTAGCCCCCACAAAGATCCCCCGTATAGCCTTAACAGACTGTAGGGACAAGTGCTGTTAGCGAGCACCTATAAAGGCCGGAACGGTACACGAGGGGGTGGGTGACCAGCACCACGCCCGACCGCCTTTGTATCCCCAGTGGCGATGTTTACACACCGCACCAGGTACTCATTTAAGGCTGAGTCGACCTAGGGGAGGCCCAGAACCGGTTCAGATAATCGTCACTGGTGTTAGCCGTGAGCGGGAATCGAACCCGGGTCGCCAGGTTCGTAGCGCAGCGCACTAACCGCTACACTACCGCTCCCCACACACACACAGACACAGACACCCTGACCCCCCGCCCGCCCCAGATCCATCACCGCGCTGCCCTCGTTCGGCACCGTCACGTCCCGTGAGGACGGCACAATGCGACGCTTTGTTGTCAGGAACACCACGCGCATCGCCAAGTGCCGGAGGAGACGAGGAGAGAGAGAGTGAGCGAGAGGTGGGGGTTTACATAAAGCAAAGTTATTATTTAAAAAAAAAATACGAAATGATGAACGAAGCAAAGTGTCGAATGCACCGAGCATCTTCTTGTTTCCACTGATCGTAAAAAAGCAGGAGTGGCGTGGGGTTGTAAGGGGGGTTGGGTGTCTCTCTCTCTCTCAATCTCTCTCCTCGCTCGCTCTCTCCCCTCGCTTTCTCTCTTTTTTTTACGACCAGTGGAAACAAGAAGATGCTCGGTGTATTCGGCACTTTGTTTCGTTCATCATTTCGTAAAATGTTTTTTTTTAACGGGGCTTTATGTAACCCTCGCTCGCTCTCTCTCTCTCTCGCTAAATCTCTCGCTCGCTCTCTCGCTCGCTCTATATTTTTTTCTCTTTTACGATCAGTGGAAATAAGAAGATGCTCGGTGTAGTCGGCACTTAGCTTCGTTCATCATTTCGTATTTTTTTTTACTTTGCTTTATGTAAACCCCCACCTCTCGCTCACTCTCTCGCTCGCTCGCTCTATATTTTTTTCTCTTTTACGATCAGTGGAAATAAGAAGATGCTCGGTGTAGTCGGCACTTTGCTTCGTTCATCATTTCGTATTTTTTATTTTTTATTTTACTTTGCTTTATGTAAACCCCCACCTCTCGCTCACTCTCTCGCTCGCTCTCTCTCGCGCGCGCTCTATCTCTGCCGCTGGCTCTCGATCTCTCTCGCTCACTCAGCCAGCCAGCATCCTCCTGAGGTCATTCATGGGCTCGAGTCCTCGGGGCTGAGTGTCTCTGTCGCAGGGGAGGTGGGAGGGGAATGCCGCAGGGCTAGGAGATGTTAACTATCTCGCCTGGTATGCAGGAGGTTCGTGGGTTCAGACCCGACCCTGACGCCTGTTGCATATTTGGAGTTTGCACGTTCTCTGTGATGTTTCTCTCCACCGTTAGAATGAACATCACGCGTTTCGAGTGTTGGGCTGCTATATAATTTCCCCACGTGATGAGCCACTTCGTTGAGCTATCATCTGCGGCCAGGTCGCTTCTGACAAAGAGCTACGATCGCTCAGTGGGCCTTTACCTGCTAAAATAAAATAATAAAAGTTGAAATCGTGAATGGCCATTTCAGAAGCACCCTCGCACCCCTCTGCCCCAAGCGACCCTTTGAGATGGAGGGACGGGGCGTGGGTAGAGTTGTCTCTGCTTCTCTCTTGATTTCTTTTTCTTTATTTTACGATCAGAGGAAACAAGAAGATGCTCGGTGTAGTCGGCACTTTGCTTCGTTCATCATTTCGTAATTTTTTTTCTTCCATTCTCTCTATCCACCTCTCCCCCACGTTATCCTTGCATTTTTTTTACGATCAGAGGAAGCAAGAAGATGCTCGGTTAAATTTTGATTTAAAGCTTTCGTGACTGCAGGGATTCATCTTCTTGGTTCTTTCGGTAAAGTCACGTAGAAGGGAAGTAATAAAATAATAAAAATAAAACATAATAAAAGAATTCTCACGACGTTTCGGCCACAACGCAAGCAGCCGTCCTCAGGTGAAAACCAGGTCCGTCGAGGCGACAGAGTCTGAATGAAACAGCAGACGAGCTTGGAGCATATATATAAGCTGGGCGCCTTGACAAAGGAATTTGCATATCAAGAGTAAATTAGCATATTTATGGGAAATAGTGTTATATTAAAATGGATAAGGCAGCAACTGCAGCAGCAGCAGCAACTGCAGCAGCAGCAGCAACTGCAGCAGCAGCAGCAACTGCAGCAGCAGCAACTGCAGCAACAGCAGCAGCAGCAGAAACTGCAGCAGCAGCAGAAACTGCAGCAGCAGCAACTGCAGCAGCAGCAACTGCAGCTCCCTTTGCTGCTGTCAATCCTGCATAATACACATGCATATGCAGTACTAATCACATTCCTGCATTTCCCATAACTTTATTATGTTATATTTTTATTATTTTATTACTTCCCTTCTACGTGACTTTACCGAAATAACCAATAAGAAAGATGCTCGGTGTAGTAGGCACTTTGCTTCGTTCATCATTTCGGTTTTTTTGTTTTTTCTTCAATGATTTGCTTTATGTGCCCCCCCCCCTTTTTAAATGAAAGATTTCACAACAGATTTCACGCTCTCTCTCTCCCCTCTCTCTTTTCCACCCTCCTCTCCTATCTCTCTCTCCCCTCTCTCGTTTTTATCTCTCTCCTCTCTCTCTCTCGTGCGCTTCATATTGGCCAAAGGCTCGAAACGTCAAGCGGCCAGCAGCAAACAGCACTGTCAGAGGTGTCATAGACAAGAGTTGACACCCGCTCGTGAGTTGAGTAAGGTCTTCATAACAGCGGTGCGAGGGAAGAAGCAGAGGGGGAAGTGGGGTGAGCTGTAGTGTGGTGAGCGGGTGGGTGAGTGTGTGGGTGAGTAAGTGAGTGTGTGGGTGAGTGAGTGGAGTGAGGGAGTAAGTGAGTGAGTGTGAGTGAGTGTGTGAGTGAGGGAGTGGAGTGAGTGTGTGAGTGTGTGGGTGAGTAAGGGAGTGTGTGGGTGAGTGAGTGGAGTGAGTGAGGGAGTAAGTGAGTGAGTGTGAGTGAGTGAGTGTGTGTGAGTGAGGGAGTGGAGTGAGTGTGTGAGTGTGTGGGTGAGTAAGTGAGTGTGTGGGTGAGTGAGTGGAGTGAGTGAGGGAGTAAGTGAGTGAGTGAGTGTGAGTGTGTGAGTGAGTGAGGGTATGAGTGAGGGTATGAGTGAGTGTGTGAGTGTGTGAGTGAGTGTGTGAGTGAGGGAGTGGAGTGAGTGTGTGAGTGTGTGAGTGAGTGAGTGTGTGAGTGTGTGAGTGAGTGAGTGTGTGAGTGAGTGTGTGTGTGAGTGAGGGAGTGGAGTGAGTGTGTGAGTGTGTGGGTGAGTAAGTGAGTGTGTGGGTGAGTGAGTGGAGTGAGTGAGGGAGTAAGTGAGTGAGTGAGTGTGAGTGTGTGAGTGAGTGAGGGTATGAGTGAGTGAGTGTGTGAGTGTGTGTGTGAGTGAGTGAGTGTGTGAGTGAGTGTACGAGTGAGTGTGTGTGAGTGAGTGTGCGAGTGAGTTAGTGTGCGAGTGAGTGTGTGGGGTGACCGTGTGCGTGAGTCGTAGCCGGCAGTGTGGGCGGTTGAACAGAGTGTGTGGACGAGATGAAACGGTCGGTGTCTTGTTGACCGAGTCATTCACGTGCAGGGTTGGAGGAGGAATCGGCGAGCGAAGCTCACGGTGTAAGTAGCGATGCGAGGGCGACACGGAGGTGACACCGACTCGTCCCAGTGGGTCAGGGGCGATTTCTTCATTAGGGCGATTGGGCGACGCACCACCAAAGTGTGAAAGGGACTTTTTCAATCACATTCAAAATCTCATTCAACCAGAGTTACGCTAGCCGTTACTGTGCCTCTGGATATAGTCCAATCAGCGTCATGTCACGTTCTGTGGAGTACCGCCTCTTTTTGGGCGATTTCACTCTGGCTGAGAATCGCCCAGAGTGTTCCCATAGACTTACATTCAAAGATGTTTTTTTTTCGAACGGCGGGCGCTGCAATGCATTCTCTATGGCTTCCGGGAGGGCTCGCACTAACGTGCTTACGTCATCATACGTAAGCACGTTTCAGTCAACAATATTACTTGTCGCCACCTAGTGGAATCTTTAATAAAATAAACTGAGTGGATTGTAATAATAGTGAGTATAGAAACAAACAAGGAGATGTATTGTAAGAGTCACTTTATTTTTCATGAATATTAAAGAAGTGAAGTTGCCTTTACATGCTTAAGCTGTTAATTCATCCATTGCATGGGTGGACCTTATCCTTATCAATCATCCAGACATTTGCCCCCCCTGAGAGATTTTGCAGGAGCCGCCATTGCAGTGGGTGCTGGATCACCACGACTGGGACAACACTAATTCATTCAGCTGCGGATGATATTTCAGACAGAAGCAACTTTCGCCCCCCCCCCCCCCCCCCCCCCCCAGTGCTAGGGACGTGTTCCGACTTTGCACGAATCTCCTGTCGCCGCCAGCCTGTGTTCTCTATTCTTTGTGTCTTTCCGTAGTCACGTAGATAGGTAAAAATAATAATAAAATAAACAAAAATTAATAATAAAAGAAACAAAAAAACTACGACGTTATCCCCCGCCCCCCGGGGGGTGTGGGGTGAGTTTGTTTTATTTTTATTTATTCTCTTTTGGTTTATTTTTCTGGGATGGTGGCGGTGGCAGTGTTGGTTATTGAACACGGGAGCCTAGGGGCAGAGAGCGGGGGGGGGTGCTTGAGACCTCGTGTCGGGCGAGATGAGATGATACGGCTGTGTGGGTGTGTCTGTTGCGTGTGCACCTTCACGTACACACATGACTGCTGCAGGCACTCGACACACGCGTAGGGGAGCGGTGGTGCAGCGGTTAGCGCGCTGCGCTGCCGCTACGATGAGCTGGCGGACCCGGGTTCGATTCCAGCTCACGGGTCGACACTGAACCGGTCTTGAGCATCCCCTAGGTCGACTCGACCTCAAATGAGTACCTGGTGCGATGCGTAAACATCGCTACGAGGGAGGTGGTGTTGGCCACCCACCCCCTCGTGTGCTGTGTCGGCCTTCATAGGTGCTCGCTCCTAGCACTTGCCCCAACAGTCTGTAGGAATATTTGTCTGTCTTTGTGCATCTTCACGTACACACATCTCACACGCACACATTATGCACATACACTGCGTAGACACACGATACACACGAGACACACGTACATGCACTATTCATACACAAACCACACGTACACAACACACACTATTCATGCATTGTATACACTACATACATGCACTATTCGTATATACACTATTCATACATATGTAGTGGGTTCACTGGAGACACACACTCGACTTTGGAGGCAACACGGGATAACGATATAGGTGGTAACTACCACGGTTAACTCCACCACAACGGGGTAACTACATAACTGGGTCAGGTCAGTAACACACTGCCTGACCCACGATGCCGAACGTGACGACCGAAGATCAACAAGATGTCGCACGGTGGGTTTCATTTCAGAAGACAGCCCCGATTGGCTCTCGGGACCTCGTGCCCCTGAGCGTGGCCTGGCTCCGCCCTCGGCAACGCCCCCTTCTGGATCATACGAGAAGGTTCTGGGCCATACACCGCTTGTCCCTCTCGCCCCCTCTTCACTCATTATCCCGTCCTGGTGACGTGCCCTCTGGGGTTCACCCAGACTCTCACGTCCTCAACTACCCTCTGTCACCAGAACCATGCCCCCTAGGGCCCCCTTCCATGCCATACCTACTCTGGTGTCAGAGAGAGGCTCTAACATGCACAGTTCCACTCTTCTGTCAGTAGCTGGCGCTAACGCCGTAGTGACCCAATATACGTCACTACACATACACAACATGCGTACACTATTCATGCCTATTCATGACAACAACCAGCGACCCCAAGACTGTGCCAGGCTAGGTAGGCGCACCATGAGGCCGTCACGTGAAGTGTCGAAAGCTCGCTGGTGACAGGTCACGGGGCAGACCCAGGTGCCATGGGTTGACCGACTGAGATGACTGGCAAATGTACCAGCTGTGCCCCCGACTGTGCCAACTCGCTGTGTATGGCTCCATATGTTATTGTGAGCGTCGCTCCTCTGCCCTCCGTTGTTTCTGGAGGGGCGACTGCCTCCAACTGCCCAGTAGCAGCGTCCTTCACGAGCCTCCTCCACAGAGGCCGATCTTGATGACACCGCTGGTAACGTTTATCGGAAAGTCCAATCATCTCCACGTTCTTCCGTGCCCGTCTAGCCCCCTCGATCCGGCCAAACAGAAGCTGCTTGGGCATGCCGTGGCCGGGCATGTGGGGCTACGTGACCCAGGCAACGCAGCCTCGCCTACCGAAAGAGCTCACTGATGGGACTGTGTCCAGATCTTTCAAGGATCAGTGAGCTCCTCACAGAATCCAGTCTGGTGAGACCCAGGATGGCGTGTGCTTTCGATTTACCAGTTACCGGTTATCAACGGTACTTTATACCCACACACTTCATAATATATACCCTCCATACAATTGTAGTGTGCTAATTCACAGACACTAGTAGTAGGTAGTCTCTTTTATTCCGGTCTTCACAGCCTTAGGGGATAACCACACACCGGGTCAGGACAGCCACCACGCTGCCAGACCCACAGCTTGAAGAGGGCGAAGATCACGATGATGACGGCATGACGAGTTTCACTGCAGATCGCAGCAGCCCCGACCGTGAGTGGGAGCTCGCCTTTTATCCTGCCCAGCGTGGCCAGGCTCCACCCTCGGCCACGCCCCCCTCTGGATCCCCCAGGTGGCTCCGTGCCTTGCCCACAGGTCAACTGGTAGAACGGGCATTAATTCTAGATTTGAAGCTTTCGTGACTGCAAGTATTCATATTCTTAGGTTTTTGTCGGTACAGTCACGTAGGTAAAAAAATAAAATTAAAATTATTAAAAGTAATAATAGAAATAAAATAATAATACATTTTATTTCTATTATTACTTTTATTTATTTTTTATTATTATTAATTTTAATTTTTTACCTACATTACTTTACCAAAAAAACCTAAGAATATGGTAGAACGGGCTGTTACCCCTCATTCTATTGTCTACCAATCTCCCAGCGGCACGTGCTCCAGTGACTCATTCAATGTCACTACACAACGACTATTCATGCAGCACACATTATGCATATGCGATTGTAATAAAACACCTACAGATACTGTTAACAGTGTACACAATACACAAACGCACTTTAAAATAGCATGCATCCACAGCAGCAGCCATTTGCCACTTAGTGGCGGTGACACTCGTTGTACCAGGCTAGGTGCATGTTGAAGTGTGGAAGGCTCGCTGCTGCTGGCAGGAGGCCACGGAGCACTGCGGGCCTGTGACATGATGTTATAGAGGCGCACTAAATAAAAAAAATATTAAAACACACAAATATTTAACTTGCATAGTAAAGTAATTGTATTTTTTTCATTTGCTACACAGCCAGATAATACGACAAATCGCTAACTTAAAACACCCAGCCGTTCATAAAAGTTGAAGGCGGTATAGTACTATAGCGATAGAGCAAGTGCAGAATCACTGAACCGGAATTTATAGCTTGAAAGCATTTAGCACGGGGCCCGTAGCATATGCTACTTGTGCTACTGGGATAATCCGGCACTGGACAGACCCAGGTGCTATGGGGTTGACTGAGATGACTGGCAGATGCCGAAAATAACACTGGTAGGAACCTCCTGGTTCCACCAGCCCACAGGGGATTATTGTGTCTGTCCGTCGTGCATCCAAAAATGGGAGGGGTGGGGCTAGGTGGAGAGGGGAGGGTGGGGAGGGGCTGGGTGGGGAGGGTGGGGCTGGGTGGGGAGGGGCTGGTCACCCCGTGGTGCCCTTATAAAACTCAACGTTTAACCTACTCACGCCGGCTTGTGCCCGCCCTCACAGTCGGCCAAATATACACCACGCCGCCGTTGACCCTGGCCATTGACCGAGCAACCCAACGTTCCTACCAGCTCCCTCCGCAGGAATGTGTTGCCAGCACCATGCCCGACCGCCTTTGTATCTCCAGTGTTTACATACCTCACCAGGAACTCGCTTAAGGCTAAGTCAACCTACGGGAGAACCAGCGCCGGCTCAGGTATTCGTCACCGATGTTGGCTGAGTGGGAATCAAACTCAGGTCACCGGGTTCGCAGCGCAGTGTGCTCGCCACCACACTTCCACTCCCCCGCCCAGTAAAACAACTCAGTGCACAGCACCATATACACAAATTGAGTAAAAATGATGCACTCATCTCAATGCTCACAAGGCTGATTGATGATGGTGATGGCACGCAACCAACACAGCTCTGTACGGCGCATGAGAAATGCAAACCGGAAAGATTTCATTAGAGAACAGCGCCCTCTAGCGATTTTTTTTGTTAAAATAAAACACTTCGTATTCATAACTAGTTGAAAAAGCCTGTCTTCGCCAGGCACACGTTTTCAATGTATAATAATTAACCTGATTGTTTTTTACAATTTGTATCTACGATCAGACACTAACTACTACTAACAATTGTCTTTTTTTATAATAAAAAAATTACTCAAAATTATTAACTTAATACTCTAGGCGGAGAAGCTCCTATCTTGTACGCTTTGCAAATTATTCAGATTTGATCATAAAATGCGTATTTTTTCGTTCAAACCCGCTTGAATCCGAAAAATGTAAAAAAAAATAAAAACGATAGAACAATGGTTTTCGCTTTAATTGTATTTGCTCTTTAACACTCTATCAAACGAAAAACCCGCAATCTTATATTTTGAACGGTTTCTGACGCACAAACATGTTGATGGGGCACTTAAATCGAGATTTTGGGGCCTTAAAATGAAAAATCTCGGATTTTCAAATAGTTCCTGTTGTCTGTGTCCCAAAAGCTATCTTGTCGGGGAAGTACCCTAGAGGTTATTGAGACTAACAGATTAAAGTCTTCATTTATACAGATAAATTACGCACATTTCCATCCGTATATTAAAGTTGGGGGTCCGTCTTATAATCCTTCAGCGGTTTGTCCACGCTTGTGTATGCGAGCGTGTCCGTGTGTGTGCGAGTGTGTCTACTGCTGCAGCAGCAGCGTATCCAAGCAGCTTGTTTAGCCGGATAGAGGGAAGAGGCTAAACGGGCACAACACGGGCAGAAGAGATGGAGCTGATGCGGTATGGGAGGATGTGGAGCCAAGTGGACTTGCCAGAGACTGCTACCAGCGGTGTCAAGATCGGCCTCTGTGGAGGAGGCTCGTGAAGGACGCCGCTGGGCAGTTGGAGGCAGTCGCCCACCAGCAACAACAGAGGGCGGAGGAGCGACGCTCACAACAACGTGTGGCGCGCCGTGCGGATAAAATACAGCAATTTTTTGTGGTTTCACGCTTCAACACACCGGTGGGCTTAAGCAGTGAACTATTTGTCTTTTATCAACGTGACACTTGTTTGCCGATTGGCCGTGTCGGGTGGTGGAGGGTTACGACACATTTATAAATAACGCGATCTAACCCAAAAACGTTGATTTATGAATATTGGTCGCGAAAGCCTACGTGTCAAACAATACAGCAAGTTGGCACGGTAGGGGGCAGCACAGCTGGTGCATCTGCCAGTAATCTCAAGTCATGCCACGATTCCCTGGATCAACCCGGGGACCTCCTGTCAGCGAACCTTTGAAACTTCACGTGGTCTCAGAGTGCACTTGGCCTGGCACAGGCACCGTGAACAGAGGCGGCTGTTGTCGTGCGCAGGTCTGTGTAACGTTGACACCGGGAAACAGTTTACGGTACATCTTTCTTTTCGAAGGGCTTTAAAATCCAAGAGACGGTGTCCGATTTTAGCATTAAAACAAGTTGTGCGCCCATCGGAGTTTCCGGGCAAGCCAGAGGCTTGGCATTGCCACAACCCTGGGTTCAATCAGATGATTCTCAGTCGCACAACCCGTGACTGGAATGGGTCTCTCAAGTGCAGCGAGTGGATGGACTTCAGCGTGGTCACGATCGATTTGCAGACTTGCACAGGGGGAACAACTTCACGTAGAAAACCAGACTCGTGTAAAGTGCCATCAAGATTTGAAGCTTTCGTGACTGCAAGGATTCATACTCTTAGGTTTTTTCGGTAAAGTCACGTAGGTAAGTGCTGATAGTAGCAGCACCGATTATGGCTGGCACGGCACACAGAGTGGTATTAAGCTTTGGGGGAAAAGTAAAAACGCATAAGTGTGTGTGAACACAACATAATTGTATTAAAGCCATACCATCCAAAAGGTGAACATTTCATGAGGGCAATAGTTTTTTATTTGTTGCAGTACAGAACCACACGTTTGACCCAACGACACGCTCTAGTGCTGCCAATGTGTTTATTATCAGGACACACACCGCTATTGCATGGGTGTTGGCCACGTAAGTCAACAATCAATACGGTGGTGGTTGTTGTTGTGGGTGTGTGCAAAATTAAGTCAACAACAACAACAACACGATGGTTCCTCCGCAGGCTCTGCACGACACCCAGGATGCAGCGATTCCAACTTCTCCAGGCGCCATCCGGCGGGGGGAGAAGTGTTATCTGCAAGCACACGCACGGAACAGAGCCGTATCAAGGCACCAACCCCACAGCTGGGACCAGGGTTGCGATTTCCGCATGGAAAATGCGGAAGGAGGGTTCAAATTTTCCCGCATTTTTGCTAAAGTCAACCGCAAACGGTGGAAAGACTACTCCTATGACCGCGCGCTTTTAACAACACGTTAATGCGTTCTATTGAAAAGGATACATACAAGGCCCAGCATCACGTAGGGCTTTGAGTTACTGATTGGAATGAATATATGATTTCCGCATTTCCGCACAAGAACCACATACTTTATTCAAATGCGGAGCCGTGATTACGAGCACATGTACATGATGTATCCTTTCCAATAGAACGCATTAACGTGTTGTTAAAAGCGCGCGGTCATAGGAGTAGTCTTTCCACCGTTTGCGGTTGACTTTAGCAAAAATGCGGGAAAACTTGAACCCTCCTTCCGCATTTTCCATGCGGAAATCGCAACCCTGGCTGGGACGATCACTCAATTACGATAAACTTAACTTTTAACCGACTTTTTTTCTCGTCATTGAGATTGACTATTTGTGCCATTGTTTGACCATACTTCACCGGTGCGGATCGGTGCATGTTAACGAGGGCAGGAAACGAAGACGCGGGAACAGAGGTACGGTGCAACGGATTTTGCTACACTGCCCCAATCTGGGCCACAAGTTCCACGAGCTGACGATGTGCACGTTTAAAGTTTATTTACATTTATATTTATGGATGGACTTCCTTAGCTTTCCTATACTGTGTACTCCTCTTGTTCTTCGTATTGTTTGCTGTTGTTGTAATTGTCCAACGCGCCCCCCACTGGACAATTGTAGAGAAACAATAACTTCACAGCCGATTAGATTCTTCCAGTCCAAATCAAGATTCGGGTTCTGACCCCACCCCACGTGGGCCCAGGCTAATGCCTGGTGGTAGCCCACGCACGGCGTTATACAGGCCAAGAACCCTGCTTAGCTTCTGGGATCTGATGCAACTGGGGGGGGGGGGTGATTTTAGCCATAAAGGATATCCAATTATTCTGATGATAAATGAGTCTACGATTCATCAAAGACAGTCTCACGATAGGGCTGGTCAGTTGGGATGTTGGCGATTGTGTACGTGTGTACAGTGGTAAAGTCACGTATAAAGATAAAATAATAAATTAAATACTAGCATACGACGTTTCGATTGCAACACAAGCAATCATCATCAGGTATAAATGAAATAGAAACACAAATATAGTATACTCAGAAATGGAATGCAATACAACAAAGAGTCGGATAATAGATTTGTGTTTCTATTTCATTTATACCCGATGATGATTGCTTGTGTTGCAATCGAAACGTCGTATGCTAGTATTTAATTTATTATTTTATCTTTATACGTGACTTTACCGAAAGAACCAAAGAGTAATTCCTGCAGTCACGAAAGCTCCAAATTAAGATTGTACAGTGGTACCTCGGTATACGTCGTTAATTCGTTCCAGAAGGTAGGACTTGTACCGAACATGACGTAGACCAAACGAATTTTTAAATCCTTTATATTAAGTTCACTTGCTTGCTTGCGCGCTTACTACTTATTACAAAAATGGATAAATAAATTAAAATAAATGCATAAATAAATTAAAATAAATTGAAATAAAAATAAAATTAAACATCACTTGACCCTCATGGTCTTATAGGAAACTTCCTGCCAGGCTTTGTGTATCAGAGTTACCCAGTGCACAATATTAAAATGCTCTTTCCAGAACTCTCTGAAAATTCACAGAGTTCTAGCAAGAGTTGTGCACTGAACAAGATCTACCGTACAGGCAGACTGAGGAGCGGCGCTTTGTCTCAGTCGTGAGCGGGGTCTACGCGGGTACGCGGTGACTCATCCCGACCCATACAAGTTCTAGCAAGCGCGTCGTATCCCAAGCAAGACGTCGCATCCCAAGCAAGACGTCGTATCCCAAGCAAGACGTCGTATCCCAAGCAAGACGTCGTATCCCAAGACATCGTATCCCAAGCAAGACGTCGTATCCCAAGCAAGACGTCGTATCCCAAGCAAGACGTCGTATCCCAAGCAAGACGTCGTATCCCAAGCAAGACGTCGCATCCCAAGCAAGATGTCGCATCCCAAGCAAGATGTCGCATCCCAAGCAAGACGTCGTATCCCAAGCAAGACGTCGTATCCCAAGACATCGTATCCCAAGCAAGACGTCGTATCCCAAGCAAGACGTCGTATCCCAAGCAAGACGTCGTATCCCAAGCAAGACGTCGCATCCCAAGACATCGTATCCCAAGCAAGACGTCGTATCCCAAGCAAGACGTCGTATCCCAAGACATCGTATCCCAAGCAAGACGTCGTATCCCAAGCAAGACATCGCATCCCAAGCAAGACGTCGTATCCCAAGACACTTTTTCTCTCGTCAAAACACGACGTATACCAAATTCGACGTACTCCAAAACGGTCGTATACCGAGGTACGACTGCATGTTGAACTTCTTTCGCACCGTACGTGAACAAGCGTGCTAATCGGAGGTGCAGAAGGAAGGACAACAAACTAGAGACAAAAAGCAGTGATTGTGAAATGTCTGCGATTGTTTGGGTGCAGGAATACATTATTAAAATAACAAACTAAATAACTACAAACAAGGCAACTTCATTCCAAACTACATAACTGCGCATATATATCCAAAGCATGCAGTTAATTACTTAAAATGTTTGAACTCACTATGAGACAGACTGCCAAGAAATGTACTATTACAATATTTTTATTTACAGTAAAACCTTGGATTGCGAGTAACTTGGTCTGCGAGTGTTTTGCAAGACGAGCAATTTTTTAAATAAATATTAATTTGAATTCTTAGGTTTTTTCGGTAAAGTCATGTAGGTAAAACATCAAAATTAATAAAAATAAAATAAAATAAAGATCACGACGTTTCGGAGGCAACACAAGTCTCCGTCATCAGGTGGGACCGTCACAGCCAGATTAGCTGCATCAAGTGAGGCAAGGATTCAAGATGTAATCCCTTAAAAGCGAGTTGAGGGGGGAGGAGGGGGGGGGGGAGCTCATCAGAATGTGGTAGCCAATGAATGGAACGTATCGGGAGGGAGGGGGGGGGGGCTGGGCCAAAAGGGTGGGCCAAATATTAATTTGATAAACGAGCGAGGTCTTGCAATACGAGCAGTACGTGTATACGCTTTGTCTGCCGAGCATCACGTGATCACAACTGATATACGAGTCCTTTGATATACGAGTGCTTTGGATTACAAACACGTTCCCCGAACGAATTATGCTCGCAATCCAAGGTTTTACTGTATTTGTAATTATGAAAAAAAAAGAACAGGGTTTGCCATTTCTGGCAAACTATACCAGTGTTAAGATTTTTAAACACCAAATCGACACCAATTACAAGTTATCAAGCCTGCATTGACCACACACGCTTGTGGTAATGCATGCAAAGAAATGTTTTGACTATTACAATGTTAACACCTGTATTATAACCTATTCTTTTTTTTCATCATTTTGAAACCGGCAAAAAAAAGTCCCTTAAAAATATTGCAAATTTCGTCCAAAACAAAAACAAAGATCCCCCGTATAGCCTGAACAGACTAGTGGGCGTGTGCTGTTAGCGAGCTCATATGAAGGCCGGCACGGCACACGAGGAGGTGGGGGGTGGCCACCACCACCACCACGCCAGGCCGCCTTTCTCCCCGAGTACCGATTGTTTATACACTGCCCCAGGTACTCATTTCAGGCAGAGTCGGCCTAGGGGAGGCCCATGACCGATTGAGATAATCGTCACTGGTGTTGGCCGTGAGCGGGAATCGAACTCGCAGCGACGGGTTCGGAGCCCAGCGCACTAACCACTGCGCCACCCCAAAAAGACAAAGATCCCCCGTATAGCCTTAACAGACTGTAGGGGCAAGTGCTGTTAGCGAGCACCTATGAAGGCCGGAACGGTACACGAGGGGGTGGGTGGCCAGCACTACGCCCGACCGCCTTTGTCTCCCTAGCGGCGATGTTTACATACCGCACCAGGTACTCATTTGAGGCCGAGTCGACCTAGGGGAGGCCCAGGACCGGTTCAAATAAGCGTCACTGGTGTTTGCCGTGAGCGGGAATCGAACCCAGGTCGCCAGGTTCGTAGTGCAGCGCGCTAACCGCTACACTGCCCCTCCCCATGCGCCACCCCAAACAGACACACAAGCGTGCGCGTACACCGGCAGTGTGAATGGTTAACCTTGAAATTAAATTCTCTTTTAAACTTGTAGTTTGGGGGGGGGGGCGGGGAGGGTGAAGACCTAGACCTCGGTCGTCTGTTTTTAATTGTTGCTCATTAAAGTAACCGGGGAGTCCTTGCCGACACGTTTGCGACCACGCGGGCAAACGGAGTCCCTGACGCTCGGACGAGTGAACAGCAGCCAATGAACGAGCAGGAAATTAGAATTAAAAACCAGCGCGCTTAAATCTAGATTTGAAGCTTTCGTGACTGCAGGAATCCATACTCTTTGGTTCTTTCGGTAAAGTCACGGAGGTAGAAAATACAATTGATCACGACGTTTCGATCACAACACAAGTGGAACTGCTGGATTATATTTTTTTATCCACCTGAGGATGACCGCTTGTGTTGCGATCGAAACGTCGTGATTTATTTAATTTTCTACCTACGTGACTTTACCGAAAGAACCAAAGAGTATAAGCGCAGTTGAGTTAATACGCAAATCCGTACGAATCCGCTCACGTACATATTGAGATGTGTTGGCCGACATACATTTTATCAGAAGTTTTGGGTTAGATCGCGTGCGTATAAATGTGTCGTAACCCTCCACTATGCAACACAGCCAGTAAGGTTGTCACGTAAACAAAACCCGCCAGTTATTTACTACTTCAGCCCACCGGTGTGTTGGAGAGTAAATCCACAACGTTACAATTTGAGTAGTACGACATTTCGCTGGTAATTACATCCAGCATCATCGGGCGATTTGCCAGAATACGACACATTTATACTTACGCGATCTAACCCAATTTTCCACACCGTCTTAACCCTTTCCCATTCAGATGACGTGTGGCGTGATATAAGTTGTTTTTCTTCGGGTTCCGTTTCGATAGAAAATCAAAAGTAACTTTATCGGTGCCGAGGCTCCCACTAGACCAGGGGTCGGCAACCAAAACAACAAGAAGAGCCATTTCTTTCCAATTCGGTACAAAATTCAGTATTTCAAGAGCCGCAATGCATCTGAGTACATACTGTACATACGTACATATCGTCAAGAAGCAGCCCGTAAAGAGCCGCATGCGGCTCCGGAGCCGTAAGTTGCCGACCCCTGGACTAGACCATGCGAGAGGGCGTGTGGCACAGTTTTGGCGCCAGCCATCGTAGAGAGTGCTGCGTTCGCGTCGCTACGGTTCTGTGGTGAGCACAATGCCTTTGAAAACCACGGCGCTACTACGCCTAAGTAACATTAACCCAGAGCCGCTTGCACGTTTCCGAGATTCAGTGGTGGACGTGACACCCACCCCCCCCCCGCAACTTGCAGACATCATCCGAACGGTAAAGGGTTAAATGACCGTATCTCTAGAGCGGCGTTTCACGCGACGCTTTTCTGCAGCGCGCCGCCTATCGCTCCGAGGGTTTGGTGAAAACTGACAGTGCGACATCAAACGTAAAAGGCCCCTTTATCGATGGCCTCTCAACTTCTATGTGCTGATTAGATTGGAAGAAAAAAGCCACGTGTTACGCATGCAAGAGGCGACAATAAGAGACATGCATTGATTCGGATATGAGAAAACACGAGATATGCAACGTAATGTAACAGTACTTGAGTTTTGTGTGCAGCGTCGCCGTTCATTCAAATTCCGTTTCTCGCAATCGCCGAGGAATGCGGCGGCGGCGGCAGCAGCCAGGTGGTGAGTCGGCGCTACCGACAATTGGCCAAGATCTGTTGCCCTCTATGTCAACATGTTTTCAGCCAATTACCAAGTGTTTATATGTGTGGGAGAAAACACGGAGCACTCGGAGGGGGCAAAACCCATGCCATGCTGTCAAAAGCGTGTTAAATGAAGTTAACAAACAAGAATTGGAGACGCGTGCGTAGACGTGTTTGGATATTCACGAGGATTCCGATTAAAAATTATTGTCCAAGAGATGGGCCAATACAAACGAGGCATTACAAATGAGAGAGTACAAACGAGACGGATCGTACTGATAACTCGACACTCACGGGGGCACACGAAGGACGGGCGGTACAATTGGAAACAGAATTCACGGGACACGCAAACACACAAACAAGGCAGGCAGAACACACAAGACATTGCAAGCGAGACAGATAATTACACGAGTCGGTACACAAACTGGTCGACATGACAGGGGTTTGGAAAGTACGAATGAGAAACGCACATTGCAGAGCACACAGGGAAGACAGTACAAAGGAAACTAATTATGTAAATGATACGTAAGAAACACAAAAGAACAGGTGAGAAACACAACGTGAAATGGGACCCATTACAAATGAGTAAACTTAAAAGAGACGGACAAATATAAGTGACAATTATCACTGAGAAAAGTCCAACAATAAGAGGTACAATGCCCAATGCGCACAGCGTATATGGGCCGGGCAGTACTAACCATACAAAGACAAAGATCTCCCGTATAGCCTTAATAGACTGGTGGGGCAAGTGCTGTTGGCGAGCACCTATGAAGGCCACTACAGCCCGGCCACCTTTGTCTCCCCAGTGGCGATGTTTATACACCGCACCAGGTACTCATTTGAAGCCAAATAAACCTAGGGGAGGCCCAGGACCAGTTCAGATATTCGTCACTGGTGTCAACCGTGAGCGGGAATCAAACCAGGGTCGCCGGGTTCGTAGTGCAGTGCGCTATCCGCTACGCTGCTACTCCCCACGCAAACAAAGAAGACAGAGAGCTGCAAGACAAGCCAATGCCGCTGGGTGTGGCTTACAGGGCGGCAGCGCCAGAGATGATCTCGATGAGCTCCTTGGTGATGACAGCCTGGCGCGTGCGGTTGAACGTCAGAGTCAGCTTGTCGATCATCTCCGCTGTGGACGGGCGACAGGAAACAACCGCGACCGCGGTTAACTCACAGACACGGTTGCACCACAACTGCCGGTTATATCACAACCACGGTTAAAGAGCCACGGTGAAATCACAACCGCCGGTTACTCTACAACTGCGCTTAATCCACAACCGTGGTTATACCACAATCGCAGTTAAACCACAACAGCCGGTTATACCACAACCGCTGTTATACCACAACCGCTATTATACCACAACCGCTGTTAGACCACGACCGCTGTTAGACCACAACCGCTGTTATACCATAACCGCTTTTATACCACAACCGATGTTATACCACAACTGCAGTTACACTAAAACCACGATTAACCCACCACAACGCCGGGGGGGACATACAGAGACATGTGGTTGGAACACGAAGACGTGGGGGGGGGGGTTCAAGGAGACACAGGAGGAGGACACGGAAACGCGAAGGGGACACTACTCACAGGCGTTGTTGCTGGCGCTGTCCATGGCGGACATGCGGGAGCTCTGCTCGCTGCAGGCCGACTCCTTCATGGTGTAGTAGACGAGGTTTACGAGCGCAAACTCCTGGTAGTTGCGCAACACGTCCGCGTCGATGTCATCGTAGATGGTCATGCTCTCTGCGGTGCGACAGCGTCGTTTTGGCGGTCGGCGGGTGAAGGAACTGGCGGAGAAACGATTTAAAACGGGGACGATAAACGCAAACGCATGGATCACGGAAGGCCTTTTCAACGCGCACTTGACCTCGGCAGTGTTTAACATATAATGTCACGATGCCCGATCCACAAATACGAAGGAGACATCACGGTGATGATACACTCCACGACTCCTGACGCGGTTATTTGTGCTCGACCACCCGAATGTGAAATTGTAGTTGTTGCTCTGTATCTACATCAGCATTCATATGAAATCACAGAATTAGCGATAACGATGTTATGTTTCAAGCTGCGCAAGGCGGTGGCATCACGTGACGCTTCACGTGTGGCATCGGGAAGTGTGATAATGGCATCAAGGAGAAATCTTTTTCGGGTTGTTTTTTTGCGACAAGTTTTGGACACTAACCCCTTTAAATCGATTTCAGAGGTTTTTTTTCCTAGGGGCGAGTCCCCAATAGCTACACAAACTTTACCTAAAGTTTTGTTCAAATTGCATCATCTTTACCAGAGTCTTGCTGGACAAACGTATAAATATAAATACAGATGTGCCAGCCGCTTAGTGCACGGCTGATAATTCACTATGTAACAGGATTGTTGTTCCTGGGTAGTAAGTGTTATTTTCTAATTGCTTATGCCTCAAAAATATAAAAAATGGCTATTATTCCCCACAAACTTTGCTTTTGTGATCAGGACTTTACGTGACACAAATACACACCACGTTTTCTCATTGAAAATAGGTAAATTTCAAAATATCACTGTCCTGGTCACAAAAGCAAAATTCATTTCCTGTACTTTTGAGGCATAAGCAATTAGGAAATAACACTTACTACCCAGGAGCAAAAAATATATATTTTTATATATTTGTATATATTTTTATATTTTGTTTTGTTACACTGTGTATAATGATACCCTGTATTTAGCCAGCAAAGTCACACCAAGACTACCGCGCTGGCATGCATCCCAATTAGAGGTCGTGCGATGAGTTGATCAAGTCGATTAATAAACGAAAAATTGATATCCTAACATCTTTGTCTTCAATCACCAGGCCACCTTGGAAGACGGTGGCCCGCACCCACAACTTGCCTCTCGAAGGCGGGAAACCACCCGACAAGCCATGGCCAGCGTGACGCGACCAACTATGCCGATGGCTGTCAATGAAGCCCGGCCCATCACCTCCCGTCCAGCGGCACACAGGTTGAGGAAAGGTGAGAATTTCGTTTCTGCGACTCTTTTCATGCAGATCGGTCGAGTAATTGAACCGATCATCGGTAGAGGAATCGACTCCTCTAATCGTTGGGAGAACCCGGCTGTCACAAATGCGCACCAATTCCACCACCACCAGCATCGAGCTCCTATGAACCTCCTGACCTCTTACCAGAGTTGGAAATGGTCTCCAGAGAATAGATGGGCTTATTCTCGGTCTTGTACGACACCACTGACCTAAAAAGAAGTAAACAAACACAGCGCCACATTACGCACAGCGTACACGCGGACGCCAGCGTTAGAGCTGCCACACGGCAGAAAGACCCCAGTGTTACCCCCGAAGCAAAGAAGTTTCACACTCGGGGGAGGGGGGGGGATGTTGAGAAGAATGAAATTCGTGCAACGCAGATTGCGGTGTGTCTACGCTCGATGTTATCTCCCCTTCCGGCGCTCACCGGAAGCGGTTGAAGAACAGGGTCCCCTGGTCGAACTCGAAGCCGCAGTCGAGCAGCTCCTTGGCGATGAAGCTGGCGTCGGCGAAAGAGGGCGGCTTCTTTCCCACCTCGCGGAAAGTCATGTACAGGTGCTTGCCGTGGGTCCTGCACGGACAATGGGCACGTACACGCGGGCGTACAGGTGTTGATACTCGTCCAAAGAAATACCGAGGATGTTTATACACACGCGCATACTAGATGTGTGTTCATGAGCATCGGCTCATCAATCGGAATATAATAGAAAATTAGCCCTGGACAAAAGTTTATCTGAACGGATTTTTTTCTGTTATACGAAGGACACGGAAAGTATGACGTCAAGGGACACGTCACTCTTATTACATCGCTTCCGCCAAACGTGACTGTCACTTGGCATTTGGGCGATGCTAGTGGTGTGTTTGCGCTTCCAATTACTACATCATGCTCATGACCCAAAAAATCCCCCAAAAATATGCAAGTCCTAAAAAAAATCCCAAGATTTTCAATCGTAACATCATCACTAACACATACACACGTACAGATGTTGATATACTACACATCTGCAGAGTTGTTGTGACACACTTAAATATAAATGTCTTTGTCTGATGACATGACACCGGTAGCATAACTAGAATATAACCGAGCAAATATTATGAAAATGCCAAGAAAACCAAAAGCATCTTAATTGACCCGTGGAAATTTTTTTACGCATATTTGTAAACCATGCTGCTACTCTCGTTCACAAAATGCGTCGGTGAGAGAGAAATAGACTGAGATCCGGCAACCCCCGTGATACGCGTGAAATAGCGGATCCACCCGTTCATCAACTTTGCAGAAAAACGATGACAAACGCCGCATTCACCACAAAAATAAGCCAAATAAAACACCTCTGCAGGATGCCGCGCACTTTGTCGCCAATCGACACCACCATGACGTCTTTGCCCTTGGAGGTGAGGTCACCGATCTGGAGCTTGATGGCCTTGGAGATGTTGGAGTGGATGGCCCCACAGAGGCCACGGTCCGACGACATGGCCACGATCACGTGTTTGGGTTTCTCCTCCGGCGCTTTGATATCCGCCTTCTCGTACAGGGCTGTGCAAGTCGCGCAACGGCGTCAAACAAATTCAGCCGGTGCAGAAACGCGCGGAAGCCAGTCTCTTCCATCACCCGGTACGCATGAACGTAACCACTTCGCGTCCTGCGTTGACGTCCTTTATGATGGGTGCCCCAAACAACGAACTAAGTCCGGTAATGGGGTAATCAGTCCGGTCAATATTCGCTTTTTCCCCTTAACGGGTACAGTTATTACACTACACGTGTTTTTTTTATAGGTCAAAATAGGACGAATAAAAGTTGGAAAATTAGTTGTACAATACATTTACAGTACTTTGGTCTTTAAAAATATTTTACAGTACAGTATCGTAGACGTAACAACACGACAAGGGTGAACAGTTATTGCTTGACGCATGGAGAGTTTCAACAGAACGGGGTTGCTATGGTGTTACAATACTGTACTGTATTATTAATGTAGAGGTATTATTACGGTTTGATTATTTTACTATGAAAAGCATTACAATATTTTATAATTATCATTACTAAATTATCTATAGTTTGGGTGCTGTAGGGTGTGGATTTAGTGCTCAAAGTACATCATTTATCCATTAACGGAGGATTCACTGTACATACGTACGTGTTTGTGTGTGGGTGTGTGGGTGTGTGGGTGTGTGATTCTGCTACTCACTCACCAAGTGCACCCTGGCCGTACGCACGTGCCGGCTTAAGTTCCCGCTCTGCACGAGCATACTTTGCGGCAGACACCATCTTCATGGACTTGGTGATCTTCTGTATGTTCTTGATGGACTTCAGGCGAAGGGAGACTGGGTAACAAGCGGGGGGGGGGGGGGGTGCATGAGTAACAACGCACATGCAATCAGTCATCTCCTTATCCATCTTCTTTCACTACTAGCATGGCAACTGTTCATGAGCTTCATACATTTTTTTTACAAAAGCGCAACCCACGTGTGGAACAATATAATTGAAATTGCCTGATGTTCATCTCGATATTGACTCCATCTTAATGTGCCACTTGGTTTCAAAGCCATTTATTTTCTTAAAGTATATTTTACATGTATGCAAAATGTTTTAACTATAAATGGCCACAAATGCAGAAATAATTTACGTTCGGTTAACTTCAGTTTATTTTGCTTAACCACGTGTGACCAAGGGACCAGAATTTAACGCGTGGGCTTTCACGAACATTATTATTATTATTTTTGGTCAGATCGCATGAATGCAATCGTGTCAAAAAACCAACACAGCCAATTATAGTAAAGGCTGCCACGTGAACAAAACGTGTCAATGAGTAACCACTTCGGCACACCGGTGTGTGTGGCTTTTCTCTCTGCCACACCGTCGTGCGGTGACATTCATCCAACAGCGGCTAGAGCATGACCGATGATAATAACATAGCGTGGGAAGACCTTCATCCAGCAGTGGCCAAACCATGGCCGATGGTAACAGTAACAAATGGCATGGGGAATTCCTCAGTGGCTGGAGCAGGACTGCTGCCGAGGCCAATGACGACGACAAAGTCAATGTATGACGTGCAAAGCTGTACTTACTGTCCTTCAGGGTAGCCATGCTCCTGACTTGGCCACTGCAACGAGCGCACACAAACACGCATCTTTACTCGCACGGCTTTATGCAGACACCGCACGTAATTTGCAATCGTATTGCACTGCATTGGACAATGCAATTACTGGAAAGTGTCTACATGCGACCACGTAACAAGACGCTGGACAGAACCGGCGGGCATTTGTTTTTTATTTCGGAGTGGGAAATATTGACGTCTTCAGCTTGGATTTGAATCGAGCAAAATTCCTGATCAAAGTAACTATGAACACCCCAACCCCAGATTGCATTACCAATAACCCCCTGAAGGACACAAATATCCCCCATGTAGCATTAACAGACTGTAGGGGCAAGTGCTGTTAGCGCGCACCTATGAAGGCCGGAACGACACACGAGGGGGCGGGTGGCCAGCACCACACCCGACCGCCTTTGTCTCCCCAGTGGCGATGTTTACACACCGCACCGGGTACTCACTTGAGGCCGAGTCGACCTAGGGGAGGCCCAGTACCGCTTCAGATAATGAATCGTCACCGGTGTTGGCCGTGAGCGGGTATCGAAACCCGGGTGGCCGGGTTCTTAGCGCAGCTCAGCGCTAAGCGCTACACTACCGCTCCCCACCACTGAAGGACACACGAACAGACCCCTGACATTGCTCAATAAATCCGACAGCCTGCAGGGGTCGGCAACCTCGCACTCATGAGCCGCGTGCGGCTCTTCAAAGACTGCGGGCTTCGTCATCGTGATTGTAATTAAGGAGCACACCGCCGCCTCGTATTCGCCGCACAATGCATTGCGGGCTCTTGAAATATTGCGGGGGGTTTAGTTGTTGTTGTTGGGTGTTGTTGTGCGTTTGACCGAATTCGAACAAAAACATGTCTCATCTTCATCATTAGACCTCATTTGCCAGTACCAAAATATAATAATAGGGTTTTTCCCCTTTTTAAAATCCTTTATATTAAGTTCGCGTGCTTGCTTGCTTGCTTAGGACCGTGCAAATCTTTCGGTCGTTTTTTAACCCACTTCCCGTGATCCAATCGAGCTGACATTTTCCACACAGACTCGTTGTGTCAGACAATTATTGTTCGTGAAAAAAAATTCCCAAAATGTTACACTTTTTAGGCAAAAAAAATGTATTTTACATATATTCAAATAGAACGCATTCATAGCTTTGGCTGAACATCACAGTGCAAGAGCCCAGAGCGTAACCCCTCCACAGGCCGTGGCGGAGTAGCGCAGTTGGTAGCGCCCTCGCTTCCCATGCCAAAGGTCGCGGGATCGATCCCCGCGTCCTCCACATGCGAATATATTTTTAAATCCTTTATATTAAGTTCGCTTGCTTGCTTAGGACCGTGCAAATCTTTCGCTCGTTTTTTAACCCACTTCCCGTGATCCAATCGAGCTGACATGTTCCACACAGACTCGTTGTGTGTGACAATTCATTTTCGTGAAATTTTTTTTCCAAAATTTTACACTGTTTAGGGAAAACTAATTAAATATTTAATTACCAATTGCTTAATACTGGCAGACAATCATCTGACCCATATATTGCAGCCATCTCAAGCCAGAGGACGAGAGAACTCTAGCCGCCACGCATATAAAGGATTTAGAGTGAAAAACTTTGTTTTTACGGGTTTACTTGTTTAATAGTATTATTATACCTCCTTTGCCAGTACCAACATATAATAATAGGGGTGTTCCCTTTTAAATTATTATTATATTTTGGTACTGGCAAAGGAGGTCTAATGATGTAGATGCTCACCCCGAGCCCTCGTTACTTTGATAGTGCATTGTCTTTGAGCTGCACGCCTTTTGGCGTCCTCTGGTCTAGCACCAATTGGGTCGAGGCTCAAAAGAAAGTCGTCTCTGGTGTGGACCAATCAGCTTCAAGGACAATGCGTGTATTATCAGAGTGTGAGTTTTTTGTTTGCATTTTGACGGCAAGTATTGTGGTTAATGCAGTAACATGAATCCTTGTAAAAAGGTTTCAGTTTTGTTGCCAGAAAAAAAGGCATAACCCCTATTATTATGTCTCATGTTATTATTTCGGTTTCTGATCACGTCCCCTCCACTGAGGCAATGGCAACTGAATAATCACCGGGGGTCATTAAGCCGTGTCAGCCACCCCACGTCAGATTCCCCGGCCAACTAACATCGAGTGGCGTGTGACATCTATACATATTCTTAGGCTTTTTCGGTAAAGTCACGTAGGCAAACATCAAAATTAATTAAAAATAAAATAAAGATCACGACGTTTCGGAGGCAACGTCGTGATCTTTATTTTATTTTTATAAATTTTGATGTTTTACCTACGTGACTTTACCGACAAAAAGATCACGACGTTGCCTCCGAAACGTCGTGATCTTTATTTAATTTGTATTAATTTTGATGTTTTGCCTACGTGACTTTACCGAAAAAGCCTAAGAATATGAATCCTTGCAGTCACGAAAGCTTCAAATCTAGACATCTGTACAGCGTCCTGACCGGGGCCCAGATCTCTGACCCCCCTTCCCACCTTCACTTCACCGCACTGACCAGCGCGGTGAAGTATGTTCGAACGACCCCATGACTGACACGACGAGGTGGTGAGGGGGGGGGGGGAGCGTCTTCATCCAGCAGTGGATTGAGAATGATTCGCTATAGTTTGTAGATCCCGGCAAGTTGAGTGCCTTATCACCACTAAGCTCAAGTCCCCTTCACGTAAGGGCAAAGTCAAAGTAACCTCAACGCTTGAATCAACCCAACCGCACGCAAAGTGTGACAATTGCAAACAAGTGCTGCTGCCGGACAACAATGTAACCGTAGCTCGATTGTTTAAATGTTAATACGGATTAAACGTTCCCCTAATTAGTACAAATTGTTAAACGTGTCCCGAAGCGCTCTTTAGATTTACAACCACGCTTAAGCAACCTCGGACTCGTGCCTCGCTTGCTATTGGTCCAATCCGCATCACGTGTGTCAAACGCACCAACCCGCTGCGAGCATCCGCCCATCGCGTCTACCAAATCTGAACGGCGGCTCGCGGCCTACCCGCGAAGGCTTTAGTGCTTAAACCGGTGGCAAAGCGCTCCGCAACTTTAAAAACAAACAAAAACACCCCACGAACGACGGGCCGAAGCTCGCTCTTCGCCCGGTGCGCGACGCCGATCTAAACACCGCCGGAGACTCTCACCATTGCGGCTGGAAGACGTGCAGCGAGACGCGGGAGAACATCTTTGCTCAGGCAATGAAGGTCAACTCACGAGCCGACGACCAAGAACACCCTCAGCCCCTCCCCCCTCCCCACTGACGCCTGAGAGAGGCCGCGTCTGATTGGCGGAGAGCGCCTCGTAATTTAATTTATGCGAAATAATCACCACGATCCTCTGCCAGGGGGAAATGGGCTTATTTCATTGGTTGAGAGCGAGATAATTTATGAGCCAGGGCAATGGGCTTATTTCATTGGTTGAGAGCTGGATAATTTATGAGCCAAAGGCAATGGGTTTATTTCATTGGTTGAGAGCTGAATAATTTATTAGCCAAAGGCAATGGGCTTATTTCATTGGTTGAGAGCGAGATAATTTATGAACCAAAGGCAATGGGCTTATTTCATTGGTTGAGAGCTGGATAATTTATGAGCCAAAGGCAATGGGTTTATTTCATTGGTTGAGAGCTGAATAATTTATTAGCCAAAGGCAATGGCCTTATTTCATTGGTTGAGAGCGAGATAATTTATGAACCAAAGGCAATGGGCTTATTTCATTGGTTGAGAGCTGGATAATTTATGAGCCAAAGGCAATGGGTTTATTTCATTGGTTGAGAGCTGAATAATTTATTAGCCAAAGGCAATGGGCTTATTTCATTGGTTGAGAGCTGGATAATTTATGAGCCAAAGGCAATGGGCTTATTTCATTGGTTGAGAGCTGGATAATTTATGAGCCAAAGGCAATGGGCTTCTTTCATTGGTTGAGAGCTGAATAATTTATTAGCCAAAGGCAATGGGCTTATTTCATTGGTTGAGAGCTGGATAATTTATGAGCCAAAGGCAATGTGCTTCTTTCATTGGTTGAGAGCTGAATAATTTATTAGCCAAAGGCAATGGGTTTATTTCATTGGTTGAGAGCTGAATAATTTATGCGTCAAAGGCAATGTGCTTCTTTCATTGGTTGAGAGCTGAATAATTTATGAGCCAAAGGCAATGGACTTCTTTCATTGGTTGAGAGCGGGATAATTTATGAGCCAGGGCAATGGGCTTATTTCATTGGTTGAGAGCGGGATAATTTATGAGCCAAAGGCAATGGGCTTATTTCATTGGTTGAGAGCGAGATAATTTATGAGCGCAAGGCAATGGGCTTATTATTTGCGATTTAACAGGATATAATACATACGCGGTATATATAAAGTCAAACGCTCACACTACACGCTACAATTGGTTTAAAATAGAGTTTCCGTATACTGTACGTGGACCACTTAAATATATATATATAGGCGGACACCACTTCGAAGTCACGTGTTGTATACCGATGACGTCACCAAGCCCCAGCCATCACCTCCCGTCCAGCGGCACACGCCGGAAGAAATACCCCAAATGTAAACATTTCTCATCATCCAAATAGTCGAGGAACTAACGTTCCTTGAAATATTGAGTCATATAGTAACATCTTTTTGTGATATGTAAGCAAATTAAATGTTTTTTGTGGATGTGTTTATATTAGTATTTGCATGATCCCATGGCGTTGAGGTAGGGCCGCGTGACTTAAGAGGGAACGGGTCGACCTCAACAAACCAACTTTGCGCAGTGGCAGTATCGTAGCCAATGAGGTTTATCCAAGGCGCGATTATTGCTAATTGAAAACTTTTCCCAATACCCCGCCACGCTGACTTGAAACACAGTCGGCGTCGGCAATTTTTGCAAGCTCTTTCGGGAGCGTTGGGTTGTTTAATGAAGTGTAGAATTTGTTTGAGGTGTGAAGGTAGCAGAACCAATACCTGCCGAGATTGCAATAAGTTTGCACTGGACTGGCAAGATGGAGGTCGCAGACCCAATTTCTCAAACTGCTTTGCACCCAATAAAATTAACTAGTCAGCCCCATGGATGCATCCCCGGCACGACGGTTATGTTTTTCTCTGTCCCACGTGTTTGATTGCAAACTTTTAAACTTGATTTTTTCCATGCTTTTATTCCATGAAATCAACAGCAAAGTTCAACATTCTGTAAGCTATGCCCCTTTCTCCGTATACCCTGCCCCTTCGTAATCAATAATGACCAGGCCCAGTTGTTTTTGCTTCTTCCACCCCCGCGCCTTTCCTTTTAGGCCCGCCAATTCTCATTTAGGCCACGCCCACTGATGTCTAGCCCCGGCCCTCCCCCTCGCACACGGGGTGGGGGCTGTGAGAAGGGGGGCAGTGCGCGCGTGTCGCAGTAGGACCAGAATGCCTCTTAGAGTAGCCAGAAAACAACAGATTGATTATCCCGTTGTCAACCAATAAGGTGACGGTATTTTTAATTATTGGAAAATTTACCGTTAGATTTTAAGCATTAGAAACAGTGTCACTGACTTATTCCATTTGTTATTCAGCCTACAACCAACAGTATAAGGGAACAGCCGATTTCTGAATAATTAAAACCTAAATAATATTTTGATTTTCAACCAATAAAATCCGCGACATCACAAAGCCTCGCGTAAAGTATCGCACTCTTAACTTTATTTGCACTTTAACAGGACACCACTTCGAAGTCTCGTGTTGTATACCGATGACGTCCCCACGCGCCAGCCATCACCTCCCGTCCAGCAGCACACGCGGGAAGAGGCACGGACAATGTTAACATATCTCCTCATCCAATTAATCGATTAATTGACTCTCGGTTTGATTAAATCCTTAAATATTTTAGTAAAATCCATATTGTATTATATTAGCAAATCAAATGTTTTTTAGTGGATGTGTTTACTTTAGCATTTGAATGACCCCATGGGGTTGAGGCAGAGCCGCGTGACTTAAGAGGGAACGGGCCGGCCTCAACAAAGCAGCTTTGCGCAGTGGCAGTATCGTAGCCAATGAGGTTTATCCGAGGCGCGATTATTGCTAATTGAAAACTTTTCCCAATACCCCGCCACGCTGACTTGAAACACAGTCGGCGTCGGCAATTTTTGCAAGCTCTTTCGGGAGCTTTGGGTTGTTTAATGAAGTGTAGAATTGTTTTATGTCCCACGTGTATGATTCCATTCCATGAAATCAACAGCAAATTTCGAGTTAAAGCTTTCGTGACCGCAGAGATTCATCGTCTTGGTTCTTTCGGTAGTCACGTAGAAGGGAAATAATAAAATAAAACATAATAAAATAATTATCACGACGACGACTGCTTGCGTTGTGGCCGAAACGTCGTGAGAATTATTTTATTATGTTTTTATTATTATTGTATATCCCTTCCACGTGACTTTACCGAAAGAACCAAGAAGTTCAATATCTGTAAGCTCTGCCCCTTTCTCCTTCGGGGCCGTCCATAAATGACGTCACACGATTTTGGACCTCCCCCCCCCCGTCACACGGCGTCACAGAAAGTCAGACCCCCCCTCAAATAGGACGTCACAAAGCTCTCCCCCCCCCCCCCCAAAATAACATGCTTCAAATCGCTTTAAACTATTGTCATTGTAGTGCGTATTTAATGTGCCGCATCACTCTGATGCTGTAGGAGAAAACACGTATTAAAAGTCTATTTAATTAAGTAGAACGTGTTGTCTTAATTTATTTAAAGTTCCGCATTTTGATGTGACGTCACATTTCTCAAACACCCCCCCCCCCCTCGTCACACATCGTCACGAATGTCTGCCCCCCCCCCCCCCAGGTGCGTGACGTCATTTATGGATGGCCCCTTACTACCAAAAGTATTAGGGAACAGCCGATTTCTGAATAATTAAAACGTAAATATTATTTTGCTTTTCAACCAAAAATATCCCCGGTATCACAAAGCCTCGCATAAATGATCGCACTCTTCACTTTATTTGCACTTTAACAGGACACCACTTCGAAGTCACGTGTTGTATACCTGTAATAAAAGGACTCGGACACTTCCTTCTGTCTTCGTGTCTTTTATTGGGTTCTCGTCTTCACCCACACGGCACTCTGTTATAACTCTGTATTTGTAGCCCCCGGCTATTCACTGCTATTATAGCTTCTTCTTCCCTCTGACTCTCTGCTTCATCTACTGTAACCTCCTCCCTGCAGACTCGCTGCTACCTCTATGCAGACTCCCGCTGCTACCCCTATGTGCAGACCCTCTGGCTGCTACCGTATGCAGACCCGCTGCTGACTCTGTATGCAGCCCCGCTGCTGACTCTCTGTGCAGCCCCGCTGCTGACTGCAGCCTCCTCGCTGCTTCGGGTCGGTCACCGCTGGCCAACGGTGCCGATCCTCGCTCCCCGTGTTCGTGGCGATCTCGCCACCCTCCGCTTCGCCCTTCGTGGCCTCTCTCTGTTCTTGGTTCCCCGTCACTCCCGTCCTCTTCCGGTTCCCCTCCTTCTATAGCCTAACCCCTCACCCCCCCACGTGACCTAACTCCTCCCCTCCTGACGTCACCTCCGGAGGGCCGTTTACGCCCGCATTACATCACCCTCCCCCATAAAGAAAATCCAGCCGACCTCGGCTGAATTGCAACCTGACAAGAAATGCGGGTGTAAAGGGCCAACACGTAAAAAGACACGAAGCATGCAACAACAATATAACCAGAACACAACACAATACAATTTTAACGAAACGTGAGGGATTTCGAGCGAGTACGGGCAGCCGGGCCGTCCCGGACGGTCGGCAGACCACCCGCCGAGCGGGAACGTGGAAGGGTTTTAGGGGCGACGGGCGCAAGTTCTTCCGTCGCCATTGGAGGCCCGCCACTGTCCCGCTCGCGTCCAGAGACATCCCGTACTCGCGTCCGCGGAGGGATAGGAAGAGCTGCAGGTCCCGTGGGTTCTGCGGCTCCAGTCGACGTCCCACGAGCGGAACGTCCTCCTCCCTGCGCTGTCACGGCCGGCTTGTCTGTGAAGGGTACGACAGGCGCTCTCGCAAGGTCAGCAGACACAGGCAAGGGCGAGTCGGCAGCAACAGACCCCGGCAAGGCAACTTCGGGAGATGACGCATCCGGCCGCGGGGCAATGTATGGCTTCAACCGGGATGTATGCACGAACCAGCGCCGTGACCCAACCTGAACACGCGCCGACTGTGGGTTGGGAACCTCAATGAGGCGGACCGGACCCTGCCAAGGTCTATGTAATTTAGGAGAGGTACCTGGCCGCACCTGTGGGCAATGAAGCCAGGCCAGGTCCCCCTTTTTCCAGGGGCACTCCCCCTTTGAACGTCGGGCACACCGCTCATTCCTGGCCTGAGCCTTGGCAGTAGCCATGCGGGCACTTTCCCTCGCCTCAGCGACACGCCGAACGTTGTCCTTAATATACTCAGGAAGAGGCTTAACAGGCCCCCTCGCGCCGGTTCCCAACTGTTCATTAATCGGCGGCACATTCTCACGGCCGTACATAAGGAAGAACGGCGAGTATCCAGTAGCCGCATGCGGCGTCATGCGATACGCCGAAAGCACCCCAGGGATATGCAAATCCCAATCAGATTGATTTTCCCCGACTGTATGGCACAGCATGGCGGACAGAGTCCGATTCAACCGTTCCACCATACCATCCGTTTGCGGGTGGTAGGGGGACGTCCGTATCTTTTTAGTTCCAACACCGCCCCAATACCAGTGTCACTCGCATCAGTATCCAGAATGAAGGGATGTTCAAAATCCGGATAATCCAACGTCGGCGCAGTAGCCAGTAAATCGCGCAGGCTCCGAAACGCCGCCTCCTCCGGCGGTCCCCACACAAATTTATGCCCCTTCCCAGTAAGGAGATGCAAAGGCCTGGCGATAGTAGCGAAATTCGGAACAAACCTCCGATAATATGAGGCGAACCCCAAAAACCGACGCACATCACCCACCGTGGCCGGGGTTGCCCAATCCCGGACACAAGCAGTTTTCTCAGGATCCGTGGCCACCCCGTCCGCACTAACAATATGTCCCAAGTATCGAACGGAGCGTTGCAGTAAATGACATTTCTTAGGCTTGAATTTCAAATTAGCAGAACGCATTCTGGCGAATACAGCCTCCAACCGCAGTAAATGCTCATCAAATGTGCGGCTGAAGACTATAATATCATCTAAATAAATGAGACATGTCTCCCACTGCAACCCCGTCAATACCAACTCCATCAACCTCTGAAAAGTGGCAGGGGCAGCATTCAACCCCATCGGAAGACAGTTAAATTGGAATAACCCCTGCGGCGTACGGAAAGCTGTCTTTTCTCGCGAGGGCTCGTCAAGGGGGAGCTGCCAGAAGCCCGAAGAGAGATCTAGCGTTGAAAAAAACTTAGCCCCTGACAAGGCGTCGAGAGAATCGTCCATACGCGGCAGGGGATACGCATCTGCCACCGACACTTTATTCAACTTCCGAAAATCCACACAAAATCGCAATTTACCATCCTTCTTTTTAACCAACACAACAGGCGCGCCCCATGGGCTATTAGACGGAGATATAATATCCGCTTTCAACATGTCTTCCACTGCCCCTCGAACATGCTCACGCTCAGCCGGACTCATCCGACGCGAGTTCAAACGGATAGGGGCAGCGTCCCCCGTGTCGATATGATGAGAGAGAAGCGAGGTGCGTCCCAAGTCCAAATCGTCCGAGCTAAACACATCGGAATAGCTCGATAATAATTTATGAATCGCACAACGCTGCTCGGTGGAAAGGGCCGAATTTTCCCCACATAATTCGGCGATCCAACGATCATCAACCCCTCCATCGTGTGAAACACCACCCACAAGCCCCCCGTCCGGCAGGTCACTCTGAGCCGTAAACGCCGTAGTGGCATGTGCCACAACGGTACCAGCCGGCACACACACGCTTTCAGCACTCGCATTTAACACCTGCAAAAACGGGCGCTGATCTGGACGGACAATAGTTTGCGCCCCTACCAGCGCTAAGCCGCCCGTAACCGCGGCGGACGGCGACAGCAAAATCCCAAAAGCACCCTGCCGACCCGGAACCGGCTTCCGGTATCGTAAGGGAATGAGCATCTGAGAGCCAGGTGGAATATCAACCGAAACTTCCGATAGCGCCTGCACCTGGGCGACAGGAGCCGGTCGCCCCCAGGCGGACTGTAAAAATTCCAATTTCCGGCCCCCCGGTAGTTCTATGCAATTTTCATTGATTCTAATTAGAATGGGCATCTTAGCCAAAAAATCCGTACCCAACAGGCAAGGAACCGCCAGGGACCTCGAAATCAACACAACGCCCGAGGCCGAGACACCCCCGATAGAAATGTTAGCGTCCACCTGTCCCACGATGCCCATACTACCCCCGTTCGCAGCGATGCAGGAAGCGTAAGCCGGCCTCACGGCCCCCGGTGGGATGTTCAAAAGATGGAATATCACATCCGAAATAATGGTCGCGGACGCACCGGAATCCACCAAAATACGTACGTCCACCCCTTGGATGGACCCAGGTACAGTGGACGAACCGGTAGCGGCCGCGACAACCCGCCGAGCCAGCTTACGCCACTGCGTTATCGAGCGACAAGGCTCAGATACTGGCCTCCCGTATTTTACAACATCCGCGTCGCATAACAACGGCGATGAGTGAGGTGTCAGGCCTTGCCGGGTGTCTGGTGCGCACCGACTTGCCTGTGCCGGAGGGTCTTTCTTTGGGGCGTCCGCTGTCGAGGCCTCCTGCTGGGGCGGCCCCGGAACCCGGGCCCAGCAGTCTCTGGCATAGTGGCCCCGACGGCCGCAGCGGAAGCAGTCGACGTCGGGGCGGCGCGCAGCGGGCACCCCGTCCCGACGCGGGCCGCGCCGGCGGCGGAGCCCGCGGCCCTGGCCCGCTTCGAGCCGGCCACGGAGTGGAGGCGGCCGACAACTCCTTTGGGCCGGTCGCATCCGGCACGTACACGGCCTTCGTAGGGTCCCACCCTACGGCCCCCCCATCGACGACAGGACCGCCCGTCCACGCCGTCACCTGTTTCCAGCAGCGGAGATTGAACTGGGCGTCCAAACACTTGGCCGCGGTCCGGGACGTGAGTTTTTCGTGACCGCACGCCGGCATAGGAATGCCGAGATCTCGGGACAACTCCAACATCTTCCCCAAGATGAGTGGTTCCAGCAGGTCAGGCTCCGTCTCCGGGTAAGCGGCCATAGCGAGTTCCAACACGGCGCCCCTGTACGCTACAGGTGACTCCTCAGGTGCGCGTTGCCGCTGCACGAATCGGCGATGGGCGTCATCCGGTGGCTCGTACGCGTCCGCCATTTCCTCGAACACCCCTCGCAGAGTTTTCTTCTTCGCAGCTTTTATAGAGCGAAAAAAACGAACGGACTCATCATCAAGAAGAGTCGGGAGCACCTCCAGTGCCTCAGCGTCCGTCCACCTTGCCGTACGTACCGCCGCCAAAAATCTGCAGGCGAACGCACTCCAATCGCCCCCGATGGAGAACTCTTTGACGGTTGTAAGGTGACGACTGCGACTCCTTGGCTTGCTTCCGTCCGTCGCTGACTCTTCCGGCGGTAAGTTCAGCAAGGCGTCGCAACGCTGTGTCGCCAAAATGGCGGACGATCCTCGCGGCGGCCCCAAAATGGCGGCTTCCCGCCTTCCGTGGTGCGCCACGCCCAAGATGGCGTCTTCACGCCGCGTGGCCGATGGCGGCGCCATCGAAGACGACCCGGGCTCCTGCCGATCACCACCATCACCTTCCAACGCCGCCCTTGGCGTGACAAGGTCACACAACTCTGTGATGACGGTTTTTAGGGTTGCCAGTTGCTCCGCCATCCGGGTCCATCTTAAATCTTCGTCCTTCAACGCAGATGGGTCGGACGAAGGGGCCACCTCCTCGACGCCCGGGCCCCCACGGATCTCTCCCTCCGCCGAAGTGAAACCGACCGCAGGAGGAAGATCGTCGTCGTCCGAAGATGAAGCCGACGCCGGGGATGGAATATTCTTTTTCCTCAGTTGTTTCGCCATGCCGTTTCACTTCTGACTCCAGTGTAATAAAAGGACTCGGACACTTCCTTCTGTCTTCGTGTCTTTTATTGGGTTCTCGTCTTCACCCACACGGCACTCTGTTATAACTCTGTATTTGTAGCCCCCGGCTATTCACTGCTATTATAGCTTCTTCTTCCCTCTAACTCTCTGCTTCATCTACTGTAACCTCCTACCTGCAGACTCGCTGCTACCTCTATGCAGACTCCCGCTGCTACCCCTATGTGCAGAAACTCTGGCTGCTACCGTATGCAGACCCGCTGCTGACTCTGTATGCAGCCCCGCTGCTGACTCTCTGTGCAGCCCCGCTGCTGACTGCAGCCTCCTCGCTGCTTCGGGTCGGTCACCGCTGGCCAACGGTGCCGATCCTCGCTCCCCGTGTTCGTGGCGATCTCGCCACCCTCCGCTTCGCCCTTCGTGGCCTCTCTCTGTTCCTGGTTCCCCGTCACTCCCGTCCTCTTCCGGTTCCCCTCCTTCTATAGCCTAACCCCTCACCCCCCCACGTGACCTAACTCCTCCCCTCCTGACGTCACCTCCGGAGGGCCGTTTACGCCCGCATTACATACCGATGACGTCCCCAAGCACCAGCCATCACCTCCCGTCCAGCGGCACACGCGGGAAGAGGCACGGACAATGTTAACATATCTCCTCATCTAATTAATCGAGTAATTAACTATCGGTTTCATTTAAATATTTAAATATGTTTAGTAAAATCCTTATTGTATTATATAAGCAAATCAAAGGTTTTTTTAGTGGATGTGTTGATTTTAGTATTTGAATGATCCCATAGCGTTGAGGTAGGGCCGCGTGACTTAAGAGGGAACGGGCCGGCCTCAACAAACCAGCTTTGCGCAGTGGCAGTATCGTAGCCAATGAGGTTTATCCGAGGCGCGATTATTGCTAATTGAAAACTTTTCCCAATACCCCGCCACGCTGACTTGAAACAAAGTCGGCGTTGGCAATTTTTGCAAGCTCTTTCGAGAGCTTTGGGTTGTTTAATGAAGTGTAGAATTTGTTTGAGGTTTTAAGGTAGCAGAGCCAATACATGGTTATAAACACGTTTTTTCGGAGTGGCCAGGTAGAAACTTGGTTGGACAGCGCATTAGTGCACGACAGACAAATAATCCCTGGTGGACAGTGTGGAACCTGTTGTTCCGACCTGTATAATGTCGTGTATAGTGTAGTGTGTAGGTTAAACGTTGAGTTTTATAAGGGCACCGCGGGGTGACCAGCCCCTCCTCACCCAGCCCCGCCCCTCCCCACCCAGCCCCACCCCTCCCACCCCCCACCCAGGCCCACCCTCCCCACCCAGCCCCTTTCCACCCTCCCCTCCACACCCAGCCCCTCCCCACCCTCCCCACCCAGCCCCTCCCCATATGCACGGTGGGCAGTGTGGAACCTGTTGTTCCTACCTGTATAATGTTGCACTGGACTGCCAAGCCAGAGGTCACAGACCGAATCTCTCAAACTGCTTTGCACCCAATAAAGTTATCTAGTCAGCCCATGGCTGCATCGCCGGCACTATAGTTATGCTGTTCTCTTTCCATGAAATCAACAGCCAAGTTCAATTTCCGCAAGCTATGCCCCTTTCTCCTTATACCCTGCCCCTTCGTAAAAAACAATGATCAGGCCCAGTTGTTTCTGCTTCTTCCACCCCCGCGCCTTTCCTTTTTAGGCCCCGCCCATTCTCATTTAGGCCACGCCCACTGGTGTCTAGCCCCGCCCCTCCCCCTCGCACACGGGGTGGGGGTTGTGAGAAGGGGGGCAGTGCGCGCGTGTCGCAGTAGGACCAGAATGCCTCTTAGAGCAGCCAGATAACAACAGATTGATTATCCTGTTGTCAACCAATAAGGTGACGGTTTTTCTAATTATTGGAAAAATTACCGTTAGATTTTAACCATTAAAAACAGAGTGTCACTGACTTCTTGCATTTGTTATTCAGCTTACAACCAAAAGTATAAGGGAACAGCCGATTTATGAATAATTAAAACATAAATATTATTTTGCTTTTCAACCAAAAAAATCCGCGACATCACAAAGCCTCGCGTAAATGATCGCACTCTTAACTTTATTTGCACTTTAACAGGACACCACTTCGAAGTCTCGTGTTGTATACCGATGACGTCCCCAAGCAACAGCCATCACCTCCCGTCCAGCGGCACACTCGGGAAGAGGCACGGACAATGTTAATATATCTCCTCATCCAATTAATCGAGTAATTGACTGTCGATTTCATTAAATTATTTCAATTGATTTAGTAAAATCCTTATTGTATTATATAAGCAAATCAAATGTTTTTTTTGGATGTCTTTATTTTAGTATTTGAATGATCCCATGGCGTTGAGGTAGGGCCGCGTGACTTAAGAGGGAACGGGCCGGCCTCAACAAACCAGCTTTGCGCAGTGGCAGTATCGTAGCCAATGAGGTTGATCCGAGGCGCGATTATTGCTAATTGAAAACTTTTCCCAATACCCCGCCACGCTGACTTGAAACACAGTCGGCGTCGGCAATTTTTGCAAGCTCTTTCGGGAGCTTTGGGTTGTTTAATGAAGTGTAGAATTTGCTTGAGGTTTCAAGTTAGCAGAACTTGCCGTGATTGTAATTATTGTAATAATTTTGCACCGGACTGTCAAGCCAGAGGTCGCAGACCCAATGTCTCAAACTGCTTTGCACCCAATAAAAACACGTTCCTTCGGAGTGGGCAGGTAGGGACTTGGTTGGACAGCGCATTCATGCACGACAGAAAGCTCGCGATCACGTGACGCACTTCAACCAATCCGGGAGTTTATATGTTTGGGAGGGGCTATGCACGACAGACAAATAATCCCTAGTGGGCAGTGTGGAATTGTTGTTCCTACCTGTATACAATTAACTAGTCAGAACATAGCTGCATCACCGGCACGACAGTTATGCTGTTTTTTGTCCCACGTGTTTGATTCCATACTTTTATTCCATGAAATCAAGTTCAATATTTGTAAGCTATGCCCTTTTCTCCTTATACCCTGCCCCTTCGTAATCTATAATGATCAGGCCCAGTTGTTTCTGCTTCTCCCACCCCCGCGCCTTTCCTTTTTAGGCCCCGCCCATTGGTGTCTAGCCCCGCCCCTCCCCCTGGCACACGGGGTGGGGGCTGTGAGAAGGGGGGCAGTGCGCGCGTGTCGCAGTAGGACCAGAATGCCTCTTAGAGCAGCCAGATAACAACAGATTTATTATCCCGTTGTCAACCAATAAGTTGACGGTATTTTTAATTACTTGAAAATTACCATTAGATTTTAAGCAATAGAAAAACAGAGTCTCACTGACTTCTTGCATTTGTTATTCCGCTTACAACCAAAAGTATAAAGGAACAGTCGATTTATTAACAATTAAAACGTAAATATTATTTTGCTTTTCAACCAATAAAATTCCACGGCATCCCAAAGCCTCGCATAAATGATCGCACTCTTCACTTCATTTGCACTTTAACAGGACACCATTTCGAAGTCACGTGTTGTATACCGATGACGTCCTCAAGCGCCAGCCATCACCTCCCGTCCAGCGGCACACGCGGGAAGAGGCACGGACAATGTTAATATATCTCCTCATCCAATTAATCGAGTAATTGACTGTCGATTTCATTAAATTATTTAAATTGATTTAGTAAAATCCTTATTGTATTATATAAGCAATTAAATGTTTTTTAGTGGATGTGTTTATTTTAATATTTGAATGACCCCATGGCGTTGAGGTAGGACCGCGTGACTTAAGAGGGAACGGGCCGGCCTCAACAAACCAGCTTTGCGCAGTGGCAGTATCGTAGCCAATGAGGTTTATCCGAGGCGCGATTATTGCTAATTGAAAACTTTTCCCAATACCCCGCCACGCTGACTTGAAACAAAGTCGGCGTTGGCAATTTTTGCAAGCTCTTTCGAGAGCTTTGGGTTGTTTAATGAAGTGTAGAATTTGTTTGAGGTTTTAAGGTAGCAGAGCCAATACATGGTTATAAACACGTTTTTTCGGAGTGGCCAGGTAGAAACTTGGTTGGACAGCGCATTAGTGCACGACAGACAAATAATCCCTGGTGGACAGTGTGGAACCTGTTGTTCCGACCTGTATAATGTCGTGTATAGTGTAGTGTGTAGGTTAAACGTTGAGTTTTATAAGGGCACCGCGGGGTGACCAGCCCCTCCTCACCCAGCCCCGCCCCTCCCCACCCAGCCCCACCCCTCCCACCCCCCACCCAGGCCCACCCTCCCCACCCAGCCCCTTTCCACCCTCCCCTCCACACCCAGCCCCTCCCCACCCTCCCCACCCAGCCCCTCCCCATATGCACGGTGGGCAGTGTGGAACCTGTTGTTCCTACCTGTATAATGTTGCACTGGACTGCCAAGCCAGAGGTCACAGACCGAATCTCTCAAACTGCTTTGCACCCAATAAAGTTATCTAGTCAGCCCATGGCTGCATCGCCGGCACTATAGTTATGCTGTTCTCTTTCCATGAAATCAACAGCCAAGTTCAATTTCCGCAAGCTATGCCCCTTTCTCCTTATACCCTGCCCCTTCGTAAAAAACAATGATCAGGCCCAGTTGTTTCTGCTTCTTCCACCCCCGCGCCTTTCCTTTTTAGGCCCCGCCCATTCTCATTTAGGCCACGCCCACTGGTGTCTAGCCCCGCCCCTCCCCCTCGCACACGGGGTGGGGGTTGTGAGAAGGGGGGCAGTGCGCGCGTGTCGCAGTAGGACCAGAATGCCTCTTAGAGCAGCCAGATAACAACAGATTGATTATCCCGTTGTCAACCAATAAGGTGACAGTATTTCTAATTATTGGGAAAATCAGCATTAGATTTTAAGCAGTAGAAACAGTGTTACTGACTTCTTCCATTTGTTATTCCACTTACAACCAAAAGTATAAAGGAACAGCCGATTTCTGCATAATTAAAACGTAAATATTATTTTGCTTTTCAACCAATAAAATCCACGGCATCACAAAGCCTCGCATAAATGATCGAAATCTTCACTTTATTTGCACTTTAACAGGACACCACTTCGAAGTCACGTGTTGTATACCGATGACGTCCCCAAGCGCCAGCCATCACCTCCCGTCCAGCGGCACACGTGGGAAGAGGCACGGACAATGTTAACATATCTCCTTATCCAATTAATCGAGTAATTAACTATCGGTTTAATTAAATTATTAAAATATGTTTCGTAAAATCTTTATTGTATTATATGACATGAAAATTCTTTTTTTAGTGGATGTGTTGATTTAAGTATTTGAATGTTCCCATGGCGTTGAGGTAGGGCCGCGTGACTTAAGAGGGAACGGGCCGGCCTCAACAAACCAGCTTTGCGCAGTGGCAGTATCGTAGCCAATGAGGTTTATCCGAGGCGCGATTATTGCTAATTGAAAACTTTTCCCAATACCCCGCCACGCTGACTTGAAACACAGTCGGCGTCGGCAATTTTTGCAAGCTCTTTCGGGAGCTTTGGGTTGTTTAATGAAGTGTAGAATTGTTTTATGTCCAACGTGTATGATTCCATTCCATGAAATCAACAGCAAATTTCGAGTTAAAGCTTTCGTGACCGCAGAGATTCATCGTCTTGGTTCTTTCGGTAGTCACGTAGAATGGAAATAATAACGACGACTGCTTTGCGTTGTGGCCGAAACGTCGTGAGAATTATTTTATTATGTTTTATTTTTATTATTTTATTATTTCCCTTCTTTACCGAAAGAACCGAGAAGTTCAATATCTGTAAGCTCTGCCCCTTTCTCCTTCGGGGCCGTCCATAAATGACGTCACTAGATTTTGGACCTCCCCCCCCCCGTCACACGGCGTCACAGAAAGTCAGACCCCCCCTCAAATATGACGTCACAAAGCTCTGCCCCCCCCCCCCCAAAATAACATGCTTCAAATCGCTTTAAACTATTGTCATTGTAGTGCGTATTTAATGTGCCGCATCACTCTGATGCTGTAGGAGAAAACACGTATTAAAAGTCTATTTTATTAAGTAGAACGTGTTGTCTATATTTATTTAAAGTTCCGCATTTTGATGTGACGTCACATTTCTCAAACACCCCCCCCCCCTCGTCAAACATCGTCACGAATGTCTGCCCCCCCCCCCCAAGTGCGTGACGTCATTTATGGATGGCCCCTTACTACCAAAAGTATTAGGGAACAGCCGATTTCTGAATAATTAAAACGTAAATATTATTTTGCTTTTCAACCAAAAATATCCCCGGTATCACAAAGCCTCGCGTAAATGATCGCACTCTTCACTTTATTTGCACTTTAACAGGACACCACTTCGAAGTCACGTGTTGTATACCGATGACGTCCCCAAGCACCAGCCATCACCTCCCGTCCAGCGGCACACGCGGGAAGAAGCACAGACAATGTTAACATATCTCCTCGTCCAATTAATCCAGTAAGTAACTATCGGTTTCATTAAAATATTTAAAAATGTTTAGTAAAATCCTTATTGTATTATATAAGCAAATCAAAGGTTTTTTTGTGGATGTGTTTGTTTTAGTATTTGCATGATCCCATGGCGTTGAGGTAGGGCCGCGTGACTTAAGAGGGAACGGGCCGGCCTCAACAAACCAGCTTTGCGCAGTGGCAGTATCGTAGCCAATGAGGTTTATCCGAGGCGCGATTATTGCTAATTGAAAACTTTTCCCAATACCCCGCCACGCTGACTTGAAACACAGTCGGCGTCGGCAATTTTTGCAAGCTCTTTCGGGAGCTTTGGGTTGTTTAATGAAGTGTAGAATTTGCTTGAGGTTTTAAGTTAGCAGAACTTGCCGTGATTGTAATTATTATTGTAATAATTTTGCACTGAGCTGCCAAGCCAGAGGTCGCAGACCCAATCTCTCAAACTGCTTTGCACCCAATAAAAAATTAACCCGTAAAACAAAGTTTTTCACTCTAAATCCTTTATATGCGAGTTCTCTCATCCTATGGCTTGAGATGGCTGCCACCTATGGGTCAGATGATTGTCTGCCAGCATTAAGCCATTGGTAATTAAATATTTGTAAACATTTCCCTAAACAGTGTAAAATTTTGGAAGAAAATTTTCACGAAAATTAATTGTCACGCACAACGAGTCTGTGTGGAAAATGTCAGCTCGATTGAATCACGGGAAGTGGGTTAAAAAACGACAGAAAGATTTGCACGGTCCTAAGCAAGCAAGCGAACTTAATATAAAGGATTTAAAAACACGTTCCTTCGGAGTGGGCAGGTAGGGACTTGGTTGGACAGCGTATTCGTGCACGACAGACAGACAAATAATTCCTGGTGGGCAGTGTGGAACCTGTTGTTCCTACCTGTATAAACCTCAATTATGGAAAACATCAGTGTGTTTATACGTCTGGGCCGGGTAGAATGTTTCTGCTTAAAGAAAAATGTGTAATGTTTTTTTAAAAATCCTATTTAAACTCAATTGTTTATTATATGTTAATGTTGACTGAAAGCTTTCGTCACTGCAGGAATTCATATTTTTTGGGGCTTTCGGTAAAGTCACGTAGATAGAAAATAGCGTCGTAGTTTTTTCTTATTTTGTTATTTTCTTTGAACCTATCTGCGTGACTTTACCGAAAGACCCAAATAATATATTTGTTAATGCTACGTGAGTTTGGACACAGTTCTAAGTATCTATGACGGGTGATGCCTTCTGCGCAGTGTCTGATGTAATTAGATGATCCAGTACCGCTGACCAGAAAGGCTGAGACTCTGTAGCATTACCACGACGAATCCGCCGTATGAATGACGTCACCAAACCTCCCGTCCAGCGGCACACGTGGGAAGAGGTCGGCAAAAGTCTGAGTACTCTCCCGTTAATTTCCACATCCAATGAGTCGAGTAACCGACTATCAAAATATTAAGTAGAAACAAAAATCGTCATTTATATATTTACAAGATTATATCCATTAAAACGTATTCATATATAAAATCGTAATATTTGTTTCGAATCGATTCGGTTATTTTCGGCTTTGGACTGATCCCATGGCGTTGAGGAAGGCACGCGTGACTTAAGAGGGAACGGGTCGGCCTCAACAAACCAGCTTTGCGCAGTGGCAGTATCGTAGCCAATGAGGTTTATCCGAGGCGCGATTATTGCTAATTGAAAACTTTTCCCAATACCCCGCCACGCTGACTTGAAACACAGTCGGCGTCGGCAATTTTTGCAAGCTCTTTCTGGAGCTTTGGGTTGTTTAATGAAGTGTAGAATTTGCTTGAGGTTTTAAGTTAGCAGAACTTGCCGTGATTGTAATAATTGTAATAATTTGCAGCGGACTACCCAGCCAGAGGTCGCAGACCCAATCTCTCAAACTGCTTTACACCCAATAAAAAATTAACCCGTAAAACAAAGTTTTTCACTCTAAATCCTTTATATGCGTGGCGGCTAGAGTCCTCTCGTCCTCTGGCTTGAGATGGCTGCCACCTATGGATCAGAGGATTGTCTGCCAGCATTAAGCAATTGGTAATTAAATATTTTAAAAAAAATTCCCGAAACAGTGTTAAATTTTGGAAAAAAAATTTCACGAAAATTAATTGTCACGCACAACGAGTCTTTGTGGAAAATGTCAGCTCGATTGAATCACGGGAAGTGTGTTAAAAAACGACCGAAATATTTGCACGGTCGTAAGCAAGCAAGCACGCAAGCACGCAAGCAAGCGAACTTAATATAAAGGATTTAACAAGTATAACCCGTAAAAACAAAGTTTTTCACTATAAATCCTTTATATGCGTGGCGGCTAGAGTCCTCTCGTCCTCTGGCTTGAGATGGCTGCCACATATGGGTCAGATGATTGTCTGCCAGTATTAAGCAATTGGTAATTAAATATTTAATTTGTTTTCCCTAAACAGTGTTAAATTTTGGAAAAAAAATTTCACGAACATTAATTGTCTCGCAAAACGAGTCTGTGTGCAAAATGTCAGCTCGATTGGATCACGGGAAGTGGGTTAAAAAACGACCGAAAGATTTGCACGGTCGTAAGCAAGCAAGCACGCAAGCACGCAAGCAAGCAAGCGAACTTAATATAAAGGATTTAAAAACACGTTCCTTCGGAGTGGGCAGGTAGGGACTTGGTTGGACAGCGTATTGGTGCACGACAGACAGACAAATAATCCCTGGTGGGCAGTGTGGAACCTGTTGTTCCTACCTGTATAAACCTCAATTATGGAAAACATCAGTGTGTTTATACGTCTGTGCCAGGTAGAGTGTTTCTGCTTAAAGAAAAATGTGTAATGTTGAAAAAATAAATCCAATTTAAACTCAATTGTTTATTATATGTTAATATTGACTGAAAGCTTTCGTCACTGCAGGAATTCATATAGTTTGGGGCTTTCTGTAAAGTCACGTAGATAGAAAATAACGTCGTAGTTTTTTTTTATTTTTTTCATTTTCTTTGAACCTATCTGCGTGACTTTACCGAAAGACCCAAATAATATATTTATGTTAATGCTACGTGAGTTTGGACACAGTTCTAAGTATCTATGACGGGTGATGCCTTCTGCGCAGTGTCTGATGTAATTAGACGACCCAGCACCGCTGACCAGAGAGGCTGAGACTCTGTAGCATTACCACGACGAATCCGCCGTATGAATAACGTCACCAAACCTCCCGTCCAGCGGCACACGTGGGAAGAGGTCGGCAAAAGTCTGAGTACTCTCCAGGTAATTTCCTCATCCAATGAGTCGAGTAATCGACGATTAAAATATTCCATATTAGCAAAAATCTTTATTGATATATTTACGAGATTATACCCATTAAAACGTATTCATATATAAAATTTTAATATTTGTTTCGAATCTATTCGGTTATTTTCGGCTTTGGACTGATTCCATGGCGTTGAGGTAGGGCCGCGTGACTTAAGAGGGAACGGGCCGGCCTCAACAAAACAGCTTTGCGCAGTGGCAGTATCGTAGCCAATGAGGTTTATCCGAGGCGCGATTATTGCTAATTGAAAACTTTTCCCAATACCCCGCCACGCTGACTTGAAACACAGTCGGCGTCGGCAATTTTTGCAAGCTCTTTCGGGAGCTTTGGGTTGTTTAATGAAGTGTAGAATTTGCTTGAGGTTTAAAGGTAGCAGGGCCAAAACCTGCCATGGTTATAATAATGTTGCACTGGACTGGCAAGCCAGAGGTCGCAGACCCAATTTCTCAAACTGCTTTGCACCCAAACACGTTCCTTCGGAGTGGGCAGGTAGGAACTTGGTTGGACAGCACATTCATGCACGACAGAAAGCTCGCGGTCACGTGACGCACTTCAACCAATCCGGGAGTTTATATGTTTGGGAGGGGCTATGCACGACAGACAAATAATCCCTAGTGGGTAGTGTGGAATTGTTGTTCTTACCTGTATACAATTAACTAGTCAGAACATAGCTGCTTCCCCGGCACGACAGTTATCCTGTTCTCTGTCCCACGTGTTTGATTCCATTCTTTCATTCCATGAAATCAACAGCAAAGTTCAATATCTGTAAGCTATGCCCCTTTCTCCTTATACCCTGCCCCTTCGTAATTAACAATGATCAGGCCCAGTTGTTTCTGCTTCTTCCACTCCCGCGCCTTTCCTTTTTAGGCCCCGCCCATTCTCATTTAGGCCACGCCCACTGGTGTCTAGCCCCGCCCCTCCCCCTGGCACACGGGGTGGGGGTTGTGAGAAGGGGGGCAGTGCGCGCGTGTCGCAGTAGGACCAGAATGCCTCTTAGAGCAGCCAGATAACAACAGATTGATTATCCCGTTGTCAACCAATAAGGTGACGCTATTTTTAATTATTGGAAAAATTACCGTTAGATTTTAACCATTAAAAACAAAGTGTCACTGACTTCTTCCATTTGTTATTCAGCTTACAACCAAAAGTATAAGGGAACAGCCGATTTATGAATAATTAAAACATAAATATTATTTTGCTTTTCAACCAATAAAATCCGCGACATCACAAAGCCTCGCGTAAATGATCGCACTCTTAACTTTATTTGCACTTTAACAGGACACCACTTCGAAGTCACGTGTTGTATACCGATGACTTCCCCAAGCACCAGCCATCACCTCCCGTCCAGCGGCACACGCAGGAAGAGGCAGGAACAATGTTTACATAACTCCTCGTCCAATTAATCGAGTAATTGACTATCGGTTTCTTTAAAATATTAAAATATGTTTTGTAAAATTCTTAATGTATTAAAAAGCAAATCAAATGTTTTTTTAGTGGATGTGTTGATTTTAGTATTTGAATGACCCCATGGCGTTGAGGTAGGGCCGCGTGACTTAAGAGGCAACGGTCCGGCCTCAACAAACCAGCTTTGCGCAGTGGCAGTATCGTAGCCAATGAGGTTTATCCGAGGCGCGATTATTGCTAATTGAAAACTTTTCCCAATACCCCGCCACGCTGACTTGAAACACAGTCGGCGTCGGCAATTTTTGCAAGCTCTTTCGGGAGCTTTGGGTTGTTTAATGAAGTGTAGAATTGTTTTCTGTCCCACGTGTTTGATTCCATTATTTTATTCCATTAAATCAACAGCAAATTTCGAGTTAAAGCTTTCGTGACCGCAGAGATTCATCGTCTTGGTTCTTTCGGTAGTCACGTAGAAGGGAAATAATAAAATAAAACATAATAAAATAATTCTCACAACGACGACTGCTTGCGTTGTGGCCGAAACGTCGTGAGAATTATTTTATTATGTTTTATGTTTATTATTTTATTATTTCCCTTCTTTACCGAAAGAACCAAGAAGTTCAATATCTGTAAGCTCTGCCCCTTTCTCCTTCGGGGCCGTCCATAAATGACGTCACTAGATTTTGGACCTCCCCCCCCCGTCACACGGCGTCACAGAAAGCCAGATCCCCCCTCAAATGACGTCACAAAGCTCTGCCCCCCCTCCCAAATAAAACATGCTTCAAATCGCTTTAAACTATTATCATTGTAGTGCGCATTTAATGTGCCACATCACTCCGATGTTGTAGGAGAAAACATTTATTAAAAGTATATTTAATTAAGTTAAACGTGTTGTCTATATTTATTTAAAGTTCCGCATTTTGATGTGACGTCACATTTCTCAAACACCCCCCCCCCCTCGTCACACATCGTCACGAATGTCTGACCCCCCCCCCCCCAGGTGCGTGACGTCATTTATGGATGGCCCCTTACTACCAAAAGTATTAGGGAACAGCCGATTTCTGAATAATTAAAACGTAAATATTATTTTGCTTTTCAACCAAAAATATCCCCGGTATCACAAAGCCTCGCGTAAATGATCGCACTCTTCACTTTATTTGCACTTTAACAGGACACCACTTCGAAGTCACGTGTTGTATACCGATGACGTCCCCAAGCACCAGCCATCACCTCCCGTCCAGCGGCACACGCGGGAAGAGGCACGGACAATGTTAACATATCTCCACATCTAATTAATCGAGTAATTAACTATCGGTTTCATTTAAATATTTAAATATGTTTAGTAAAATCCTTATTGTATTATATAAGCAAATCAAAGGTTTTTCTAGTGGATGTGTTGATTTTAGTATTTGAATGATCCCATAGCGTTGAGGTAGGGCCGCGTGACTTAAGAGGGAACGGGCCGGCCTCAACAAACCAGCTTTGCGCAGTGGCAGTATCGTAGCCAATGAGGTTTATCTGAGGCGCGATTATTGCTAATTGAAAACTTTTCCCAATACCCCGCCACGCTGACTTGAAACACAGTCGGCGTTGGCAATTTTTGCAAGCTCTTTCGAGAGCTTTGGGTTGTTTAATGAAGTGTAGAATTTGTTTGAGGTTTTAAGGTAGCAGAGCCAATACATGGTTATAAACACGTTTTTTCGGAGTGGCCAGGTAGAAACTTGGTTGGACAGCGCATTAGTGCACGACAGACAAATAATCCCTGGTGGACAGTGTGGAACCTGTTGTTCCGACCTGTATAATGTCGTGTATAGTGTAGTGCAGGGGTCCTCAAACTTTTTAAACAGGGGGCCAGTTCACTGTCCCTCAGACCGTTGGAGGGCCGGACTATAGTAAAAAAAACTATGAACAAATTCCTATGCACACTGCATATATCTTATTTTGAAGTGAAGAAACAAAATGGGAACAAATACAATATTTAAAATGAAGAACAAGTAAAGTTAAATCAACAAACTTGCCAGTATTTCAATGGGAACTATGGGCCTGCTTTTGGCTAATGAGATGGTCAATGTCCGGTTCCCTATTTGTCACTGCTAGTCGTAACAAGTGATGCAAGTGTGCATCCGTTAGTCTAGATCTGGTTGGAGATTTCAAATGTTTCATTCTGGAAAAAGTCTGTTCACAGACATAAGTGCTGCCAAAGATGGTTGCCATTTTGAGTGCATGGTTCCTGAGATGAGGATATGTCTCAGAGGGGAGAGATGCATAGAAATTATGAAGGCTGCTTGACTTGAATGCGTCTTTCAGAGAGTCACAATTCTGCAGTTCAGCCAGTTCCATTTGGTAAATTGTATCCACATTTTCAATGTCAATAGAAAATGGGTTACGGAAAAGCTGTATGTCCTGTTCATGGCGATAAAGCTCTTTAAATCTAAATTGGAACTCCTTTTGCAATTTTTCCAGTGAATCCACACATGTTTTGTTTGGGAATTGCAACCAATGGTTTTTCCGCTAACAGATTTTGAGTTGTGGGGAGATGGCAGAAGTTTTCCTCCTCAACTTGTTTGATGAGGAGGCCTAATTCTACTTCAAATGCTTTGACATGTGATTGCATATCACAGAGGAGCTTCCCCTTTCCTTGAAGTTGCACATTGAAACTGTTGAGTAGCTCTGTTACATCTGTCAGAAAGGCAAGGTGCCATTTCCATTCTGCATCATTGAGCTCTGGTACTTCTTTGTTTTTTGAAAGCAGAAAAGCTGTAATCTGTGGAAGTAAGTCATAGAAACGTTTCAAAACTCTCCCTCGACTCAGCCAACGAACTTCTGTGTGGTACAGAACATCTTCATAGTCAACATTTAGTTCAGACAGAAATTCCTGAAATTGTCTGTGGTTTAGTGCATGAGCTCTAATAAAGTTAACACAAGATACCACAATTTCCATAACAGAGTCCCACTTCAGTGATTTACTACACAGCGCTTGTTGGTGGATGAGGCAGTGTATGGCTATTGGATGAGAATGGTTATGTTTGTCCATCTCTTGGTTAATGCGAGCAATTACTCCTTTCTTGGACCCCACCATGCTAGGAGCACCATCAGTTGTCACACTGGCTAGTTTAGCCCAATTCAGCTCCAAACCATTCACAGTTTGGCAAACCTTTTCATAGATATCCTCTCCTGTAGTTGTTCCTGTGATGCTTTGCAGTGCAGCAAGCTCTTCTGTGACTTCGAAATAGTCATTCGTCCCACGAATAAAAATTAGAAGTTGTGCAGAATCACGAACATCATTGCTTGCGTCGAGTGCCAAGGAAAAATAGGAAAGTTTTTTTGTGGAGTTTTGCAAATGCTGATGCAAATTGTCTCCCATTTCTTCAATCCTCCGTGTAATTGTAGGTCCTGAAAGACTCACTGTACTAAATAAATCGGCCTTCTCTGGACACATCTCTTTGGCAACAGAAAGAAGGCATTCTTTAACAAATTCTCCCTCCATGAATGGTCTGCCAGTGCACGCTATTAGCCTGGCAACTTGAAAACTTGCTCGCAGTGATGAAATATTTAGCTGCTTCTGCTTCACAAAAGTATTTTGCTGAGTTGTTAATGTATTTTTTAGTTTAATATTTTATCTTTTCTCCGACCAAACAATCATATTTATCTTTATGTTGAGTTTCATAGTGTTGACTTAAATTGTATTCTTTGAACACAGACACTATATTCTGGCATATCAGACACACAGCTCTTTCCTTGTACTGCATGAAAAAGTAATCATAAGTCCACTGTTCTTTGAATATCCTACACTCCGAGTCAATTTTTCTCTTTCTTGACATCATTGTTTCCTAGGGAGTCAAAATTGCTATTAGTAAAATACCAATATATATACAGCGCTACAAAAACAATATACCAGCAATAACTTTGCCCACACAGAGACATACAGACTGCACTGTCCATCAATGCAGTCTGATTGAGGGAACTCCGCTTTTACCCAGGCTCACACTGGTGCGGGTGCCATTAAAAAGTTAATTACACCTGCAGTTTTGTTCACAGATCGCAGTACATCCCCAGCACACAGGAATATCACTGGGAGTGGAGCCGAGGGGCAAGTGAGGGAGCTGAGCGAGGCAGAGCCAGTCAAGCGCAGCCAGGGGAGGGCTGGCAGCCTTAGGCCTGGGGGGCAAGTCCAGTCAATTGGCCCATTGAACCATTCACCAGCGCAGCCCAATGAGTGCCCACCGCCGCAGCTCTATCAGTACTCACCAGCGCAGCCCAATTAGTGCCCACCGCCGCAGCCCAATGAGTGCTCACCAGCGCAGCCCAATTAGTGCTCACCAGCGCAGCGTAATTAGTGACCATGGGATGTGGGTGTCATCTGTCTCACCTCTTCGGTTCGGGGGGTAATGATGCTGCCAACTTCCTCCAAGCTGCCTCTGCTCTAAAAGACTGTGCCTGCGCTGTGATGCTCAGTCTGTCACGTCTCCCGCGCTCTCTCTCCCACGAACCAGCTTCCGGCTTTCACTGCCCACAAGTCACCGCGCAGCTGGCCCCTCCCACATGCCCTGGTTTCCTCTGAGTCCTGGGAGGTGGGGGGGCCGGATAAATGTCCTTGGCGGGCCGCATGTGGCCCGCGGGCCGTAGTTTGAGGACCCCTGGTGTAGTGTGTAGGTTAAACGTTGAGTTTTATAAGGGCACCGCGGGGTGACCAGCCCCTCCTCACCCAGCCCCGCCCCTCCCCACCCAGCCCCACCCCTCCCACCCCCCACCCAGGCCCACCCTCCCCACCCAGCCCCTCTCCACCCTCCCCTCCCCACCCAGCCCCTCCCCATATGCACGGTGGGCAGTGTGGAACCTGTTGTTCCTACCTGTATAATGTTGCACTGGACTGCCAAGCCAGAGGTCACAGACCGAATCTCTCAAACTGCTTTGCACCCAATAAAGTTATCTAGTCAGCCCATGGCTGCATCGCCGGCACTATAGTTATGCTGTTCTCTTTCCATGAAATCAACAGCCAAGTTCAATTTCCGCAAGCTATGCAACTTTCTCCTTATACCCTGCCCCTTCGTAAAAAACAATGATCAGGCCCAGTTGTTTCTGCTTCTTCCACCCCCGCGCCTTTCCTTTTTAGGCCCCGCCCATTCTCATTTAGGCCACGCCCACTGGTGTCTAGCCCCGCCCCTCCCCCTCGCACACGGGGTGGGGGTTGTGAGAAGGGGGGCAGTGCGCGCGTGTCGCAGTAGGACCAGAATGCCTCTTAGAGCAGCCAGATAACAACAGATTGATTATCCTGTTGTCAACCAATAAGGTGACGGTTTTTCTAATTATTGGAAAAATTACCGTTAGATTTTAACCATTAAAAACAGAGTGTCACTGACTTCTTGCATTTGTTATTCAGCTTACAACCAAAAGTATAAGGGAACAGCCGATTTATGAATAATTAAAACATAAATATTATTTTGCTTTTCAACCAATAAAATCCGCGACATCACAAAGCCTCGCGTAAATGATCGCACTCTTAACTTTATTTGCACTTTAACAGGACACCACTTCGAAGTCTCGTGTTGTATACCGATGACGTCCCCAAGCAACAGCCATCACCTCCCGTCCAGCGGCACACTCGGGAAGAGGCACGGACAATGTTAATATATCTCCTCATCCAATTAATCGAGTAATTGACTGTCGATTTCATTAAATTATTTCAATTGATTTAGTAAAATCCTTATTGTATTATATAAGCAAATCAAATGTTTTTTTTGGATGTCTTTATTTTAGTATTTGAATGATCCCATGGCGTTGAGGTAGGGCCGCGTGACTTAAGAGGGAACGGGCCGGCCTCAACAAACCAGCTTTGCGCAGTGGCAGTATCGTAGCCAATGAGGTTGATCCGAGGCGCGATTATTGCTAATTGAAAACTTTTCCCAATACCCCGCCACGCTGACTTGAAACACAGTCGGCGTCGGCAATTTTTGCAAGCTCTTTCGGGAGCTTTGGGTTGTTTAATGAAGTGTAGAATTTGCTTGAGGTTTCAAGTTAGCAGAACTTGCCGTGATTGTAATTATTGTAATAATTTTGCACCGGACTGTCAAGCCAGAGGTCGCAGACCCAATGTCTCAAACTGCTTTGCACCCAATAAAAACACGTTCCTTCGGAGTGGGCAGGTAGGGACTTGGTTGGACAGCGCATTCATGCACGACAGAAAGCTCGCGATCACGTGACGCACTTCAACCAATCCGGGAGTTTATATGTTTGGGAGGGGCTATGCACGACAGACAAATAATCCCTAGTGGGCAGTGTGGAATTGTTGTTCCTACCTGTATACAATTAACTAGTCAGAACATAGCTGCATCACCGGCACGACAGTTATGCTGTTTTTTGTCCCACGTGTTTGATTCCATACTTTTATTCCATGAAATCAAGTTCAATATTTGTAAGCTATGCCCTTTTCTCCTTATACCCTGCCCCTTCGTAATCTATAATGATCAGGCCCAGTTGTTTCTGCTTCTCCCACCCCCGCGCCTTTCCTTTTTAGGCCCCGCCCATTGGTGTCTAGCCCCGCCCCTCCCCCTCGCACACGGGGTGGGGGCTGTGAGAAGGGGGGCAGTGCGCGCGTGTCGCAGTAGGACCAGAATGCCTCTTAGAGCAGCCAGATAACAACAGATTTATTATCCCGTTGTCAACCAATAAGTTGACGGTATTTTTAATTACTTGAAAATTACCATTAGATTTTAAGCAATAGAAAAACAGAGTCTCACTGACTTCTTGCATTTGTTATTCCGCTTACAACCAAAAGTATAAAGGAACAGTCGATTTATGAACAATTAAAACGTAAATATTATTTTGCTTTTCAACCAATAAAATTCAACGGTATCACAAAGCCTCGCGTAAATTATCGCACTCTTAACTTTATTTGCACTTTAACAGGACACCACTTCGAAGTCACGTGTTGTATACCGATGACGTCCCCAAACACCAGCCATCACCTCCCGTCCAGCGGCACACGCGGAAAGAAGCACGGACAATGTTAACATATCTCCTCGTCCAATTAATCCAGTAATTAACTATCGGTTTCATTAAAATATTTAAAACTGTTTAGTAAAATCCTTATTGTATTATATAAGCAAATCAAAGGTTTTTTTGTGGATGTGTTTGTTTTAGTATTTGCATGATCCCATGGCGTTGAGGTAGGCCGCGTGACTTAAGAGGGAACGGGCCGGCCTCAACAAACCAGCTTTGCGCAGTGGCAGTATCGTAGCCAATGAGGTTGATCCGAGGCGCGATTATTGCTAATTGAAAACTTTTCCCAATACCCCGCCACGCTGACTTGAAACACAGTCGGCGTCGGCAATTTTTGCAAGCTCTTTCGGGAGCTTTGGGTTGTTTAATGAAGTGTAGAATTTGCTTGAGGTTTCAAGTTAGCAGAACTTGCCGTGATTGTAATTATTGTAATAATTTTGCACCGGACTGTCAAGCCAGAGGTCGCAGACCCAATGTCTCAAACTGCTTTGCACCCAATAAAAACACGTTCCTTCGGAGTGGGCAGGTAGGGACTTGGTTGGACAGCGCATTCATGCACGACAGAAAGCTCGCGATCACGTGACGCACTTCAACCAATCCGGGAGTTTATATGTTTGGGAGGGGCTATGCACGACAGACAAATAATCCCTAGTGGGCAGTGTGGAATTGTTGTTCCTACCTGTATACAATTAACTAGTCAGAACATAGCTGCATCACCGGCACGACAGTTATGCTGTTTTTTGTCCCACGTGTTTGATTCCATACTTTTATTCCATGAAATCAAGTTCAATATTTGTAAGCTATGCCCTTTTCTCCTTATACCCTGCCCCTTCGTAATCTATAATGATCAGGCCCAGTTGTTTCTGCTTCTCCCACCCCCGCGCCTTTCCTTTTTAGGCCCCGCCCATTGGTGTCTAGCCCCGCCCCCCCCCTCGCACACGGGGTGGGGGCTGTGAGAAGGGGGGCAGTGCGCGCGTGTCGCAGTAGGACCAGAATGCCTCTTAGAGCAGCCAGATAACAACAGATTTATTATCCCGTTGTCAACCAATAAGTTGACGGTATTTTTAATTACTTGAAAATTACCATTAGATTTTAAGCAATAGAAAAACAGAGTCTCACTGACTTCTTGCATTTGTTATTCCGCTTACAACCAAAAGTATAAAGGAACAGCCGATTTATGAACAATTAAAACGTAAATATTATTTTGCTTTTCAACCAATAAAATTCAACGGTATCACAAAGCCTCGCGTAAATTATCGCACTCTTAACTTTATTTGCACTTTAACAGGACACCACTTCGAAGTCACGTGTTGTATACCGATGACGTCCCCAAACACCAGCCATCACCTCCCGTCCAGCGGCACACGCGGAAAGAAGCACGGACAATGTTAACATATCTCCTCGTCCAATTAATCCAGTAATTAACTATCGGTTTCATTAAAATATTTAAAACTGTTTAGTAAAATCCTTATTGTATTATATAAGCAAATCAAAGGTTTTTTTGTGGATGTGTTTGTTTTAGTATTTGCATGATCCCATGGCGTTGAGGTAGGGCCGCGTGACTTAAGAGGGAACGGGCCGGCCTCAACAAACCAGCTTTGCGCAGTGGCAGTATCGTAGCCAATGAGGTTTATCCGAGGCGCGATTATTGCTAATTGAAAACTTTTCCCAATACCCCGCCACGCTGACTTGAAACACAGTCGGCGTCGGCAATTTTTGCAAGCTCTTTCGGGAGCTTTGGGTTGTTTAATGAAGTGTAGAATTGTTTTCTGTCCCACGTGTATGATTCCATTCCATGAAATCAACAGCAAATTTCGAATTAAAGCTTTCGTGACCGTCGGGATTCATCTTCTTGGTTCTTTCGGTAGTCACGTAGAAGGGAAATAATAAAATAATTATCACGACGACGACTGCTTGCGTTGTGGCCGAAACGTCGTGAGAATTATTTTATTATTTCCAGAGGTGTGGACTCGAGTCATGTGACTTGGACTCGAGTCATGAATTTGATGACTTCAGACTCGACTTGGACTTGCATAACAATGACTTTGTCCCACCTCTGAGGTGTGGACTCGAGTCATGTGACTTGGACTCGAGTCAGACTCGAGTCATGAATTTGATGACTTCAGACTCGACTTGGACTTGCATAACAATGACTTTGTCCCACCTCTGAGGTGTGGACTCGAGTCATGTGACTTGGACTCGAGTCAGACTCGAGTCATGAATTTGATGACTTCAGACTCGACTTGGACTTGCATAACAATGACTTTGTCCCACCTCTGAGGTGTGGACTCGAGTCATGTGACTTGGACTCGAGTCAGACTCGAGTCATGAATTTGATGACTTCAGACTCGACTTGGACTTGCATAACAATGACTTTGTCCCACCTCTGATTATTTCCCTTCCACGTGACTTTACCGAAAGAACCAAGAAGTTCAATATCTGTAAGCTCTGCCCCTTTCTCCTTCGGGGCCGTCCATAAATGACGTCACACGATTTTGGACCTCCCCCCCCCCCCGTCACACGGCGTCACAGAAAGTCAGACCGCCCCTCAAATATGACGTCACAAAGCTCTGCGTTCCACCCAACAAAAGTAACGAGTCAGCCCATAGCTGCATCCCTGGTACGACAGTTATGTTGTTCTCTGTCCCACGTGTTTGATTCCATACTTTTATTCCATGAAATCAAGTTCAATATCTGTAAGCTATGCCCTTTTCTCCTTATACCCTGCCCCTTCGTAATCAATAATGATCAGGCCCAGTTGTTTCTGCTTCTTCCACCCCCGCGCCTTTCCTTTTAGGCCCCGCCCATTCTCATTTAGGCCACGCCCACTGGTGTCTAGCCCCGCCCCTCCCCCTCGCACACGGGGTGGGGGCTGGGAGAAGGGGGGCAGTGCGCGCGTGTCGCAGTAGGACCAGATTGCCTCTTAGAGCAGCCAGATGACAACACATTGATTATCCCGTTGTCAACCAATAAGGTGACGCTATTTTTAATTATTGGAAAATTTACCGTTAGATTTTAAGCATTAGAAACAGAGTGTCACTGACTTCTTCCATTTGTTATTCAGCCTACAACCAAAAGTATAAGGGAACAGCCGATTTCTGAATAATTAAAACCTAAATATTATTTTGATTTTCAACCAATAAAATCCGCGACATCACAAAGCCTCGCGTAAAGTATCGCACTCTTAACTTTATTTGCACTTTAACAGGACACCACTTCGAAGTCTCGTGTTGTATACCAATGACGTCCCCACGCGCCAGCCATCACCTCCCGTCCAGCGGCACACGCGGGAAGAGGCACGGACAATGTTAACATATCTCCTCATCCAATTAATCGATTAATTGACTCTCGGTTTGATTAAATCCTTAAATATTTTAGTAAAATCCATATTGTATTATATTAGCAAATCAAATGTTTTTTAGTGGATGTGTTTACTTTAGCATTTGAATGATCCCATGGCGTTGAGGTAGGGCCGCGTGACTTAAGAGGGAACGGGCCGGCCTCAACAAACCAGCTTTGCGCAGTGGCAGTATCGTAGCCAATGAGTTTATCCGAGGCGCGATTATTGCTAATTGAAAACTTTTCCCAATACCCCGCCACGCTGACTTGAAACACAGTCGGCGTCGGCAATTTTTGCAAGCTCTTTCTGGAGCTTTGGGTTGTTTAATGAAGTGTAGAATTGTATTCTGTCCCACGTGTATGATTCCATTCCATGAAATCAACAGCAAATTTGGAGTTAAAGCTTTCGTGACCGCAGAGATTCATCGTCTTGGTTCTTTCGGTAGTCACGTAGAAGGGAAATAATAAAATAATTCTCACGACGACGACTGCTTGCGTTGTGGCCGAAACGTCGTGAGAATTATTTTATTATGTTTTCATTATTATTTTATTATTTCCCTTCCACGTGACTTTACCGAAAGAACCAAGAAGTTCAATATCTGTAGGCTCTGCCTCTTTCTCCTTCGGGGCCGTCCATAAATGACGTCACTAGATTTTGGACCTCCCCCCCCCGTCACACGGCGTCACAGAAAGTCAGACCCCCCTCAAATATGACGTCACAAAGCTCTGCCCCCCCCCCCCAAAAATAACATGCTTCAAATCGCTTTAAACTATTGTCATTGTAGTGCGTATTTAATGTGCCGCATCACTCTGATGCTGTAGGAGCAAACATTTATTAAAAGTCGATTTAATGAAGTAGAACGTGTTGTCTATATTTATTTAAAGTTCCGCATTTTGATGTGACGTCACATTTCTCAAACCCCCCCTCGTCACACATCGTCACAAATGTCTGCCCCCCCCCCCCCCAGGTGCGTGACGTCATTTATGGATGGCCCCTTACTACCAAAAGTATTAGGGAACAGCCGATTTCTGAATAATTAAAACGTAAATATTATTTCGCTTTTCAACCAAAAATATCCCCGGTATCACAAAGCCTCGCATAAATGATCGCACTCTTAACATTATTTGCACTTTAACAGGACACCACTTCGAAGTCACGTGTTGTATACCGATGACGTCCCCAAGCGCCAGCCATCACCTCCCGTCCAGCGGCACACGCGGGAAGAGGCACGGACAATGTTAACATATCTCCTCATCCAATTAATCGAGTAATTAACTATCGGTTTAATTAAATTATTAAAATATGTTTCGTAAAATCTTTATTGTATTATATGACAACATGAATATTATTTTTAGTGAATGTGTTTATTTAAGTATTTGAATGATCCCATGGCGTTGAGGTAGGGCCGCGTGACTTAAGAGGGAACGGGCCGGCCTCACCAAACCAGCTTTGCGCAGTGGCAGTATCGTAGCCAATGAGGTTTATCCGAGGCGCGATTATTGCTAATTGAAAACTTTTCCCAATACCCCGCCACGCTGACTTGAAACACAGTCGGCGTCGGCAATTTTTGCAAGCTCTTTCTGGAGCTTTGGGTTGTTTAATGAAGTGTAGAATTGTATTCTGTCCCACGTGTATGATTCCATTCCATGAAATCAACAGCAAATTTGGAGTTAAAGCTTTCGTGACCGCAGAGATTCATCGTCTTGGTTCTTTCGGTAGTCACGTAGAAGGGAAATAATAAAATAATTATCACGACGACGACTGCTTGCGTTGTGGCCGAAACGTCGTGAGAATTATTTTATTATTTCCAGAGGTGTGGACTCGAGTCATGTGACTTGGACTCGAGTCATGAATTTGATGACTTCAGACTCGACTTGGACTTGCATAACAATGACTTTGTCCCACCTCTGAGGTGTGGACTCGAGTCATGTGACTTGGACTCGAGTCAGACTCGAGTCATGAATTTGATGACTTCAGACTCGACTTGGACTTGCATAACAATGACTTTGTCCCACCTCTGAGGTGTGGACTCGAGTCATGTGACTTGGACTCGAGTCAGACTCGAGTCATGAATTTGATGACTTCAGACTCGACTTGGACTTGCATAACAATGACTTTGTCCCACCTCTGAGGTGTGGACTCGAGTCATGTGACTTGGACTCGAGTCAGACTCGAGTCATGAATTTGATGACTTCAGACTCGACTTGGACTTGCATAACAATGACTTTGTCCCACCTCTGATTATTTCCCTTCCACGTGACTTTACCGAAAGAACCAAGAAGTTCAATATCTGTAAGCTCTGCCCCTTTCTCCTTCGGGGCCGTCCATAAATGACGTCACACGATTTTGGACCTCCCCCCCCCCCCGTCACACGGCGTCACAGAAAGTCAGACCGCCCCTCAAATATGACGTCACAAAGCTCTGCGTTCCACCCAACAAAAGTAACGAGTCAGCCCATAGCTGCATCCCTGGTACGACAGTTATGTTGTTCTCTGTCCCACGTGTTTGATTCCATACTTTTATTCCATGAAATCAAGTTCAATATCTGTAAGCTATGCCCTTTTCTCCTTATACCCTGCCCCTTCGTAATCAATAATGATCAGGCCCAGTTGTTTCTGCTTCTTCCACCCCCGCGCCTTTCCTTTTAGGCCCCGCCCATTCTCATTTAGGCCACGCCCACTGGTGTCTAGCCCCGCCCCTCCCCCTCGCACACGGGGTGGGGGCTGGGAGAAGGGGGGCAGTGCGCGCGTGTCGCAGTAGGACCAGATTGCCTCTTAGAGCAGCCAGATGACAACACATTGATTATCCCGTTGTCAACCAATAAGGTGACGCTATTTTTAATTATTGGAAAATTTACCGTTAGATTTTAAGCATTAGAAACAGAGTGTCACTGACTTCTTCCATTTGTTATTCAGCCTACAACCAAAAGTATAAGGGAACAGCCGATTTCTGAATAATTAAAACCTAAATATTATTTTGATTTTCAACCAATAAAATCCGCGACATCACAAAGCCTCGCGTAAAGTATCGCACTCTTAACTTTATTTGCACTTTAACAGGACACCACTTCGAAGTCTCGTGTTGTATACCAATGACGTCCCCACGCGCCAGCCATCACCTCCCGTCCAGCGGCACACGCGGGAAGAGGCACGGACAATGTTAACATATCTCCTCATCCAATTAATCGATTAATTGACTCGGTTTGATTAAATCCTTAAATATTTTAGTAAAATCCATATTGTATTATATTAGCAAATCAAATGTTTTTTAGTGGATGTGTTTACTTTAGCATTTGAATGATCCCATGGCGTTGAGGTAGGGCCGCGTGACTTAAGAGGGAACGGGCCGGCCTCAACAAACCAGCTTTGCGCAGTGGCAGTATCGTAGCCAATGAGTTTATCCGAGGCGCGATTATTGCTAATTGAAAACTTTTCCCAATACCCCGCCACGCTGACTTGAAACACAGTCGGCGTCGGCAATTTTTGCAAGCTCTTTCTGGAGCTTTGGGTTGTTTAATGAAGTGTAGAATTGTATTCTGTCCCACGTGTATGATTCCATTCCATGAAATCAACAGCAAATTTGGAGTTAAAGCTTTCGTGACCGCAGAGATTCATCGTCTTGGTTCTTTCGGTAGTCACGTAGAAGGGAAATAATAAAATAATTCTCACGACGACGACTGCTTGCGTTGTGGCCGAAACGTCGTGAGAATTATTTTATTATGTTTTCATTATTATTTTATTATTTCCCTTCCACGTGACTTTACCGAAAGAACCAAGAAGTTCAATATCTGTAGGCTCTGCCTCTTTCTCCTTCGGGGCCGTCCATAAATGACGTCACTAGATTTTGGACCTCCCCCCCCGTCACACGGCGTCACAGAAAGTCAGACCCCCCCTCAAATATGACGTCACAAAGCTCTGCCCCCCCCCCCCCAAAAATAACATGCTTCAAATCGCTTTAAACTATTGTCATTGTAGTGCGTATTTAATGTGCCGCATCACTCTGATGCTGTAGGAGCAAACATTTATTAAAAGTCGATTTAATGAAGTAGAACGTGTTGTCTATATTTATTTAAAGTTCCGCATTTTGATGTGACGTCACATTTCTCAAACCCCCCCTCGTCACACATCGTCACAAATGTCTGCCCCCCCCCCCCCCAGGTGCGTGACGTCATTTATGGATGGCCCCTTACTACCAAAAGTATTAGGGAACAGCCGATTTCTGAATAATTAAAACGTAAATATTATTTCGCTTTTCAACCAAAAATATCCCCGGTATCACAAAGCCTCGCATAAATGATCGCACTCTTAACATTATTTGCACTTTAACAGGACACCACTTCGAAGTCACGTGTTGTATACCGATGACGTCCCCAAGCGCCAGCCATCACCTCCCGTCCAGCGGCACACGCGGGAAGAGGCACGGACAATGTTAACATATCTCCTCATCCAATTAATCGAGTAATTAACTATCGGTTTAATTAAATTATTAAAATATGTTTCGTAAAATCTTTATTGTATTATATGACAACATGAATATTATTTTTAGTGAATGTGTTTATTTAAGTATTTGAATGATCCCATGGCGTTGAGGTAGGGCCGCGTGACTTAAGAGGGAACGGGCCGGCCTCACCAAACCAGCTTTGCGCAGTGGCAGTATCGTAGCCAATGAGGTTTATCCGAGGCGCGATTATTGCTAATTGAAAACTTTTCCCAATACCCCGCCACGCTGACTTGAAACACAGTCGGCGTCGGCAATTTTTGCAAGCTCTTTCGGGAGCTTTGTCTTGTTTAATGAAGTGTAGAATTGTATTCTGTCCCACGTGTTTGATTCCATACTTTTATTCCATGAAATCAACAGCAAATTTAGATTTAAACCTGTCGTGACTGCAGGGATTCATCTTCTTGGTTCTTTTGGTAAAGTCACGTAGAAGGAAAATAGTAAAATAAAACATAATAAAAAAATTTCCGGCGACGACTGCTTGCGTTGTGGCCGAAACGTCGTTAGAATTATTTTATAATGTTTTTATTATTATTTTATTATTTCCCTTCTACGTGACTTACCGAAAGAACCAAGAAAATCAACAGAAAGTTCAACATCTGTAAGCTCTGCCCCTTTCTCCTTTGGGACCGTCCATAAATCACGTCACACGGTTTTGGACATCTGCCCGCCGTCACACGGCGTCACAAAAAGTCAGACCCTCCTCAAATATTATGTCACAAAGCTCTGGCCCCCCCAAATAAAACATGCTTGAAATTGCTTTAACTATTGTCATTGTATTGCGTATTTAATGTGCCGCTGCATTCTGATGTTGTAGGAGAAAATATTTATAAAAAAAAGTCTATTTAATTAAGTAGAACGTGTTGTCTATATTTATTAAAAGAGGCGCATTTTGATGTGACGTCACATTTCTCAAGCCCCCCGCCCGCAACACATCGTCACGAATGTCTGACCCCCCCCCCCCCCAGGTGCGTGACGTCATTTATGGACGGCCCCTTACAACCAAAAGTATAAGGAAACAGCCGATTTCTGAATAATTAAAACGTAAATATTATTTTGCTTCTCAACCAAAAATATCCCCGGTATCACAAAGCCTCGCGTAAATGATCGCACTCTTAACTTTATTTGCACTTTAACAGGACACCACTTCGAAGTCACGTGTTGTATACCGATGACGTCCCCAAGCACCAGTCATCACCTCCCGTCCAGCGGCACAGACAATGTTAACATATCTCCTCATCCAATTAATCGAGTAATTGACTATCGGTTTCATTAAAATATTTAAATATGTTTAGTAAAATCATCATTGTATTATATAAGCAAATCAAAGGTTTTTTTTAGTGGATGTGTTGATTTTAGTTTTTGAATGATCCCATGGCGTTGAGTTAGGGCCGCGTGACTTAAGAGGGAACGGGCCGGCCTCAACAAAGCAGCTTTGCGCAGTGGCAGTATCGTAGCCAATGAGGTTTATCCGAGGCGCGATTATTGCTAATTGAAAACTTTTCCCAATACCCCGCCACGCTGACTTGAAACACAGTCGGCGTCGGCAATTTTTGCAAGCTCTTTCGGGAGCTTTGGGTTGTTTAATGAAGTGTAGAATTGTTTTCTGTCCCACGTGTATGATTCCATTCCATGAAATCAACAGCAAATTTCGAATTAAAGCTTTCGTGACCGTCGGGATTCATCTTCTTGGTTCTTTCGGTAGTCACGTAGAAGGGAAATAATAAAATAATTATCACGACGACGACGGCTTGCGTTGTGGCCGAAACGTCGTGAGAATTATTTTATTATTTCCAGAGGTGTGGACTCGAGTCATGAATTTGATGACTTCAGACTCGACTTGGACTTGCATAACAATGACTTTGTCCCACCTCTGAGGTGTGGACTCGAGTCATGTGACTTGGACTCGAGTCAGACTCGAGTCATGAATTTGATGACTTCAGTCTCGACTTGGACTTGCATAACAATGACTTTGTCCCACCTCTGAGGTGTGGACTCGAGTCATGTGACTTGGACTCGAGTCAGACTCGAGTCATGAATTTGATGACTTCAGACTCGACTTGGACTTGCATAACAATGACTTTGTCCCACCTCTGATTATTTCCCTTCCACGTGACTTTACCGAAAGAACCAAGAAGTTCAATATCTGTAGGCTCTGCCCCTTTCTCCTTCGGGGCCGTCCATAAATGACGTCACTAGATTTTGGACCTCCGCCCCCCCCCGTCACACGGCGTCACAGAAAGTCAGACCCCCCCCTCAAATATGACGTCACAAAGCTCTGCCCCCCCCCCCCCCCAAAATAACATGCTTCAAATCGCTTTAAACTATTGTCATTGTAGTGCGTATTTAATGTGCCGTATCACTCTGATGCTGTAGGAGAAAACATTTATTAAAAGTCGATTTAATTAAGTAGAACGTGTTGTCTATATTTATTTAAAGTTCCGCATTTTGATGTGACGTCACATTTCTCAAACCCCCCCCCCCCTCGTCACACATCGTCACAAATGTCTGACCCCCCCCCCCAGGTGCGTGACGTCATTTATGGATGGCCCCTTACTACCAAAAGTATTAGGGAACAGCCGATTTCTGAATAATTAAAACGTAAATATTATTTCGCTTTTCAACCAAAAATATCCCCGGTATCACAAAGCCTCGCATAAATGATCGCACTCTTCACTTTATTTGCACTTTAACAGGACACCACTTCGAAATCACGTTTAGTCTCCCGATGACGTCCCCAAGCACCAGTCATCACCTCCCGTCCAGCGGCACACGCGGGAAGAGGCACGGACAATGTTAACATATCTCCTCGTCCAATTAATCCAGTAATTAACTATCGGTTTCATTAAAATATTTAAAAATGTTTAGTAAAATCCTTATTGTATTATATAAGCAAATCAAAGGTTTTTTGTGGATGTGTTTGTTTTAGTATTTGCATGATCCCATGGCGTTGAGGTAGGACCGCGTGACTTAAAAGGGAACGGGCTCGGCCTCAACAAACCAGCTTTGCGCAGTGGCAGTATCGTAGCCAATGAGGTTTATCCGAGGCGCGATTATTGCTAATTGAAAACTTTTCCCAATACCCCGCCATGCTGACTTGAAACACAGTCGGCGTCGGCAATTTTTGCAAGCTCTTTCGGGAGCTTTGGGTTGTTTAATGAAGTGTAGAATTTGCTTGAGGTTTTAAGTTAGCAGAACTTGCCGTGATTGTAATTATTATTGTAATAATTTTGCACTGAGCTGCCAAGCCAGAGGTTCTCAGACCCAATCTCTCAAACTGCTTTGCACCCAATAAAAAATTAACCCGTAAAACAAAGTTTTTCACTCTAAATCCTTTATATGCGAGTCCTCTCATCCTCTGGCTTGAGATGGCTGCCACCTATGGGTCAGATGATTGTCTGCCAGCATTAAGCAATTGGTAATTAAATATTTGTAAAAATTTCCCTAAACAGTGTAAAATTTAGGAAAAAATTTTTCACGAAAATTTATTGTCACGCACAACGAGTCTGTGTGGAAAATGTCAGCTCGATTGAATCACGGGAAGTGTGTTAAAAAACTACCGAAATATTTGCACGGTCGTAAGCAAGCACGCAAGCACGCAAGCAAGCAAGCAAGCGAACTTAATATAAAGGATTTAAAAACACGTTCCTTCGGAGTGGGCAGGTAGGGACTTGGTTGGACAGCGTATTCGTGCACGACAGACAGACAAATAATTCCTGGTGGGCAGTGTGGAACCTGTTGTTCCTACCTGTATAAACCTCAATTATGGAAAACATCAGTGTGTTTATACGTCTGGGCCCGGTAGAGTGTTTCTGCTTAAAGAAAAATGTGTAATGTTTTTTTAAAAATCCTATTTAAACTCAATTGTTTATTATATGTTAATGTTGACTGAAAGCTTTCGTCACTGCAGGAATTCATATTCTTTGGGGCTTTCGGTAAAGTCACGTACATACAAAATAACGTCGTAGTTTTTTGTTATTTTCTTTGAACCTCTCTGCGTGACTTTACCGTAAGACCCAAATAATATAGTTGTTAATGCTACGTGAGTTTGGACACAGTTCTAAGTATCTATGACGGGCGATGCCTTCTGCGCAGTATCTGATGTAATTAGATGATCCAGTACCGCTGACCAGAGAGGCCGAGACTCTGGAGCATTACCACGACGAATCCGCCGTATGAATAACGTCACCAAACCTCCCGTCCAGCGGCACACGTGGGAAGAGGTCGGCAAAAGTCTGAGTACTCTCCAGGTAATTTCCTCATCCAATGAGTCGAGTAATCGACGATTAAAATATTCCATATTAGCAAAAATCTTTATTGATATATTTACGAGATTATACCCATTAAAATGTATTCATATATAAAATTTTAATATTTGTTTCGAATCTATTCGTTTATTTTCGCCTTTGGACTGATCCCATGGCGTTGAGGTAGGGCCGCGTGACTTAAGAGGGAACGGGCCGGCCTCAACAAAGCAGCTTTGCGCAGTGGCAGTATCGTAGCCAATGAGGTTTATCCGAGGCGCGATTATTGCTAATTGAAAACTTTTCCCAATACCCCGCCACGCTGACTTGAAACACAGTCGGCGTCGGCAATTTTTGCAAGCTCTTTCGGGAGCTTTGGGTTGTTTAATGAAGTGTAGAATTTGCTTGAGGTTTAAAGGTAGCAGGGCCAAAACCTGCCATGGTTATAATAATGTTGCACTGGACTGGCAAGCCAGAGGTCGCAGACCCAATTTCTCAAACTGCTTTGCACCCAAACACGTTCCTTCGGAGTGGGCAGGTAGGAACTTGGTTGGACAGCACATTCATGCACGACAGAAAGCTCGCGGTCACGTGACGCACTTCAACCAATCCGGGAGTTTATATGTTTGGGAGGGGCTATGCACGACAGACAAATAATCCCTAGTGGGTAGTGTGGAATTGTTGTTCCTACCTGTATACAATTAACTAGTCAGAACATAGCTGCTTCCCCGGCACGACAGTTATCCTGTTCTCTGTCCCACGTGTTTGATTCCATTCTTTTATTCCATGAAATCAACAGCAAAGTTCAATATCTGTAAGCTATGCCCCTTTCTCCTTATACCCTGCCCCTTCGTAATTAACAATGATCAGGCCCAGTTGTTTCTGCTTCTTCCACTCCCGCGCCTTTCCTTTTTAGGCCCCGCCCATTCTCATTTAGGCCACGCCCACTGGTGTCTAGCCCCGCCCCTCCCCCTGGCACACGGGGTGGGGGTTGTGAGAAGGGGGGCAGTGCGCGCGTGTCGCAGTAGGACCAGAATGCCTCTTAGAGCAGCCAGATAACAACAGATTGATTATCCTGTTGTCAACCAATAAGGTGACGCTATTTTTAATTATTGGAAAAATTACCGTTAGATTTTAACCATTAAAAACAGAGTGTCACTGACTTCTTCCATTTGTTATTCAGCTTACAACCAAAAGTATAAGGGAACAGCCGATTTATGAATAATTAAAACATAAACATTATTTTGCTTTTCAACCAATAAAATCCGCGACATCACAAAGCCTCGCGTAAATGATCGCACTCTTAACTTTATTTGCACTTTAACAGGACACCACTTCGAAGTCACGTGTTGTATACCGATGACTTCCCCAAGCACCAGCCATCACCTCCCGTCCAGCGGCACACGCGAGAAGAGGCACGGACAATGTTAACATATCTCCTCATCCAATTAATCGAGTAATTGACTATCGGTTTCATTAAATATTTAAATATGTTTAGTAAAATCATCATTGTATTATATAAGCAAATCAAAGGTTTTTTTAGTGGATGTGTTGATTTTAGTTTTTGAATGATCCCATGGCGTTGAGGTAGGGCCGCGTGACTTAAGAGGGAACGGGCCGGCCTCAACAAACCAGCTTTGCGCAGTGGCAGTATCGTAGCCAATGAGGTTTATCCTAGGCGCGATTATTGCTAATTGAAAACTTTTCCCAATACCCCGCCACGCTGACTTGAAACACAGTCGGCGTCGGCAATTTTTGCAAGCTCTTTCGGGAGCTTTGGCTTGTTTAATGAAGTGTAGAATTGTATTCTGTCCCACGTGTATGATTCCATTCCATGAAATCAACAGCAAATTTCGATTTAAAGCTTTCGTGACCAAAGGGATTCATCTTCTTGGTTCTTTCGGTAGTCAGGTAGAAGGGAAATAATAAAATAAAACATAATAAAATAATTCTCACAACGACGACTGCTTGCGTTGTGGCCGAAACGTCGTGAGAATTATTTTATTGTGTTTTATTTTTATTATTTTATTATTTCCCTTCTTTACCGAAAAAACCAAGAAGTTCAATATCTGTAAGCTCTGCCCCTTTCTCCTTCGGGGCCGTCCATAAATGACGTCACTAGATTTTGGACCTCCCCCCCCCCCGTCACACGGCGTCACAGAAAGCCAGACCCCCTCAAATGACGTCACAAAGCTCTGCCCCCCCTCCCAAATAAAACATGCTTCAAATCGCTTTAAACTATTGTTATTGTAGTGCGTATTTAATGTGCCGCATCACTCTGATGCTGTAGGAGAAAACATTTATTAAAAGTCGATTTAATTAAGTAGAACGTGTTGTGTGGGGGTCGCTAGCCCCCGAGATCCCTCCCTCGATAATGCTAACGGCCGGGCTAGCATCATCAATCGCCCCCCCGCTGCTAAGCGAACCGCTGCTAAGTTCCTCACCTATGGCGGGGGAGCCGTCGCCCGCGGATTCCCCTCCACCGCGGGTCCGCGTAATGGGCATGGTTAATTACCGATTCGTATTCTGCCCCTCTCTACTACGATACTTCCCTTTCCTAATCGCGCGCCTGCAACCCACGCGGAGCGAACGCACGCACGCCCACACACACGCCGCTCCGCGCACTCCAACTCAACTCATGTTATACTCGCGCACCTGTATCACACACGGAGTGAACACACGCGACACCCACTCTCGCACCGCTCTGCGCAGCGCTCCCCCGAGGCGAGCCGCAGCACTACAGAATCACTGCGTACTCACGCGCAACCCGCGCGCTCAGCTCCGCGCAGCGCTCACTCACGTGGCGAACCACTGTGCACACAGCGCACCCACACGCTCACACTGCACGACAAGATCACGCGAGACCACGCTTCGCTATTAATGATTTATTATAGGCCACCTGCGAATTGATGTTGAATCAGTGAGTCGACGAGGCTGGCCTATTCCACTAAACCTGTACCTATTCCCTATTTATCGGCTTACGATACCCTACTTCACCTCCCCACTCACTGTTTGGTACCCGCGGAGGTTCGCTGCTCTCTGCGCTAACAGCGTACCTCGATGCGTCGCACGGACGTCCGGGTCGCTGGCTGGAACTCCTGCTGGTCCGCTGGCCTGGAGAGAAGCGCGATTTCCCCTCTCCGCTCCTCTATTTATCCTCCCTACCTCAAAGGGGATGCTGCGCTGAACAATGGGCTCGTGCACCCCAAGCCCGTGCACGGCGGTTCCCCGGGCGCTGTTGATATGCTAATCAGTGTGCTGCGTGCAAGGCGTAAATCATAATTAATCCCTTACCCTCCCTAACAATGGGGCCTGCGCGCTCAAGCGCAATTATCCCAACCCTCCATGACTATGCGCAACAGCCCCTGTGAGCCCGCTATTCTTGCTGTCCCGTGCCTCCCCTGCTTGCCCCGTCGACTCGTGGGGGTGTGTGTGGAGGGAAATGCGCCTCAACCGCGGTGGCCGAATGCCCCACGCCGCGACCACACCATATTAAGGCCGGCCGCAGCGCCGCGGTGCCACGTAGCACGGGGGAGGTCATCCAATTCCCTGATCGCCGGAAACCGTGAGAATTAATCCCGATAAGGGTCTCTCGGATAAAAACCGGTCGATCAGGTGACCTTCCCTTCCAGCTCTATGGGGGGGGGGGAAGGGGAATGCGTGCGGGTGCGTGCTTATGTGGGGCGGGTGATGGGGGGCAGTGCGGTGGGGGAAGCCGGGCGGCTCCCTGGTTCGGCAGAGCGGCCCCGTCGTTGTGGCACCACAGTTGTCTATATTTATTTAAAGTTCCGCATTTTGATGTGACGTCACATTTCTCAAACCCCCCCTCGTCACACATCGTCACAAATGTCTGACCCCCCCCCCCCAGGTGCGTGACGTCATTTATGGACGGCCCCTTACTACCAAAAGTATTAGGGAACAGCCGATTTCTGAATAATTAAAACGTAAATATTATTTTGCTTTTCAACCAAAAATATCCCCGGTATCACAAAGCCTCGCGTAAATGATCGCACTCTTCACTTTATTTGCACTTTAACAGGACACCACTTCGAAGTCACGTGTTGTATACCGATGACGTCCCCAAGCACCAGCCATCACCTCCCGTCCAGCGGCACACGCGGGAAGAAGCACAGACAATGTTAACATATCTCCTCGTCCAATTAATCCAGTAAGTAACTATCGGTTTCATTAAAATATTTAAAAATGTTTAGTAAAATCCTTATTGTATTATATAAGCAAATCAAAGGTTTTTTTGTGGATGTGTTTGTTTTAGTATTTGCATGATCCCATGGCGTTGAGGTAGGGCCGCGTGACTTAAGAGGGAACGGGCCGGCCTCAACAAACTAGCTTTGCGCAGTGGCAGTATCGTAGCCAATGAGGTTTATCCGAGGCGCGATTATTGCTAATTGAAAACTTTTCCCAATAACCCGCCACGCTGACTTGAAACACAGTCGGCGTCGGCAATTTTTGCAAGCTCTTTCGGGAGCGTTGGGTTGTTTAATGAAGTGTAGAATTTGCTTGAGGTATTAAGTTAGCAGAACTTGCCGTGATTGTAATTATTATTGTAATAATTTTGCACTGAGCTGCCAAGCCAGAGGTCGCAGACCCAATCTCTCAAACTGCTTTGCACCCAATAAAAAAATAACCCGTAAAACAAAGTTTTTCACTCTAAATCCTTTATATGCGAGTCCTCTCATCCTCTGGCTTGAGATGGCTGCCACCTATGGGTCAGATGATTGTCTGCCAGCATTAAGCAATTGGTAATTAAATATTTGTAAACATTTCCCTAAACAGTGTAAAATTTTGGAAAAAAAATTTCACGAAAATTAATTGTCACACACAACGAGTCTGTGTGGAAAATGTCAGCTCGATTGGATCACGGGAAGTGGGTTAAAAAACGAGCGAAATATTTGCACGGTCGTAAGCAAGCACGCAAGCAAGCAAGCGAACTAAATATAAAGGATTTAAAAACACGTTCCTTCGGAGTGGGCAGGTAGGGACTTGGTTGGACAGCGTATTCGTGCACGACAGACAGACAAATAATTCCTGGTGGGCAGTGTGGAACCTGTTGTTCCTACCTGTATAAACCTCAATTATGGAAAACATCAGTGTGTTTATACGTCTGGGCCGGGTAGAGTGTTTCTGCTTAAAGAAAAATGTGTAATGTTTTTTTTTTAAATCCTATTTAAACTCAATTGTTTATTATATGTTAATGTTGACTGAAAGCTTTCGTCACTGCAGGAATTCATATTCTTTGGGGCTTTCGGTAAAGTCACGTACATACAAAATAACGTCGTAGTTTTTTGTTATTTTCTTTGAACCTCTCTGCGTGACTTTACCGTAAGACCCAAATAATATAGTTGTTAATGCTACGTGAGTTTGGACACAGTTCTAAGTATCTATGACGGGCGATGCCTTCTGCGCAGTATCTGATGTAATTAGATGATCCAGTACCGCTGACCAGAGAGGCCGAGACTCTGGAGCATTACCACGACAAATCCGCCGTATGAATGACGTCACCAAACCTCCCGTCCAGCGGCACACGTGGGAAGAAGTCGGCAAAAGTCTGAGTACTCACCAGTTAATTTCCTCATCCAATGAGTCGAGTTATCGACTATCAAAATATTCCATATTAGCAAAAATCTTTATTGATATATTTTCGAGATTATACCCATTAAAACGTATTCCTATATAAAATCGTAATATTTGTTTCGAATGGATTCGATTATTTTCGGCTTTGGACTGATCCCATGGCGTTGAGGTAGGGACGTGTCGCTTAAGAGGGAACGGGTCGGCCTCAACAAACCAGCTTTGCGCAGTGGCAGTATCGTAGCCAATGAGGTTTATCTGAGGCGCGATTATTGCTAATTGAAAACTTTTCCCAATACCCCGCCACGCTGACTTGAAACACAGTCGGCGTCGGCAATATTTGCTAGCTCTTTTGGGAGCTTTGGGTTGTTCAAAGAAGTGTAGAAGAAGAAACAACTGGGCCTGAGGTTTTAAGTTAGCAGAACCAATACCTGCCGAGATTGCAATAAGTTTGCACTGGACTGCCAAGGCAGAGGTCGCAGACCCAATTTGTCAAACTGCGTTTCACCCAGTAAAATTAACTCGTCAGCCCATGGCTGCATCCCTGGCACGACGGTTATGTTGTTCTCTGTCCCACGTGTTTGATTCCGTACTTTTATTCCATGAAATCAACAGCAAAGTTCAATTTCCGCAAGCTCTGCCCCTTTCTCCTTATACCCTGCCCCTTCGTAATCAATAATGATCAGGCCCAGTTGTTTCTGCTTCTTCCACCCCCGCGCCTTTCCTTTTTAGGCCCCGCCCATTCTCATTTAGGCCACGCCCATTGGTGTCTAGCCCCGCCCCTCCCCCTCGCACACGGGGTGGGGGCTGTGAGAAGGGGGGCAGTGCGCGCGTGTCGCAGTAGGACCAGAATGCCTCTTAGAGCAGCCAGATAACAACAGATTGATTATCCCGTTGTCAACCAATAAGGTGACGCTATTTTTAATTATTGGAAAATTACCATTACATTTTAAGCTATAGAGAAAGGTATCACTGACTTCTTGCATTTGTTATTCCACTTACAACTAAAAGTATAAGGGAACAGCCGATTTCTGAATAATTTAAACGGAAATATAATTTTGCTTTTCAACAAATAAAATCCACGGTATCACAAAGCCTCGCGTAAATTATCGCACTCTTAACTTTATTTGCACTTTAACAGGACACCACTTCGAAGTCACGTGTTATATACCGATGACGTCCCCACGCGCCAGCCATCACCTCCCGTCCAGCGGCACACGCGGGAAGAGGCACGGACAATGCTAACATATCTCCTCATCCAATTAATCGAATAATTGCCTATCGGTTTCATTAAATCTTTAAATATTTTAGTAAAATCCTTATTGTATTATATTAGCAAATCAAATGTTTTTTTAGTGGATGTATATCTATTTTAGTATTTGAATGATCCCATGGCGTTGAGGTAGGACCGCGTGACTTAAGAGGGAACGGGCCGGCCTCAACAAACCAGCTTTGCGCAGTGGCAGTATCGTAGCCAATGAGGTTTATCCGAGGCGCGATTATTGCTAATTGAAAACTTTTCCCAATACCCCGCCACGCTGACTTGAAACACAGTCGGCGTCGGCAATTTTTGCAAGCTCTTTCGAGGGCTTTGGGTTATTTAATAAAGTGTAGAATTTGCTTGAGGTTTTAAGGTAGCAGAGACAAAGCCTGCCATGGTTGTAATAATTTTGCACTGGACTGACAAGCCAGAGGTCGCAGACCCAATTTCTCAAACTGCTTTCTCAAAATTTTGTAAATGTTTTGAATGATTGTTATTTAACATTTTTATTTTAATGATTCTACCAGGGCTTTTCATTCTGTGGAATGAAAATGTGATTTTTCTAATTGTACTCTCCATTTTGCTTCGTTCTACTACAAAGTTTCAAGTATTTATTTATATTTATAATTACATTCGAAATATTATAATTATAAGAGAATTTCAATATAATATTTTGAACATCTGCAGTTTTAATAAGACGTTTAATATTTTCAAGTGAATTTGATGCTATATTTCAGCTTTCCAACGCCTCCTTTTTATACGTGTTTTCTCCTACAACATCAGAGTGCAGCGCCGCATAAAATACGCACTTCAATGACAATAGTGATTTGAAGCATCTTCTTGGTTCTTTCGGTAAAGTCACGTAGAAGGGAGATAATAAAATAATAAAAATAAAACATAATAAAATAATACAATTCTCACGACGTTTCGGCCACAACGCAAGCAGCCGTCCTCAGGTAAAGAACAGGTCTGTCGGAAAGACAGCGTCCGAATGAACACCACCAAGCTTGGCAGCGTATATTTAAGCTGGGTTGGAGAGGGGAAGGGGCTCCTTGACGAAGAAATTTGCATATCAAGAGGAATTTTGCATATTTATGTAAAATGCAGATAGCTTTAAATGGAAATTTTATTTGAAGCATGTTTTGATTTCCAAATAGAAATATGGTTTTGGGGGGGGGGGGGGAGACCTTTGTGACGTCATATTTGAGGGGGGTCTGACTTTTTGTGACACCGTGTGACGAGGAGGGGAGGGGGGGTCAAAATCGGCCAAAATCCTGTGACGTCATTTATGGACGGTCCCGAAGTAGAACGGGGCACAGCTTACAGATATTGAACTTTGCTGTTAATTTCATGGAATAAAAGTATGGAACACGTGGAACAGAAAACAATTCTACACTTGATTAAACAACCCAAAGCTCCCGAAAGAGCTTGCAAAAATTGCCGACGCCGACTGTGTTTCAAGTCAGCGTGGCGGGGTATTGGGAAAAGTTTTCAACTAGCAATAATCGCGCCTCGGATAAACCTCATTGGCTACGATACTGCCACTGCGCAAAGCTGGTTTGTTGAGGTCGGCCCGTTCCCTCTTAAGTCACGCGGCCCTATCTCAACGCCATGGGATCATTCAAATACTAAAATAAACACATTCACTAAAAAACATTTTATATTCTTATATAATACAATAAAGATTTTGCTAAATCTATTTAAATAATGTATTTTAATGAAACGTATAGTAAATTACTCGATTGATTGGATGAGGAGATATGTTAACATTGTCCATGCCTCTTCCCGCATGTGCCGCTGGACGGGAGGTGATGGCTGGCGCTTGGGGACGTCATCGGTATACAACACGTGACTTCGAAGTGGTGTCCTGTTAAAGTGCAAATAATGTTAAGAGTGCGATCATTTACGCGAGGGTTTGTGATGTCGTGGATTATATTTGTTGAAAAGCAAAATAATATTTACGTTTTAATTATTCAGAAATCGGCTGTTCCCTAATACTTTTGGTTGTAATTGGAATAACAAATGCAAGAAGTCAGTGACATTGTTTCTATTGCTTAAAATGTAATGGTATATTTTCCAATAATTAGAAATTCCGTCACCGTATTGGTTGACAACGGGATAATCAATGTGTTGTTATCTGGCTGCTCTAAGAGGCATTCTGGTCCTACTGCGACACGCGCGCACTGCCCCCCTTCTCACAACCCCCACCCCGTGTGCGAGGGGGAGGGGTGGGGCTAGACACCAATGGGCGTGGCCTAAATGAGAATGGGCGGGGCCTAAAAAGGAAAGGCGCGGGGGTGGAAGAAGCAGCAACAACTGGGCCTGATCATTGTTTATTACGAAGGGGCAGGGTATAAGGAGACAGAGGCATGGCTTGCGGAAATTGAACTTGGCTGTTGATTTAATTGAATAAAAGTATGGAATCAAACACGTGGGACAGAGAACAACATAACTATACTCTTCGGTTCTTTCGGTAAAGCCACGTAGGTATAAAATAAAATAAATCACGACGTTTCGGGCGCAACACAAGCGTCCATCATCAGGTGGGAAAGCATGGTCTGCTGCTGCAGAAAACCTTTTAAAACTGTCTGCCTCAGCAGCAGACCATGCTTTCTCACCTGATGGTGGATGCTTGTGTTGCGCCCGAAACGTCGTAATTTATTTTATTTTATAACGACGTGAACCATATGGATTCCTGCAGTCACTAAAGCTTCAAATCAAGAACAACATAACTGTCGTGCCGGGATGCAGCCAAGGGCTGACTCGTTAATTTTATAGGGTGCAAAGCAGTTTGAGAAATTAGGTCTGCGACCTCTGGGCTTGCCAGTCCAGTGCAACATTTGTACAATCACGGCAAAGCCTCAAGCAAATTCTACTCTTCATTAAACAACCCAAAGCTCCCGAAAGAGCTTGCAAAAATTGCCGACGCCGACTGTGTTTCAAGTCAGCGTGGCGGGGTATTGGGAAAAGTTTTCAATTAGCAATAATCGCGCCTCGGATAAACCTCATTGGCTACGATACTGCCACTGCGCAAAGCTGGTTGGTTGAGGCCGGCCCGTTCCCTCTTAAGTTACGCGGTCTGCCTCAACGCTATGGGATCAGTCCAAAGGCGAAATTAAACGAATCGAAAAAAAATAAATATTACGATTTTATATATAAATCAGTTTTTTTGGTATAATCTCGTAAATATATAAATAAAGATTTTTTTTTATATTTTAATCGTCGATTACTCGACTCATTGGATGAGGAAATTAACTGTAGAGTACTCAGACTTTTGCCGACCTCTTCCCACGTGTGCCGCTGGACGGGAGGTTTGGTGACGTCATTCATAGGGCGGATTCGTCGTGGTAATGCTACAGAGTCTCAGCCTCTCTGGTCAGCGGTACTGGATCGTCTAATTACAGAAGGAATCGCTCGTCATAGATACTTAGAACTGTGTCCAAACTCACGTAGCATTAACAAATATATTATTTGGGTCTTTCGGTAAAGTCACGCAGATAGGTTCAAAGAAAAATAACAAAATTAACTACGACGTTATTTTCTATCTACATGACTTTACAGAAAGCCCCAAAGAATATGAATTCCTGCAGTGAAGAAAGCTTTCAGTCAACATTAACATATAAGAAACAATTGAGTTTAAATTGGATAAAAAAAATAACATTACACATTTTTATTTAAGCAGAAACACTCTACTCGGCCCAGACGTATAGACACACTGATATTTTTACCAACTGCATCCACAAGAGGGCGTCGCAGGCCATACAAAGCCATACAAGGACTCCCTCCCACCTCTTCATGAACGCGAAGTTATACTGGTAGGAACCTCCTCGTTACACCAGCCCACAGGGGATTATTGTGTCCGTCGTGCAGGGAGGGGATGGGTGGGGAGGGAGGGGCTGGGTGGGGAGGGTGGGGAGGAGTGGGGCTGGGTGGGGGGTGGGAGGGGTGGTGCTAGGTGTGGTGGGGCTGGGTGGGGGATGGGAGGGGTGGGGCTGGGTGGGGAGGGGGGGGGTGGGGAGGGGCTGGGTGGGGAGGGTGGGGAGGAGTGGGGCTGGGTGGGGGTGGGAGGGGTGGTGCTAGGTATGGTGGGGCTGGGTGGGGGATGGGAGGGGTGGGGCTGGGTGGGGAGGGGAGGGTGGGGAGGGGCTGGGTGCGGAGGGTGGGGCTGGGCTGGGTGGGGGGTGAGAGGGGTGGGGCTGGGTGGGGAGAGGCTGGGTCGGGTGGGGCTGGGTGGGGAGGGGCTGGGTGGGGAGGGGCTGGGTGGGGAGGGGCTGGGTGCGGAGGGTGGGGCTGGGCTGGGTGGGGGGTGGGAGGGGTGGGGCTGGGTGGGGAGAGGCTGGGTGGGGAGGGGCTGGGTGGGGTGGGGCTGGGTGGGGAGGGGCTGGGTGGGGAGGGGCTGGGTGGGGAGGGGCTGGTCACCCCGTGGTGCCCTTATGAAACTCAACGTTTAACCTACTCACGCCGGCTTGTGCCCGCCCTCACAGTCAGGCATATTTGCGGAATACACCACGCCGCCGTTGATCCTGGCCATTGACCGAGAAACTCAACGTTCCTCCCAGCTCCCTCCGCAGGAATGTGTTTAACTAGACTTTTTGATAAATGTTTTCTCCTACAACATCAGAGTGAAGCGGCACATTAAATACACGCGACAATGACAATAGTTTAAAGCGATTTGAAGCATGTTTTATTTTGGAGGGGCAGAGCTTTGGAACGTAATATTTGAGTGGGGGGGGGTCTGACTCTTTGTGACGCCGTTACGAGAGGGGAGGGGGTAGAATCGTCCAAAATCGCATGACGTCATTTATGGACGGCCCCAAAGGAGAAAGGGGCAAAGCTTGCAAATATTGAACTTTGCTGTTGATTTCATAGAATAAAAGTATGGAATCAAACTTGTGGGACATAAAACAATTCTACACTTCATTAAACAACCCAAAGCTCCCGAAAGAGCTTGCAAAAATTGCCGACGCCGACTGTGTTTCAAGTCAGCGTGGCGGGGTATTGGGAAAAGTTTTCAATTAGCAATAATCGCGCCTCGGATAAACCTCATTGGCTACGATACTGCCACTGCGCAAAGCTGGTTTATTGAGGCCGGCCCGTTCCCTCTTAAGCGACGCGGACTACCTCAACGCCATGGGATCAGTGCAAAGGCGAAAATAAACGAATCGATAAAAAAAATCTTACGATTTTATATATAAATCCGTTTTTTGGGTATAATCTCGTAAATATATAAATACAGATTTTTGTTCATATTTTAATCGTCGATTACTCGACTCATTGGATGAGGAAATTAACGGGAGAGTACTCAGACTTTTGCTGACCTCTTCCCACGTGTGCCGCTGGACGGGAGGTTTAGTGACGTCATTCATACGGCGGATTCGTCGTGGTAATGCTACAGAGTCTCAGCCTCTCTGGTCAGCGATACTGGATCATCTAATTACATCAGATACTGCGCAGAAGGCCTCGCCCGTCATATATACTTAGAACTGTGTCCAAACTCACGTAGCATTAACAAATGTATTATTTGGGTCTTTCGGTAAAGTCACGCAGAAAGGTTCAAAGAAAATAACAACATAACAAAAAAACTACGACGTCAATTTCTATCTACGTGACTTTACCGAAAGCTCTAAAGAATATGAATCCCTGCAGTGATGAAAGCTTTCAGTGAACATTAACATATAAGAAACAATTGAGTTTAAATTTGATAAAAAAAATAACATTACAATTTTTTATTTAAGCAGAAACACTCTACTCGGCCCAGACGTATAGACACACTGATGTTTTGACCAACTGCATCCACAAGAGGGCGTCGCAGGCCATACAAAGCCATACAGGGCCTCCCTCCCCACCTCTTCATGAACGCGAAGTTATACTGGTAGGAACCTCCTGGTTACATCAGCCCACAGGGGATTATTGTGTCCGTCGTGCAGGGAGGGGCTGGGTGGGGAGGGAAGGAGGGGCTGGGTAGGGAGGGTGGGACTGGGTGGGGGGTGGGAGGGGTGGAGCTGGGTGGGGAGGGGCTGGTCACCCCGTGGTGCCCTTATAAAACTCAACGTTTAACCTACTCACGCCGGCTTGTGCCTGCCATCACAATCGGGCATATTTGCGGAATACACCACGCCGCCGTTGATCCTGGCCATTGACCGAGCAACCCAACGTTCCTACCAGCTCCCTCCGCAGGAATGTGTTTAACTAGACTTTTTGATAAATGTTTTCTCCTACAACATCAGAGTGAAGCGGCACATTAAATACGCACGACAATGACAATAGTTTAAATCGATTTGAAGCATGTTTTGTTTTGGGGGGGCAGAGCTTTGGGACGTAATATTTGAGGGGGGGGTCTGACTTTTGTGACGACAGGGGGGGGGGTAAATTGTCCAAAATCGCATGACGTCATTTATGGACGGCCCCAAAGAAGAAAGGGGCAAAGCTTGTAAATATTGAACTTTGCTCTTGATTTAATGGAATAAAAGTATGGAATCAAACACGTGGAACATAAAACAATTCTACACTTCATTAAACAAGCCAAAGCTCCCGAAAGAGCTTGCAAAAATTGCCGACGCCGACTGTGTTTCAAGTCAGCGTGGCGGGGTATTGGGAAAAGTTTTCAATTAGCAATAATCGCGCCTCGGATAAACCTCATTGGCTACGATACTGCCACTGCGCAAAGCTGGTTTGTTGAGGCCGGCCCGTTCCCTCTTAAGTCACGCGGCTCTACCTCAACGCCATGGGATCAATCCAAAGGCGAAAATAAACGAATCGATAAAAAAAAAATTTATTGCGATTTCATATATAAATACTTTTTTTTGGGTATAATCTCGTAAATATATCAATAAAGATTTTTGCTCATATGGAATATTTTGATAGTCGATTACTCGACTCATTGGATGAGGAAATTAACGGGAGAGTACTCAGACTTTTGCTGACCTCTTCCCACGTGTGCCGCTGGACGGGAGGTTTGGTGACGTCATTCATACGGCGGATTCGTCGTGGTAATGCTACAGAGTCTCAGCCTCTCTGGTCAGCGGTACAAGATCGTCTAATTACATCAGATACTGCGCAGAAGGCATCACCCGTCATAGATACTTAGAACTGTGTCCAAACTCACGTAGCATTAACATAAATATATTATTTGGGTCGTTCAATAAAGTCACGCAGATAGGTTCAAAAAAAATAAAAAAAATAACAAAAAAAACAACGACGTTATTTTCTATCTACGTGACTTTACCGAAAGCCCCAAAGAATATGAATTCCTGCAGTCACGAAAGCTTTCAGTCAACATTGACATATAAGAAACAATGGAGTTTAAATTGGATAAAAAAAATAACATTACAATTTTTTATTTAAGCAGAAACACTCTACTCGGCCCAGACGTATAGACACACTGATGTTTTGACCAACTGCATCCACAAGAGGGCGTCGCAGGCCATACAAAGCCATACAGGGCCTCCCTCCCCACCTCTTCATGAACGCGAAGTTATACTGGTAGGAACCTCCTGGTTACATCAGCCCAACAGGGGATTATTGTGTCCGTCGTGCAGGGAGGGGCTGGGTGGGGAAGGTGGGGAGGGGCTGGGTGGGGAGGGTGGGACTGGGTGGGGGGTGGGAGGGGTGGGGCTGGGTGGGGAGGGGCTGGTCACCCCGTGGTGCCCTTATAAAACTCAACGTTTAACCTACTCACGCCGGCTTGTGCCTGCCATCACAATCGGGCATATTTGCGGAATACACCACGCCGCCGTTGATCCTGGCCATTGACCGAGCAACCCAACGTTCCTACCAGCTCCCTCCGCAGGAATGTGTTTAACTAGACTTTTTGATAAATGTTTTCTCCTACAACATCAGAGTGAAGCGGCACATTAAATACGCACGACAATGACAATAGTTTAAATCGATTTGAAGCATGTTTTGTTTTGGGGGGGCAGAGCTTTGGGACGTAATATTTGAGGGGGGGGTCTGACTTTTGTGACGACAGGGGGGGGGGTAAATTGTCCAAAATCGCATGACGTCATTTATGGACGGCCCCAAAGAAGAAAGGGGCAAAGCTTGTAAATATTGAACTTTGCTCTTGATTTAATGGAATAAAAGTATGGAATCAAACACGTGGAACATAAAACAATTCTACACTTCATTAAACAAGCCAAAGCTCCCGAAAGAGCTTGCAAAAATTGCCGACGCCGACTGTGTTTCAAGTCAGCGTGGCGGGGTATTGGGAAAAGTTTTCAATTAGCAATAATCGCGCCTCGGATCAACCTCATTGGCTACGATACTGCCACTGCGCAAAGCTGGTTTGTTGAAGCCGGCCCGTTCCCTCTTAAGTCACGCGGTCCTACCTCAACGCCATGGGATCAGTCCAAAGTCGAAAATAACCGAATCGATTCAAAACAAATACAGTATTACCACTTTATATATGAATACGTTTTTTGGGGTATAATCTCGTAAATATATAAATAAAGATTCTTTTTCATATTTTATATTTTAATAGTCGGTTACTCGACTAATTGGATGAGGAAATTATCTGTAGAGTACTCAGACTTTTGCTGACCTCTTCCCACGTGTGCCGCTGGACGGGAGGTTTAGTGACGTCATTCATACGGCGGATTCGTCGTGGTAATGCTACAGAGTCTCAGCCTCTCTGGTCAGCGATACTGGATCATCTAATTACATCAGATACTGCGCCGAAGGTCTCGCCCGTCATATATACTTAGAACTGTGTCCAAACTCACGTAGCATTAACAAATGTATTATTTGGGTTTTTCGGTAAAGTCACGCAGAAAGGTTCAAAGAAAAGAACAAAATAACAAAAAAACTACGACGTCAATTTCTATCTACGTGACTTTACCGAAAGCTCTAAAGAATATGAATTCCTGCAGTGATGAAAGCTTTCAGTGAACATTAACATATAAGAAACAATTGAGTTTAAATTGGATACAAAAATAACATTACAATTTTTTATTTAAGCAGAAACACTCTACTCGGCCCAGACGTATAGACACACTGATGTTTTGACCAACTGCATCCACAAGAGGGCGTCGCAGGCCATACAAAGCCATACAGGGCCTCCCTCCCCACCTCTTCATGAACGCGAAGTTATACTGGTAGGAACCTCCTGGTTACATCAGCCCACAGGGGATTATTGTGTCCGTCGTGCAGGGAGGGGATGGGTGGGGAGGGAAGGAGGGGCTGGGTAGGGAGGGTGGGACTGGGTGGGGGGTGGGAGGGGTGGAGCTGGGTGGGGAGGGGCTGGTCACCCCGTGGTGCCCTTATAAAACTCAACGTTTAACCTACTCACGCCGGCTTGTGCCTGCCCTCACAGTCGGGCATATTTGCGGAATACACCACGCCGCCGTTGATCCTGGCCATTGACCGAGCAACCCAACGTTCCTACCAGCTCTCTCCGCAGGAATGTGTTTAACTAGACTTTTTGATAAATGTTTTCTCCTACAACATCAGAGTGAAGCGGCACATTAAATACGCACGACAATGACAATAGTTTAAATCGATTTGAAGCATGTTTTGTTTTGGGGGGGCAGAGCTTTGGGACGTAATATTTGAGGGGGGGGTCTGACTTTTGTGACGACAGGGGGGGGGGGGGGGGTAAATTGTCCAAAATCGCATGACGTCATTTATGGACGGCCCCAAAGAAGAAAGGGGCAAAGCTTGTAAATATTGAACTTTGCTCTTGATTTAATGGAATAAAAGTATGGAATCAAACACGTGGGACATAAAACAATTCTACACTTCCTTAAACAAGCCAAAGCTCCCGAAAGAGCTTGCAAAAATTGCCCACGCCGACTGTGTTTCAAGTCAGCGTGGCGGGGTATTGGGAAAAGTTTTCAATTAGCAATAATCGCGCCTAGGATAAACCTCATTGGCTACGATACTGCCACTGCGCAAAGCTGGTTTGTTGAGGCCGGCCCGTTCCCTCTTAAGTCACGCGGCCCTACCTCAACGCCATGGGATCATGCAAATACTAATATAAACACATCCACTAAAAAAACATTTGATGTTCTTATATAATACAATAAGGATTTTACTTAATCTATTTAAATAATTTAACACTCTACCCGGATCAGACGTATAGACACACTGATGTTTTCCATAATCGAGGTTGATTTTTCGTTGTTGTTGTTGTTGGGATAGATCGCGTAAATTCTAGTGCGTCGTCACACCCGCCACCAACCGACACGGGCAATTCGCAAAGTTCAGTCACATAAACACAACGTGCCAATTTAGCTGCGCCTTCAGCACACGCGGTGCAGTGGAGAGTGAAACCACTCACGACGTTCACAAGTCGTGAACACGTCGCGTACGAACGATGTTCTTTTTTAAATCCTTTATATTAAGTTCACTTGCTTGCTTGCGCGCTTACGACTGTGCAAATCTTTCGGTCGTTTTTTAACCCACTTCCCGTGATCCAATCGAGCTGACATTTTGCACACAGACTCGTTGTGCGGGAAAATGTATTTTCGTGAAAATGTTTTTCTAATTTTTTTTTTTATATTGAATTACCAATTGCTTAATACTGGCAGACAATCATCTGACCCATAGGTGGCAGCCATCTCAAGCCAGAGGACGAGAGGACTCTAGCCGCCACGCATATGAAGGATTTATAGTGAAAAACTTTGTTTTTACGGGTTAATTTTTTACCAAGTGCATCCACAAGAGGGCGTCGCAGGCCATACAAGGCCTCCCTCCCACATATTCATGAACGCGAAGTTATACTGGTAGGAACCTCCTGGTTACACCAGCCCACAGGGGATTATTGTGTCCGTCGTGCAGGGAGGGGATGGGTGGGGAGGGAGGGGCTGGGTGGGGAGGGGAGGGTGGGGAGGGGCTGGGTGGGGAGGATGGGGAGGAGTGGGGCTGGGTGGGGGATGGGAGGGGTGGGGCTGGGTGGGGAGGGGAGGGTGGGGAGGGGCTGGGTGCGGAGGGTGGGGCTGGGTGGGGGGTGAGAGGGGTGGGGCTGGGTGGGGAGGGGCTGGTCACCCCGTGGTGCCCTTATAAAACGCAACGTTTAACCTACTCACGCCGGCTTGTGTCTGCCCTCACAGTCGGCCATATTTGCGGAATACACCACGCCGCCGTTGACCCTGGCCATTGACCGAGCAACCCAACGTTCCTACCAGCTCCCTCCGCAGGAATGTGTTTAACTAGACTTTTTGATAAATGTTTTCTCCTACAACATCAGAGTGAAGCGGCACATTAAATACGCACGACAATGACAATAGTTTAAATCGATTTGAAGCATTTTTTGTTTTGGGGGGGCAGAGCTTTGGGACGTAATATTTGAGGGGGGGGGGTTGATTTGTGTGACGCCGTGACGAGAGGGGAGGGGGTAAAATCGTCCAAAATCGCATGACGTCATTTATGGACGGCCCCAAAGAAGAAAGGGGCAAAGCTTGTAAATATTGAACTTTTCTGTTGATTTCATGGAATAAAAGTATGGAATCAAACACGTGGGACATAAAACAATTCTACACTTCATTAAACAACCCAAAGCTCCCGAAAGAGCTTGCAAAAATTGCCGACGCCGACTGTGTTTCAAGTCAGCGTGGCGGGGTATTGGGAAAAGTTTTCAATTAGCAATAATCGCGCCTCGGATAAACCTCATTGGCTACGATACTGCCACTGCGCAAAGCTGGTTTGTTGAGGCCGGCCCGTTCCCTCTTAAGTCACGCGGCCCTACCTCAACGCCATAGGATCAGTCCAAAGGCAAAAATAACCGAATCGATTCGAAACAAATATTACGATTTTATATATAAATAGGTTTTTTGGGGTATAATCTAGTAAATATATACATAAATAAATTTGTTCATGTTTCATATTTTGATAGTCGATTACTCGACTCATTGGATGAGGAAATTAACTGGAGAGAAATCATACTTTTGCTGACCTCTTCCCACGTGTGCCGCTGGACGGGAGGTTTGGTGACGTCATTCGTACCGCGGATTCGTCGTGGTAATGCTACAGAGTCTCAGCCTCTCTGGTCAGCGGTACAAGATCGTCTAATTACAGAAGGAATCGTCCGTCATAGATACTTAGAACTGTGTCCAAACTCACGTCGCATTAACAAATATATTATTTGGGTATTACATTAAAGTCACGCAAATAGGTTCAAAGAAAATAAAAAAAATAACTACGACGTTATTTTCTATCTACGTGACTTTACAAAACGCCCCAAAGAATATGAATTCCTGCAGTGACGAAAGCTTTCAGTGAACATTAACATATAAGAAACAATTGAGTTTAAATTGGATAAAAAAAAGAACATTACAAATTTTTATTTAAGCAGAAACACTCTACTCGGCCCAGACGTATAGACACACTGATGTTTTGACCAACTGCATCCACAAGAGGGCGTCGCAGGCCATACAAAGCCATACAGGGCCTCCCTCCCCACCTCTTCATGAACGCGAAGTTATACTGGTAGGAACCTCCTGGTTACATCAGCCCACAGGGGATTATTGTGTCCGTCGTGCAGGGAGGGGCTGGGTGGGGAGGGAAGGAGGGGCTGGGTAGGGAGGGTGGGACTGGGTGGGGGGTGGGAGGGGTGGAGCTGGGTGGGGAGGGGCTGGTCACTCCGTGGTGCCCTTATACAACTCAACGTTTAACCTACTCACGCCGGCTTGTGCCTGCCCTCACAGTCGGGCATATTTGCGGAATACACCACGCCGCCGTTGACCCTGGCCATTGACCGAGCAACCCAACGTTCCTACCAGCTCCCTCCGCAGGAATGTGTTTAACTAGACTTTTTGATAAATGTTTTCTCCTACAACATCAGAGTGAAGCGGCACATTAAATACGCACGACAATGACAATAGTTTAAATCGATTTGAAGCATGTTTTGTTTTGGGGGGGCAGAGCTTTGGGACGTAATATTTGAGGGGAGGGTCTGACTTTTGTGACGAGAGGGGGGGGGGGGGGGTAAAATCGTCAATAATCGCATGACGTCATTTATGGACGGCCCCAAAGAAGAAAGTGGCAAAGCTTGTAAATATTGAACTTTGCTCTTGATTTAATGGAATAAAAGTATGGAATCAAACACGTGGGACATAAAACAATTCTACACTTCAATAAACAAGCCAAAGCTCCCGAAAGAGCTTGCAAAAATTGCCGACGCCGACTGTGTTTCAAGTCAGCGTGGCGGGGTATTGGGAAAAGTTTTCAATTATCAATAATCGCGCCTACGGATAAACCTCATTGGCTACGATACTGCCACTGCGCAAAGCTGGTTTGTTGAGGCCGGCCCGTTCCCTCTTAAGTCACGCCGGCCTACCTCAACGCCATGGGATCAGTCCAAAGGCGAAAATAAACGAATTGATAAAAAAAAATATTACGATTTTATAAATAAATCCGTTTTTGGGTATAATCTCGTAAATATATAAATAAAGATTCTTGTTAATATTTAATATTTTGATAGTCGGTTACTCGACTCATTGGATGAGGAAATTAACTGTAGAGTACTCAGACTTTTGCCGACCTCTTCCCACGTGTGCCGCTGGACGGGAGGTTTGGTGACGTCATTCATACGGCGGATTCGTCGTGGCAATGCTGCAGAGTCTCAGCCTCTCTGGTCAGCGGTACAAGATCGTCTAATTACATCAGATACTGCGCAGAAGGCATCACCCGTCATAGATACTTAGAACTGTGTCCAAACTCACGTAGCATTAACATAAATATATTATTTGGGTCTTTCAATAAAGTCACGCAGATAGGTTCAAAAAAAATAAAAAAATAACAAAAAAACAACGACGTTATTTTCTATCTACGTGACTTTACCGAAAGCCCCAAAGAATATGAAATCCTGCAGTCACAAAAGCTTTCAGTCAACATTAACATATAATAACCAATTGAGTTTAAATTAGATTTTTTTTTTAAACATTACACATTTTTCTTTAAGCAGAAACACTCTACTCGGCCCAGACGTGTAAACACACTGATGTTTTGACCAACTGCATCCACAAGAGGGCGTCACAGGCCATACAGGGCTTCCCTCCCACCTCTTCATGAACGCGAAGTTATACTGGTAGGAACCTCCTGGTTACAACAGCCCACAGGGGATTATTGTGTCCGTCGTGCAGGGAGGGGCTGGGTGGGGAGGGTGGGGAGGGGCTGGGTGGGGAGGGTGGGACTGGGTGGGGGGTGGGAGGGGTGGGGCTGGGTGGGGGGTGGGAGGGGTGGGGCTGGGTGGGGAGGGGCTGGTCACCCCGTGGTGCCCTTATAAAACTCAACGTTTCACCTACTCACGCCGGCTTGTGCCCGCCCTCACAGTCGGGCATATTTGCGGAATACACCACGCCGCCGTTGACCCTGGCCATTGACCGAGCAACCCAACGTTCCTACCAGCTCCCTCCGCAGGAATGTGTTTAAATAGACTTTTTGATAAATGTTTTCTCCTACAACATCAGAGTGAAGCGGCACATTAAATACGCACGACAATGACTATAGTTTAAAGCGATTTGAAGCATGTTTTATTTTGGGGGGGCAGAGCTTTGGTACGTAATATTTGAGGTGGGGGGGGTCTGACTTTTTGTGACGCCGTGACGAGAGAGGGGGGGGGTAAAATCGTCAATAATCGCATGACGTCATTTATGGACGGCCCCAAAGAAGAAAGTGGCAAAGCTTGCAAATATTGAACTGTGCTGTTGATTTCATGGAATAAAAGTATGGAATCAAACACGTGGGACATAAAACAATTCTACACTTCATTAAACAAGACAAAGCTCCCGAACGAGCTTGCAAAAATTGCCGACGCCGACTGTGTTTCAAGTCAGCGTGGCGGGGTATTGGGAAAAGTTTTCAACTAGCAATAATCGCGCCTCGGATAAACCTCATTGGCTACGATACTGCCACTGCGCAAAGCTGGTTTGTTGAGGCCGGCCCGTTCCCTCTTAAGTCACGCGGCCCTACCTCAACGCCATGGGATCAGTCCAAAGTCGAAAATAACCGAATCGATTCAAAACAAATACAGTATTACCACTTTATATATGAATACGTTTTTTGGGGTATAATCTCGTAAATATATAAATAAAGATTCTTTTTCATATTTTATATTTTAATAGTCGGTTACTCGACTAATTGGATGAGGAAATTATCTGTAGAGTACTCAGACTTTTGCCGACCTCTTCCCACGTGTGCCGCTGGACGGGAGGTTTGGTGACGTCATTCATACGGCGGATTCGTCGTGGAAATGCTGCAGAGTCTCAGCCTCTCTGGTCAACGATACTGGATCATCTAATTACATCAGATACTGCGCAGAAGGCATCGCTGGTCATATATACTTAGAACTGTGTCCAAACTCACGTAGCATTAACATAAATATATTATTTGGGTCTTTCGGTAAAGTCACGCAGATAGGTTCAAATAAAATAAAAAAATAACAAAAAAACTACGACGTTATTTTCTATCTACGTGACTTTACCGAAAGCCCCAAGGAATATGAATTCCTGCAGTGACGAAAGCTTTCAGTCAACGTTAACATATAATAAACAATTGAGATCAAATTGGATAACAAAGAATAACATTACACATTTTTATTTAAGCAGAAACACTCTACTCGGCCCAGACGTATAGACACACTGATGTTTTGACCAACTGCATCCACAAGAGGGCGTCGCGGGCCAAACAAGGCCATATAGGGCCTCCCTCCAACCTCTTCATGAACGCGAAGTTATACTGGTAGGAACCTCCTGGTTACACCAGCCCACAGGGGATTATTGTGTCCGTCGTGCAGGGAGGGGCTGGGTGGGGAGGGAGGGGCTAGGTGGAGAGGGGCTGGGTGGGGAGGGGAGGGTCACCCCGTGGTGCCCTTATGAAACTCAACGTTTAACCTACTCACGCCGGCTTGTGCCCGCCCTCACAGTCGGGCATATTTGCGGAATACTCCACGCCGCCGTTGACCCTGGCCATTGACCGAGCAACCCAACGTTCCTACCAGCTCCCTCCGCAGGAATGTGTTTAACTAGACTTTTTGATAAATGTTTTCTCCTACAACATCAGAGTGAAGCGGCACATTAAATACGCACTACAATGACAATAGTTTAAAGCGATTTGAAGCATGTTTTATTTTGGGGGGGCGGGGCATAGCTTTGGGACGTCACATTTGAGGGGGGGGGGTCTGACTCTTTGTGCGCCGTGACGAGAGGGGGGGGGGGGGTAAAATCGTGTGACGTCATTTATGGACGGCCCCGAAGCAGAAAGAGGCAAAGCTTGCAAATATTGAACTTTGCTGTTGATTTCATTGAATAAAAGTATGGAATCAAACACGTGGGACATAAAACAATTCTACACGTCATTAAACAAGCCAAAGCTCCCGAAAGAGCTTGCAAAAATTGCCGACGCCGACTGTGTTTCAAGTCAGCGTGGCGGGGTATTGGGAAAAGTTTTCAATTAGCAATAATCGCGCCTCGGATAAACCTCATTGGCTACGATACTGCCACTGCGCAAAGCTGTTTTGTTGAGGCCGGCCCGTTCCCTCTTAAGTCACGCGGCCCTACCTAAACGCCATGGGATCATTCAAATTCTAAAATCAACACATCCGCTAAAACGCCTTTGATTTGCTTATATAATACAATGAGGATTTTACTAAACATATTTAAATATTTTTAATGAAACCGACAGTTAATTACTCGATTAATTGGATGAGGAGATATGTTAACATTGTCCGTGCCTCTTCTCGCGTGTGCCGCTGGACGGGAGGTGATGGTTGGCGCTTGGGGACGTCATCGGTATACAACACGTGACTTCTAAGTGGTGTCTTGTTAAAGTGCAAATAAGGTTTAGAGTGCGATAATTTACGCGAGGCTTTGTGATACCGTGGATTTAATTCGTTGAAAAGCAAAATAATATTTACGTTTTAATTATTCAGAAATCGGCTGTTCCCTTATATCTTCTTGGTTCTTTCGGTAAGGTCACGTAAAAGGGAAGTAATAAAATAATAAAAATAAAACATAATAATTCTACGTGACTTTACCGAAAGAACCAAGAAGATGAATCCCTGCAGTCACGAAAGCTTTAAATCGAAAAATGTTCCCTTATATTTTGGTGGTAAGTGGAATAACAAATGTGAGAAGTCAGTGACACTGTTTCTATTGCTTAAAATCTAACGGTAATTTTTTCTAAAATTAGAAATATCGTCACCTTATTGGTTGACAACGGGATAATCAATCTGTTGTTATCTGGCTGCTCTAAGAGGCATTCTGGTCCTACTGCGACACGCGCGCACTGCCCCCCTTCTCACAACCCCCACCCCGTGTGCGAGGGGGAGGGGCGGGGCTAGACACCAATGGGCGGGGCCTAAATGAGAATGGGCGGGGCCTAAAAGGAAAGGCGCGGGGGTGGAAGAAGCAGAAACAACTGGGCCTGATCATTATTTATTACGAAGGGGCAGGGTTTTAGGAGAAGGGGCATAGCTTACAAATATTTCATAGAATAAAATGAATTTTAAAAGTTTGCATCAAACACGTGGGACAGAGAAAAACATAACTGTCGTGCCGGGAATGCATCCCATGGGCTGACTAGTTAATTATATTGGGTGCAAAGCAGTTTGAGAGATTGGGTCTGCGACCTCCGTCTTGCCAGTCCAGTGCAAAATTATTACAATATCGGCAGGTATTGGTTCTGCTACCTTCACACCTCAAGCAAATTCTATACTTCATTGAACAGCCCAACGCTCCCAAAAGAGCTTGCAAAAATTGCCGACGCCGACTTTGTTTCAAGTCAGCGTGGCAGGGTATTGGGAAAAGTTTTCAATTAGCAATAATCGCGCCTCGGATAAACCTCATTGGCTACGATACTGCCACTGCGCAAAGCTGGTTTGTTGAGGCCGGCCCGTGCCCTCTTAAGTCACGCGTCCCTAGCTCAACGCCATGGGACCAATCCAAAGCTGAAAATAACCGAATCGATTCAAAACAAATATTAACATTTTATACATGAATACGTTTTAATGGGTATAATCTCGTAAATATATCAATAAAGATTTTTGCTAATATGGAATATTTTGATAGTCGATTACTCGACTCATTGGATGAGGAAATTAACTGTAGAGTACTCAGACTTTTGCCGACCTCTTCGCACGTGTGCCGCTGGACGGGAGGTTTGGTGACGTCATTCATACGGCGGATTCGTCGTGGTAATGCTACAGAGTCTCAGCCTCTCTGACCAGCGGTACAAGATCGTCTAATTACATCAGATACTGCGCAGAAGGCATCGCTCGTTATATATACTTAGAACTGTGTCCAAACTCACGTAGCATTAACACATATATTATTTGGGTCTTTCGGTAAAGTCACGCAGATAGGTTCAAAGAAAATAACAAAATAATAAAAAAAACTACGACGTTATTTTCTATCTACGTGACTTTACCGAACGCCCCAAAGAATATGAATTCCTACAGTCACGAAAGCTTTCAGTCAAAATTAACATATAAGAAACAATTGAGTTTAAATTGGATAAAAAAAAGAACATTACACATTTTTATTTAAGCAGAAACACTCTACTCGGCCCAGACGTATAGACACACTGATGTTTTGACCAACTGCATCCACAAGAGGGCGTCGCAGGCCATACAAAGCCATACAGGGCCTCCCTCCCCACGTCTTCATGAACGCGAAGTTATACTGGTAGGAACCTCCTGGTTACATCAGCCCACAGGGGATTATTGTGTCCGTCGTGCAGGGAGGGGATGGGTGGAGAGGGAGGGGCTGGGTAGGGAGGGTGGGGAGCGGCTGGGTAGAGAGGGGCTGGGTGGGGAGGAAAGGGTGGGGAGGGGCTGGGTGGGGTGGGTGGGGCTGGGCTGGGTGGGGGTGGGAGGGGTGGGGCTGGGTGAGAGGGGTGGGGCTGGATGGGGAGGGGCTGGTCACCCCGTGGTGCCCTTATAAAACTCAACGTTTAACCTACTCACGCCGGCTTGTGCCCGCCCTCACAGTCGGCCATATTTTCGGAATACACCACGCCGCCGTTGACCCTGGCCATTGACCGAGCAACCCAACGTTCCTACCAGCTCCCTCCGCAGGAATGTGTTTAACTAGACTTTTTGATAAATGTTTTCTCCTACAACATCATAGTGAAGCGGCACATTAAATACGCACGACAATGGCAATAGTTTAAAGCGATTTGAAGCATATTTTATTTTGGGGGGGCGTGGCAGAGCTTTGGGACGTAATATTTGAAGGGGGGGGTCTGACTTTTTGTGACGCCGTGACGAGAGGGGAGGGGGTAAAATCTTCCAAAATCGCATGGCGTCATTTATGGACGGCCCCAAAGAAGAAAGGGGCAAAGCTTGCAAATATTGAACTTTGCTGTTGATTTCATGGAATAAAAATATGGAATAAAACACGTGGGACAGAAAACGATTCTATACTTATGATAATTGGTTTTTTGCCCTTCTATCTGGCAACAAAAGGGTAAAAAACCATTATCATATTTTTACTGGGAAATGAGGTTCCCATAGTGTAAATTTTATACTTCATTAAACAATCCAAAGCTCCCGAAAGAGCTTGCAAAAATTGCCGACGCCGACTGTGTTTCAAGTCAGCGTGGCGGGGTATTGGGAAAAGTTTTCAATTAGCAATAATCGCGCCTCGGATAAACCTCATTGGCTACGATACTGCCACTGCGCAAAGCTGGTTTATTGAGGCCGGCCCGTTCCCTCTTAAGCGACGCGGACTACCTCAACGCCATGGGATCAGTGCAAAGGCGAAAATAAACGAATCGATAAAAAAAATCTTACGATTTTATATATAAATCCGTTTTTTGGGTATAATCTCGTAAATATATAAATACAGATTTTTGTTCATATTTTAATCGTCGATTACTCGACTCATTGGATGAGGAAGTTAACGGGAGAGTACTCAGACTTTTGCCGACCTCTTCCCACGTGTGCCGCTGGACGGGAGGTTTGGTGACGTTATTCATACGGCGGATTCGTCGTGGTAATGCTACAGAGTCTCAGCCTCTCTGCTCAGCGGTACTGGATCGTCTAATTACAGAAGGAATCGCTCGTCATAGATACTTAGAACTGTGTCCAAACTCACGTAGCATTAACATAAATATATTATTTGGGTCTTTCGGTAAAGTCACGCAGATAGGTTCAAATAAAATAAAAAAATAACAAAAAAAACTACGACGTTATTTTCTATCTACGTGACTTTACCGAAAGCCCCAAGGAATATGAATTCCTGCAGTGACGAAAGCTTTCAGTCAACATTAACATATAATAAACAATTGAGATTAAATTGGATAACAAAGAATAACATTACAATTTTTTATTTAAGCAGAAACACTCTACTCGGCCCAGACGTATAGACACACTGATGTTTTGACCAACTGCATCCACAAGAGGGCGTCGCAGGCCATACAAAGCCATACAGGGCCTCCCTCCCCACGTCTTCATGAACGCGAAGTTATACTGGTAGGAACCTCCTGGTTACATCAGCCCACAGGGGATTATTGTGTCCGTCGTGCAGGGAGGGGATGGGTGGAGAGGGAGGGGCTGGGTAGGGAGGGTGGGGAGCGGCTGGGTAGAGAGGGGCTGGGTGGGGAGGAAAGGGTGGGGAGGGGCTGGGTGGGGTGGGTGGGGCTGGGCTGGGTGGGGGTGGGAGGGGTGGGGCTGGGTGAGAGGGGTGGGGCTGGATGGGGAGGGGCTGGTCACCCCGTGGTGCCCTTATAAAACTCAACGTTTAACCTACTCACGCCGGCTTGTGCCCGCCCTCACAGTCGGGCATATTTGCGAAATACACCACGCCGCCGTTGACCCTGGCCATTGACCGAGCAACCCAACGTTCCTACCAGCTCCCTCCGCAGGAATGTGTTTAACTAGACTTTTTGATAAATGTTTTCTCCTACAACATCAGAGTGAAGCGGCACATTAAATACGCACTTCAATGACAATAGTTGAAAGCGATTTGAAGCTTGTTTTATTTGGGAGGGGCAGAACTTTGGGACGTAATATTTGAGGGGGGGGGGGTCTGACTTTTTGTGACGCCGTGACGAGACGGGGGGGGGGGGGGGTAAATCTTCCAAAATCGCGTGACGTCATTTATGGACGGCCCCGAAGGAGAAAGGGGCAAAGCTTACAAATATTGAACTTTGCTCTTGCTTTAATGGAATAAAAGTATGGAATCAAACACGTGGGACATAAAACAATTCTACACTTCATTAAACAAGCCAAAGCTCCCGAAAGAGCTTGCAAAAATTGCCGACGCCGACTGTGTTTCAAGTCAGCGTGGCGGGGTATTGGGAAAAGTTTTCAATTAGCAATAATCGCGCCTCGGATAAACCTCATTGGCTACGATACTGCCACTGCGCAAAGCTGGTTTGGTGAAGCCGGCCCGTTCCCTCTTAAGTCACGCGGCCCTACCTCAACGCCATGGGATCATTCAAATACTAAAACAAACACATCCACTAACAAAACATTTGATGTTCTTATATAATACAATAAGGATTTTACTTAATCTATTTAAATAATTTAACACTCTACCCGGACCAGACGTATAGACACACTGATGTTTTCCATAATCGAGGTTGATTTTTCGTTGTTGTTGTTGTTGGGTTAGATCGCGTAAATTCTAGTGCGTCGTCACACCCGCCACCAACCGACACGGACAATTCGCAAAGTTCAGTCACATAAACACAACGTGCCAATTTAGCTGCGCCTTCAGCACACGCGGTGCAGTGGAGAGTGAAACCACTCACGACGTTCACAAGTCGTGAACACGTCGCGTACGAACGATGTTCTTTTTTAAATCATTTATATTAAGTTCACTTGCTTGCTTGCGCGCTTACGACTGTGCAAATCTTTCGGTAGTTTTTTAACCCACTTCCCGTGATCCAATCGAGCTGACATTTTGCACACAGACTCGTTGTGCGGGAAAATTTATTTTCGTGAAAATGTTTTTCTAAATTTTTTTTTAAAATATTGAATTACCAATTGCTTAATACTGGCAGACAATCATCTGACCCATAGGTGGCAGCCATCTCAAGCCAGAGGACGAGAGGACTCTAGCCGCCACGCATATGAAGGATTTATAGTGAAAAACTTTGTTTTTACGGGTTAATTTTTTACCAAGTGCATCCACAAGAGGGCGTCGCAGGCCATACAAGGCCTCCCTCCCACATATTCATGAACGCGAAGTTATACTGGTAGGAACCTCCTGGTTACACCAGCCCACAGGGGATTATTGTGTCCGTCGTGCAGGGAGGGGATGGGTGGGGAGGGAGGGGCTGGGTGGGGAGGGGAGGGTGGGGAGGGGCTGGGTGGGGAGGATGGGGAGGAGTGGGGCTGGGTGGGGGATGGGAGGGGTGGGGCTGGGTGGGGAGGGGAGGGTGGGGAGGGGCTGGGTGCGGAGGGTGGGGCTGGGTGGGGGGTGAGAGGGGTGGGGCTGGGTGGGGAGGGGCTGGTCACCCCGTGGTGCCCTTATAAAACGCAACGTTTAACCTACTCACGCCGGCTTGTGTCTGCCCTCACAGTCGGCCATATTTGCGGAATACACCACGCCGCCGTTGACCCTGGCCATTGACCGAGCAACCCAACGTTCCTACCAGCTCCCTCCGCAGGAATGTGTTTAACTAGACTTTTTGATAAATGTTTTCTCCTACAACATCAGAGTGAAGCGGCACATTAAATACGCACGACAATGACAATAGTTTAAATCGATTTGAAGCATGTTTTGTTTTGGGGGGGGCAGAGCTTTGGGACGTAATATTTGAGGGGGGGGTTTGATTTTTGTGACGCCGTGACGAGAGGGGAGGGGGTAAAATCGTCCAAAATCACATGACGTCATTTATGGACGGCCCCAAAGAAGAAAGGGGCAAAGCTTGTAAATATTGAACTTTGCTGTTGATTTCATGGAATAAAAGTATGGAATCAAACACGTGGGACATAAAACAATTCTACACTTCATAAAACAAGCCAAAGCTCCCGAAAGAGCTTGCAAAAATTGCCGACGCCGACTGTGTTTCAAGTCAGCGTGGCGGGGTATTGGGAAAAGTTTTCAATTAGCAATAATCGCGCCTCGGATAAACCTCATTGGCTACGATACTGCCACTGCGCAAAGCTGGTTTGTTGAGGCCGGCCCGTTCCCTCTTAAGTCACGCGGTCCTACCTCAACGCCATGGGATCAGTCCAAAGGCGAAAATAAACGAATCGATTAAAAAAATGTTTTACGATTTTATATATAAATCCGTTTTTTGGGTATAATCTCGTAAATATATAAATAAAGATTCTTGTTAATATGGAATATTTTGATAGTCGGTTACTCGACTCATTGGATGAGGAAATTAACTGTAGAGTACTCAGACTTTTGCTGACCTCTTCCCACGTGTGCCGCTGGACGGGAGGTTTAGTGACGTCATTCATACGGCGGATTCGTCGTGGTAATGCTACAGAGTCTCAGCCTCTCTGGTCAGCGATACTGGATCATCTAATTACATCAGATACTGCGCAGAAGGCCTCGCCCGTCATATATACTTAGAACTGTGTCCAAACTCACGTAGCATTAACAAATGTATTATTTGGGTCTTTCGGTAAAGTCACGCAGAAAGGTTCAAAGAAAATAACAAAATAACAAAAAAACTACGACGTCAATTTCTATCTACGTGACTTTACCGAAAGCTCTAAAGAATATGAATTCCTGCAGTGATGAAAGCTTTCAGTGAACATTAACATATAAGAAACAATTGAGTTTAAATTTGATTTAAAAAATAACATTACAATTTTTTATTTAAGCAGAAACACTCTACTCGGCCCAGACGTATAGACACACTGATGTTTTGACCAACTGCATCCACAAGAGGGCGTCGCAGGCCATACAAAGCCATACAGGGCCTCCGTCCCCACCTCTTCATGAACGCGAAGTTATACTGGTAGGAACCTCCTGGTTACATCAGCCCACAGGGGATTATTGTGTCCGTCGTGCAGGGAGGGGCTGGGTGGGGAGGGAAGGAGGGGCTGGGTAGGGAGGGTGGGACTGGGTGGGGGGTGGGAGGGGTGGAGCTGGGTGGGGAGGGGCTGGTCACCCCGTGGTGCCCTTATAAAACTCAACGTTTAACCTACTCACGCCGGCTTGTGCCTGCCCTCACAGTCGGGCATATTTGCGGAATACACCACGCCGCCGTTGACCCTGGCCATTGACCGAGCAACCCAACGTTCCTACCAGCTCCCTCCGCAGGAATGTGTTTAACTAGACTTTTTGATAAATGTTTTCTCCTACAACATCAGAGTGAAGCGGCACATTAAATACGCACGACAATGACAATAGTTTAAATCGATTTGAAGCATGTTTTGTTTTGGGGGGGCAGAGCTTTGGGACGTAATATTTGAGGGGGGGGTCTGACTTTTGTGACGACAAGGGGGGGGGTAAATTGTCCAAAATCGCATGACGTCATTTATGGACGGCCCCAAAGAAGAAAGGGGCAAAGCTTGTAAATATTGAACTTTGCTGTTGATTTCATGGAATAAAAGTATGGAATCAAACACGTGGGACATAAAACAACTCTGCACTTCATTGAACAACCCAAAGCTCCCGAAAGAGCTTGCAAAAATTGCCGACGCCGACTGTGTTTCAAATCAGCGTGGCGGGGTATTGGGAAAAGTTTTCAATTAGCAATAATCGCGCCTCGGATAAACCTCATTGGCTACGATACTGCCACTGCGCAAAGCTGGTTTGTTGAGGCCGGCCCGTTCCCTCTTAAGTCACGCGGCCCTACCTCAACGCCATGGGATCAGTCCAAAGGCGAAAATAAACGAATTGATAAAAAAAAATATTACGATTTTATAAATAAATCCGTTTTTGGGTATAATCTCGTAAATATATAAATAAATATTCTTGTTAATATTTAATATTTTGATAGTCGGTTACTCGACTCATTGGATGAGGAAATTAACTGTAGAGTACTCAGACTTTTGCCGACCTCTTCCCACGTGTGCCGCTGGACGGGAGGTTTGGTGACGTCATTCATACGACGGATTCGTCGTGGCAATGCTGCAGAGTCTCAGCCTCTCTGGTCAGCGGTACAAGATCGTCTTATTACATCAGATACTGCGCAGAAGGCATCACCCGTCATAGATACTTAGAACTGTGTCCAAACTCACGTAGCATTAACATAAATATATTATTTGGGTCTTTCAATAAAGTCACGCAGATAGGTTCAAAAAAAATAAAAAAATAACAAAAAAAACAACGACGTTATTTTCTATCTACGTGACTTTACCGAAAGCCCCGAAGAATATGAATTCCTGCAGTCACGAAAGCTTTCAGTCAACATTGACATATAAGAAAGAATTGAGTTTAAATTGGATAGAAAAAATAACATTACAATTTTTTATTTAAGCAGAAACACTCTACTCGGCCCAGACGTATAGACACACTGATGTTTTGACCAACTGCATCCACAAGAGGGCGTCGCAGGCCATACAAAGCCATACCGGGCCTCCCTCCCACCTCTTCATGAACGCGAAGTTATACTGGTAGGAACCTCCTGATTACATCAGCCCACAGGGGATTATTGTGTCCGTCGTGCAGGGAGGGGCTGGGTGGGGAGGGAGTGGCTGGGTGGGGAGGGTGGGGCTGGGTGGGGGGTGGGAGGGGTGGGGCTGGGTGGGGAGAGGCTGGTCACCCCGTGGTGCCCTTATAAAACTCAACGTTTAACCTACTCATGCCGGCTTGTGCCCGCCCTCACAGTCGGGCATATTTGCGAAATACACCACGCCGCCGTTGACCCTGGCCATTGACCGAGCAACCCAACGTTCCTACCAGCTCCCTCCGCAGCAGGAATGTGTTTCTATGCTCCTCCCTATGTAAAGGCGCGGCACTACAATTCTTCGCTCACGCCACTGCTGGCGGAAGGGGGTCTCCACTCCAGGGAATTTGTCTCATAGCCTTCCATGCTTGGGCTCGGACGTCTTGAAAGAGGTGTCAGTACCTACGCGTTAACCCACCGCACGCGTCCCTACACTCAACACGTTCGTCAAAGAGCACGCTGGGAAGGACATGCTAGGCGACGTTTCGGGCAATGGCCCCTTCATCACGGCACGCAGAGAGGCCAGAGGAGTCGATGTTCTACGGCTGAGCGGAGTGAGGTCGAGGAGGGATTGAAGAAACGTTGCCACCATTGTTCCATCTGCGGCGCCTGGAGATAAAAAAAACGAATTCGAGGCATCTGTATTGCAAGTCCAGTATGCAAAACCTTTACACGACGGCAAGCATTGTCGTAATTAATACATTCATTCATAATCTGGACTCCCCCCAATTAGCGCGGTTACGTAACCAGTCTGTCAGCACAGCACCAAACCCAAACCCAGATACGTTTACAATTCTCAGCCGTTTGTTCGTCCACTGCTGGATGAAGGCCTCTCCGCTCGCTGCGTTGGTCGTGGAAGTTGCTTGACCATCCGCGCTGGTCAGTGTGTGGGTTTGGTGAAAGGTGGGCCCACGCCACCGTCGCTGATGTAATGTGGCACTGCTGATAGCCGTGCGTGGCCCGGAATCCAACTCGTTATTGCATTAAAAAAAATAGTTTTAATAATAATGGTTTAGTCCATTTCAATATTTACAATCCGCACTATTTATTAAAAGGGAACTTTTTGGAGCAGGCTTTGACTTCCCGGGTCTCATCAGCACACTCATCCACGCGATTATTGACAACTTGCAGCTCAGCACGCGGCAGATGCCTGCGCGGCGCGACTCACGACCTCCTCTTGATACCAAGATCCAGGATGATCATCGTGTCTATGCGCCGCTTCTCGGTGGCAGCCCCAACAGTCTGGAACGATATCCCTCTGCACATTCGCAGCATCACCTCAATCGCCTCCTTCAAGAGACACTTAAAAACTCACCTCTACAACCACGTGCTTTCGAGCGACTCTGAGCTTGGCTCCGCGCCTCTGAGTTGCGGCCACTACGTCTGCAAATTTGCGCGCGTTACAAATTGAACTATTATTATTATAGGCGAGATCACTCGATCCCCACGACATGGGCCCTGTCCAGCGCGAACCTAATATAGCAAATAGAAGACACATTGCGTCGGCATCAGCGGGCTGCGCTGCACTCACCAGGCGCGTCTGACCTTGCCTACCCAAGGCCATGGCAGAGACTCAAACTTGGTCGACAAATTCCCACACTCGGGGGGCCTCGGGCAGATGGGTTGGCACAGCTTTGGTGCGGATGCACAGCGGGCGGTGGTGGTGGGGGGGTGGCTACGGTTTCCACTTTTGATGTACGTACGATCTGGGACGTGTCGTGCGTGGCGAGCAGAAGGACATCTCACAATGCCAGAAGAGGTGGGAACCGACGCGCAAAATGCATTGGATGTTGAACTCCTTTCGCGCCGCGCGTGGCCCAGCCGCGCGATTTTGGGACATTTGAAGCCCCGTGAAGCCTTGGGGGATTTCAGCAGGAGAGTTATCTCAACAAGAGCACGATCCTGGGAAAACCAGGGCAGGTGGCAACTCGAGCTGAGGTCTGGTTGTTATTGTTTGACTTGCATCCCACTGGGATTTTTTGCACACAGCGTTGAAATGCGGTGTTTTTTTCTGAAAGACTTTGCTGTTTTTTCCTGGATTTTTCTGTTGCGTGTAGTCACTTTAAGATGTTTCTTGTTCATGTTTTTGTTTTGTTTGCGGTTGCACCCGAGTCAAGAGCCGCATGACTCACAGGGTTATACCTCATAAATGAAACTGAAATTAAAATGCTCAGCCGCACTTGTGATGCCGCCGCCGCGAAGCCGTTCGGCAGGCGCCCAATCCCCGACCTCGCCACCACCAAGCAACGGAGCCGACCCCGCGTCCCCCTCACCTCACCTCACATGAACACACCCGCACTCATTTTCTCCCACCCATAGAGCTGGAAGGGGAGATCACCTGATCGGCCGGTTTTTATCCGAGAAACCCTTATCGGGGTTAACTCTCACGGTTTCCGGCGATCAGGGAATTGGATGACCTCCCCCGTGCTACGTTGCGCCGCGGCGCTGCGACCGGCCTTAATATGGTGTGGTCGCGGCGTGGGGCATTCGGCCACCGCGGTTGAGGCGCATCCCCCACACACACCCCCACGGGTCGACGAGACAAGCAGGGGAAGGACGGGACAGCATGAGTAGCAGGACCGCAGGGACTCTTGCGCATAGTCACGGAAAGTTGGGATGGTTGCGCTTGAGCGCGCAGGCCCCATTGTTAGGGAGGGTAAGGGATTAATTGAGAATTACGCCGCGCACGCCGCACACTGATTAGCATATCAAAAGCGCCGTGGAGGCGCCGCGGAGCCGCCTTGGCCGTGCAAGGGGGGCGTGGGCTATTGTTTAGAGTTTACGCCGCGCGGACAGAGGATAAAATTAGCATAGCAAAGGCGCACGGTACGTGGGAAGGGGGTAGGGGCCCGAGTCCGGGAATTAGGATAAAAAGGAGCGTAGCAAGGTAGGGAGTCTCTCTCTCCTGACTTCTCTTCAAGAGGCACGCGTTCAAGTCGGCTCCCAGCTCTGCCTCCGGACGTCCGCGCGACGTGCCCCGACGGCATAGAGGAAAAGCCACAGGACGACCGAATACTTCGACCCGTGAGTAGCAAGGTGACAGGGTATCGTAAGCCGATAAATAGGGAATAGGTCCAGGGGAAGTAGGATAGGCCAGCCTCGTCGACTCATACTGACATAACATTAAATTACCAGGTATCAGATAATAAATCATTAATAGCGAAGCGTGGTCTCGCGTGATCTTGTTGAGCTGTGTGTCGCGTGGAGAGCTGCGTGTGTGCGTGCGTCCACCCCGTGTGCGATACAGGTGCGCGATCATAACGCGAGTAGTCAGGGGTGAGTGTAGTGCTACGGCTCGCCTCGGGGGAGCGCTGCGCAGAGCGGCGCGAGAGTGGGTGTCGCGTGTGTTCACTCCGTGTATGATACAGGCGCGCAATCATAACGCGAGTATTCAGTGGCGAGTGAGTGCCGCGGGGAGCTGTGTGCGTGAGTGCACATACGTTCGTTACGTGTCGGATACGGATGCGCATTGGTAACGTGGTTATTCGACGTGGAGGCGAGTGCCGCACAGGGCTATAGACGGGCACACGCTCGCAGCGTGCGAGAGCTGTACGTAGCGGTGTAAAGAGGGGGAGTATGGCGTGTGATTGATGATGCTGTGCGCACGTATGCTCGCAGCGTGGGAGCGCGGCGCGAGGCTGTAACAGTAGGGGCGTCGCGTTCGAATGCCGGCGAAACCGTAGCGGGTAATAGGGAGGTGGGGTAACGTAAACGGAATAGGGGATGAAGGCGGGAGGGACCCCGGGGGCCAACGGCCCCCACACACTCTCGCTCTGCATCGCCGCCCACCGCCCGGTTTCCATAACATCGTCTCATCGAACAGTGGGCGGGACCCCGTCTTCCCGACCTTCATTTGTGGATTGTGCCCCGTCTTCCCGCCCTTCGTTTGTGGATTGCGGACCCCTGCCTGCCTTGCCGATACGTGTGTGTGACGGGTGCGTTTCAACCGTGATGGCTGGACAGCCCCCGCCGTGACCATGCAATCTCAACCCGGGTCACAGCGCCGCGGTGCGAACCAGCATCGGGGGAGATCGCCCAATTCCCTGGCCGCAGGAAACCGTGAAGATTATCCCTATGAGAGGGCTTCCGGATGAAAACCTGTTGGCCAGGTGACCTCCCCTCGGAGCTCTATGGGGGGGAAATGTGTGAGGGTGTGTTTATGTGGGGGGCGGTGAGGGGGAAGCGGGGTCGGCCCCGTCGCTTGGTGGTGGCGAGGTCGTAGATGGGGCGCCCGCCGAGCGGCTTCGCGGCGGCGGCATCACACTATACACGGTAGCTCAGTTGTGGGCCTTACCTGCTAACATACAAATAATTTGAGTGTTTTTTGAAAAATTCGATGGTGCTGTTTGTCTCTGGCCCGCACGCCGCTTTCGGCCTGTTAAGAAGAGAGACGCCGCGCTGTGCTCATGGACAATCCGCATTGACTTTGTTGTTTCTACCTCCGACTCCTCCGAGTTCGGAGGTGGGGGAGAGGGTGGGGGGGTGTGCCGGGCTTCGATGCGAGAGGAGGCCCAGAAGACCGGCAACACGCGGCGACACGAACAGCCAAGGCCGAGACGGAACCTCGCGAGTACAAATCGACATTTAATATGTTCAGGTGACAGTGGCGGGCGGGGGGTGGGGGGTGGGGGGTGGGGAAAGACGAAGGTCACGTGCGCTACAAGTCGACAATACGCAAACTTCAAAGAGGATGAGGCGAGGAAGTTTTTCGTTTTATCTTCTTGGTTCTTTCGGTAAAGTTACGTAGAAGGGAAATAATAAAATAATAAAAGGAAAACATGATAAAATACAATAAAATAATAAAATTAAACGTAAAATAATAAAAATAAAACATTATAAAATACAATACAAAAATAAAACATAATAAAATGCAATACAAAATACAATACACAATACAATTGTATTTTATTGTTTTATTTTTGTATTGTATTTTATTATGTTTTATTTTTATTATTTTACGTTAAATTTTTTTTATGAAATACAATACAATTGTATTTTATTATGTTTTATTTTCATTATTTTATTATTTCCCTTCTACGTGACTTTACCGAAAGAACCAAGAAGATGAATCCCTGGAGTCACGAAAGCTTTAAATCGACATTTTTTCGTTTTAGTTTTTTGTTTGGACGCGTTACCCTGCACAGTTTACGGCATTGAGGCGAGCGAGACAAGGCATGTGACGCGCCACGCGACGTCGTTTTTAGGTGGACGGGGCGTCCGTCACGTTGGTCGACCCTCCTAAGAGTGGCCCGAGAGGAGGTGGTGGGGGGTCGGAGGGCAACCCGTGGCCTCAGGGGCCGCGCGCGGTGGCTCTTTTGAGGAGCGCTCCGTGACCGCTCTTGATGAAGGGACCACCACGCCATCTCCGTATTCACCACGTTGCATTGCGGCTCTTGAAATTTTGAGTTGGTTTACTTTTAATATTTTTTTGCCGAATTGATTAAGGGACCACCACGCCGTCTCCGTATTCACCACGTTGCATTGCGGCTCTTGAAATTTTGAGTTGGTAATTTTGTATATTTTTTGCCGAATTCGAAACAAAAAAAACGCGTCTCTTCTCGTTATCTTAGTTTGCCTAGAGATGAAGAGCCAGAGACTTGTAAGAGGAGATGTTCCCGGCCAATGGAGCCTTCTCAACAGCACGTGGGAGATGCCACACAGAGGTACAGCCACTCACTCCCTCTCTGGCCCATGTGCTCTGAACAAGGGCTAATGCCCGAAACGTCACCCGTCGTAACACCGCTTCTTGTTAGGGCCACACAGTGTTGTTGATGGATGTGTTGAGTTGTTGTTATTTTTACCTACGTGACTTTACCGAAAAAACCTAAGAGCATGAACAGACTTCTTTGCTGCCACAAAAACAACAAAAACCCAACTGTACATCGTTTTCCAAAAAGGCATCACCACCTAAGAGTGGAAGGGGGGGGGGGCGGTAAAAATCCATCGCCAAAGTGGTTGAAGTCAAAAATACAAAACGAGTCTCGTAACGACTCCTCGATTAAGCGATTCTCATCGGGTCCTACAGTCGCCTCATCATTGCACACCAAGCCGCACTGACCGGCGCGGTGAAGTATGGTCAAAACAAAAAACGAAACAAACGGAACACGAACGATGACAAGGCCGACACGTGCCGCGCCGAGGCCTGCATCATCCAGCAGTGGTTCGGAGATGTGCTTTTTATGTTAAATAAATATTAGTATCATTGTCAACTTATCATACAAAAATATACATATATATATAACTGCCATTGTGCGCCAACATAGTTATCCCAAAGAACAGAGAGAGATAAACTTAAAGTCACACAATATTCACCACGAAAAGCGAAAATGGAATTATTACATCATTAGGAAAGTGCTAACATGGAAAATATAATTCCGCAACTTGATTTTTTGTTGAGGGTACTTGAGCTTGAAATTTGGAGCGGGTTACGCGATAGATGCCTAGCCATGTCCACGAAACAGTGATTAACATAATTTTAAATCGGCTCTTTCTCCCAACTCAAATTTCCAGATTCGTCGTATAAATACATACACACACGGAGGTAATCACCGCCAATATGATTGTTAAGATTAATACGATCATTCATTTTTTAGATTTTGCGACGCACGTAGTAACGATTCAGCCGCATGTTTTTGGCGCGTCGCCCTCCACCAGCCAACACCGCCGAACAAATGAAATGGTCACGTGGTGGACAAGCGTTTGACGATTGTCATCGGTTGCCTTTGGCGGCGAAACCGGCGAGTCGAGGAACGCTTCTCAACAGTGAAGAGGCGAGACGTTTCGCTTGCAACTGCGTCAGACATCGTCAGGATCGCGTTTGGCTGTGTCGGGTGGCAGAGGGTTCAACAACACAACTTTGGTCAGATCATTACATGGCCTGATCCAAACATCAATTTATAATTTTAAATATACATTTCATATATATGATATGGTCTAACAGGTGACAGTTGCATTGTTTATCACTGTGACGACACTTCTTCTTGGTTCTTTTGGTAAAGTCACGTAGAAGGGAAATAATAAAATAATAAAAATAAAACATAATAAAATAATTCTCACGACGTTTCGGCCACAACGCAAGCAGCCGTCCTCAGATGAAGAACAGGGCTGTCGGAAAGACAGCGTCCGAGGACGGCTGCTTGCGTTGTGGCCGAAACGTCGTGAGAATTATTTTATTATGTTTTATTTTTATTATTTTATTATTTCCCTTCTAAGTGACTTTACCGAAAGAACCAAGAAGATGAATGCCTGCAGTCACGAAAGCTTTAAATCGAAATGTGACGACACTGTCGTCAATTGTGAACCGTTGCGATTACAATTGCCGTGACATGCTGAGCGGTGGCTTTCTTCGGCCGATGCAAACCAAACCAACAGCCCGTGCCACGTGGCTTTCAAACCAGGGGCGGAGATCCTGCACTTTGCCTCGGGTTTAATAGAAAGTTCAGTTACCTTTGGCAGGTAACCACACACACGCACACCTCAGTCCCTTCTGTCACCGCACGAGGCCTCTCGGTTAAGATGCTTTTTTTTCCACTGGCTGTTTGCCATGCCGAGCCGGGGCGCCACGGTGGCTAGGAGATGTTAACTACCTCGCCTGGTGTGCAGGAGGTCGTGAGTTCGATCCCGACCCTGACGCCTGCTGTATATTTGGAGTTTGCGTGTCTCTCTCTCATCATCATCACGGTGGCTAGGAGATGTTAACTACCTCGCCTGGTATGCAGGAGGTCGTGAGTTCGATCCCGACCCTGACGCCTGCTGCTGCTGCTGTATATTTGGAGTTTGCGTGTCCTCTTTCTCGCGTGGATTTATCCTCCGGGTCCTCCGGTTTTTCTCCCCGCATTTAGAATCGACGTGCGTTTAGATTATGTGCCTGCTATAAATTTCCACGCGATAAGCCACTTCGTTGAGCTATCATTGTGATAACCAGGTCGCTTATGAAAAAGAGCTGTGTAGTAGCCCAGTGGGCCTTACCTGATGCAAAAAATGTATATACATCCACAAAACCAAACCGTGATGCGCTGCTGGAACCTCAGAGCAGAGGTCGCAATCGGGTACCTGATACCCGTACCCTACCCGATACCCGGCTACCCGTTTGTGACCCTGGTGCGGCCGGGTACGGGTACGGGTAGGCCGTGAGTCACTGGTGAGTAACCGTTTGTCACTCATTTCGGGTAGGGTACGGGTAGCGTACGGGTACCCGTACCCGGCCGGGTACAGGTACGGGTACCCATTTGCGACCCTGGTGCGGCCGGGTACGGGTAAGGAAACAAAACCCGTTTGCGACCTCTGCCTCAGAGCAACATCTGGATCTGTCTTGGGGCCAAGCAGGGCCAGGGACGGGCCTTCAGGAAACATTCGTTGCATCGTTACATGCAGAGGACTCTCTCAATGCATTTTCGCGTTGCCTCGCTATGTGCCGCTCGGCGTGATGTCCGACGTTTCGCTGCATGTGCTGGGAGCTTCTTCAGTAACTGAACTTTCTCGATGATGCAGCGTAGCCAGCTGCTGCTGGTTCTTGACGCGGATTGGCTCGGCAAGAAAAGAGTTGAGTTGCTCGGCTCAGTTCCTGAGGAAGCTCCCAGCACGCGGAGCGAAACGTCGGACGTCGTGTCACACAACACGCGCACGGTACAACCCGAAAACGAAGAGGAGAGAGAGAAGTACACGAAAAATAAATCGTCCATCAGCTCCCGTGACAACAACAACAACATCAACATCCGGACAGTGGGCACAGGCAGGCCAAGAGGGCACCACGACCAGCTGGGTACAGCGGCTCCCACGCTCACCGACGGCTCACGGGTCACCGGCCAAGAGCACGCGGGCGGCGCTACGAATGATGGCTTTAATCTAAGTTGTCTTGTGGTTGTTGTTGTTGTTGTTTGACTTGCATCCCACTGAGATTTTTTGAGCGTTGGTGTACTGTGCTTTTTTTCTGGAAGACTTTGCAGTTTTTTCCTGGATTTTTCTGTTTGCGCATAGTCACTTGAAGATGTTTTCTTGTTCATGTTTTTGTTTTGGTGTTTGTTGCAGTTGCACCCGATTCAAGAGCCGAATGGCTCACAGGGCTATACCTAATACATGAAACTGCGTGGGCCATTCATTGCCAAGGCCGTGAACGGGGACCTCTGGGTCGTCGTTAAAATCCTCCGTTACCTTCCACCACAGCGCAGCGCCAGGCCGGATGCTGCCGCCATGAAATATTAAATATCTTCCTCTCGTACTAAACGCTTTGCTTTCGCCCCCGTCGCACGAATGCGTGCGGCGTTTATAAAAATAAACGAACCAGTAGAATAAATTACCACAATTACTTATTTTTTCTTTCTCCGAGCGAGAAAGTCAGACCTCCCACAGGTATTTTACCTTCCTTGATCAATGTGCTTTTTAGGTGGGTACAAGGAAGAACGTAAGCACCCAGACGATAACAAACGCCGAACAGATGTGTGCGCGCGATTTAAAATGCTTAATCGAGAAGAGGGCTATAACCCTCTACAAAATAAATATATGACGATAATAACAACGATGATGACGGCCGTAATAATCATAACAATCATCCCCTCTGTGTACCGACGTGAATTACGCGGTCGACCGGTTTACAAAACACACGGCGACGCAGCCTCAACTCCCTCACAAGTTCGTAGACAAACTCAGCAGAGCGTGCGCCACGCGTGTGTGTGCGTGCGCCACGCGTGTGTGCGTGCGCCACGCGTGTGTGCGAGCGCGCGAGTAAGACGCTGCCTTTTGCGCGCCGGTAACTTCTGCCGCAACGACCGCGCATTTCAAAACCAAATGGCGTGGGAGGGCCGCTCACAACCCAGCAACGGGCCCACGCCCCCAAAGAACGCCAACGTTCCGCCCTCCACCCACCCCCACCGTGCCTTCCACACGAACATCTTCAAAATGCCTCTGCGAGCCAAGTCTGGTTATAAATACGCAAAAAAACAGCACGCTACCGTGGAAAGCTTTCGTTGGAATCTTCTTCTTTGGTTAAAAACACAAAACGCGCGCAAAAAAGGTCCACCTGGACCGTGACCCCGCAATGCCAACCCAAGACGTCACAAACGTCGCGCAAGAGACGGAGTCGAATCGGAACCCCCACCCACTGGGAGGGACCGAGTCACCGGCCCCTTGTTTAGTTCTGTGGAGGGCACGCTTGGACTGCGGTCCCGTCTTCGCGACTAGTGCAAAAGAAAACCACACACACAAAACCAGGAAGACGGATTCCCACACCGCGCCCCAAAGGAGTAGCAATGGCGGCAAGCGGCGGCGGCGGCCGTCCCATCGCGGGCTCTAAGCAGAAATATATTTGTCGGCCCCCCCCCCCCCTCTCCGGCCCACCCGCCTGCCCCCCTCACTTAGATTCATAAACTCATAGCCAGACGACAGAAGAGGTACAGACGCCAGGTGGAGATACGCAGAGACGAGAACAGAGAGGTGGACATGAGACAGATGGGGCCAGCAGACGGAGTGCAATGGGAGGAGAGAGAGAGAGAGAGACACGGATACGACAGCGTTGAGGAGAGATGAATTAGCTTGCCCGTGTCCATCAGGATCTCAATTCGAGTGGACGTTTGTCTCACCCGTACTTTCTCCACAGCAATTTGGGGCCCCCCGGGCTACTTGGGGGCCCTGCGCTTTTGCTGAGTTTGCGTGCGCCTTGCGCCACCAACCGGTGGCGGCTCTCACGACGTCGACAGAAAGGGGGGTCCATCTCGCTCCCCCCCCGCCCTTCAGCTGTTGGCGTTTCCGATTTCCTCCAGAATCCGGATCAGGTTTTGCAACCCGAAAATGTATCCCTGGTCAGGCCCGTCGTGCACGGTGGTGTCCTCGCGGAAGCCGCTGCAGGTCGTGTGGGCAAAGTCGATCATCCGCACGTCCACCTGCGGCGGCGGTGTCGTAGCCGCAGCGGCAGCATCCGACGACGACGACGGTGAAGGCACGGCGGAATCCGGCGCCGTCATCGCGGCCGTCGCGGCCCACGCGTGCGGCTCCGTGCCGTCGTAGATGACGAGCAGCGAGCTGGAGTAGAAGCGGAAGGAGGAGCGCGACTCCAGCACAGACTGCAGCGCTCGCAGGCGCCTCGTCACCGGCGCCAGCAGCTCCGTGCGGAGGCGCCGCCCGTTGTGCAGGAACTGCAAGATGGCCCGCTGGAAGCCGTCCGCCGACAGCTCGCGCCCGTAGTACTTGTTGCGGCACAGGAAGTCGTTGGTTTCCGCCTGGTAGACCTACGGAGAGAGGCGGGGGAGGGGCGGTGGTGACGGCGGTTGTGCGGTCAGCGCATTCGGCCACGAACCCGGCGACCACCTGAGGTCGATTCGCGGTCACGGCTGAAGGCGGTTCCGCGACTTGGTCAAGCTGTCTATCCATCTGTGTGTCCGTCGGTCGGTCAGTCTATCCATCCGGCGGCCTGCTGGACAGTTAAGTCTGTGGGACAGTCTGTTTGTATGTAGTCTCGTTATTTGTCAGTCAATCGGTGTTGGTCAGTCCATCGGTCTGCATCGTCTGCCAGTCGATCCGTCAGCGCATTAGTCGCTTGGTCAGTGAGGCGCTCTGTCGCCGAGCCTGAACGGTCGGTCAGTCTGTTGGTTCGGCAGTCCGTAGGGAAGGCTCACTGAGCTGTATAGCACTTTTTCAGAAGTGACCTGGCCACAACCGATAGCTCAACGAAGTGGCTTGTCACGTGAAAATGTAAAGCACACTGCATGTGAATGTGAAGGGAAAAACCTGAGGACCCGGAGAAAAATCCACGCGACCACAGGGAGAACACGCAAACTCCAAATATAATACAGAAAGCGTCAGGGTCGGGATCGAACCCACGACCTCCTGCATACCAAGCGAAGGAGTTTAACACATCGGCTTTCAAGATCAATATCCATAATAGAGTTGTAGTTTTTTTAATTAGCTCTCGTAAATATGAATGAATCGTTTGTCAAGCCAACAAAACGTTCCAATTAGTCACTAGTTCAGCACACCGCTGTGTTGGAGGAGTATACCCACGACATTTACCATTCCAGCACCGTGACGTTTCGCCGCTAATTACAACAACCAGCCTCACCAGGCGATAGCCAGAAGTGCGGAGAATTCCTCTAGCTGTTAGTTCATCAGTCGGTCCATCGGTCACTGCGCGCGCGTCTGCGCAGACACGCGCGTGTCTCTGCACGCGCGTGTCTGCGAGTGTGTGTCTGCGAGCGTGTGTCTGCGCGCGTGTGTCTGCGAGTGTGTGTCTGCGAGCGTGTCTCTGCGCACATGTGTCTGCGCACGTGTCTCTGCGCGCGTGTCTCTGCGCGCGTGTGTCTGCGCGCGTGTGTCTGCGAGTGTGTGTCTGCGAGCGTGCGTCTGCGAGTGTGCCGCCCGCTCACCTGCATGCCGCAGATGCGCACGCCGAGCGAGCCCGAGGTGCTGCGGGCGCACTTCTGCATCTGCCGCGCCTTCTTCTCCTCGGAGGCGTCGTCGCCGTGCTGCCGCGTGCCCATCTTCAGGTCGAGGATGCACGGGCGCGAGAAGCGCGACACCACGTTCTCCAGCAGGAGGAAATCTGCGCCGGTACGCCGGGGAGGTCAAGGAGTTGCGTCGTAAATCTGGCGGCGCCGACAGGCGGGAGTCGGGGAGGGAGGGAGAGGGGGGGGGAAGGCGGTGGGGGTGGGGTGGGGTGACGCGTGGGGGCCACTCGTTGAGCACGCACACGAAGGAGCGAGGAGTCCGTTTACACGGCAGACGCGGGGACCGTCGAGAGATTTATTTAGCTTTTGGCGGCACGTGGCGACGTCCGGCGCGGCGGGGGGGGGGGGGGGGTGGAGGGCCCGCGTCCCAAGTGAAACGATCGAATGGAGACGTGAAGGAATGAACGGCAGAATGAATCGACGAACGTATTCATGGGCGGGCAAGGATACGGAAGAGCTGCCGCTCCTTGGCCTCCGACCACATACGGCTCATCTGCTTGCTGTGGCAACTCATGCGCCACGTGTGCAGGCTGCAGTTCCCGTCGCTGGCGCCGTGCGCGTAGCTGCTGCTGCTGCTGCCGCCGTTGTTGTTGTTCTCGCTGAGCTCCACGGTGACCTGCGTCTGAAAGCGCAGCTGCACCTCCAGACTCTTGACGTCCGTGTTGCTCACGTGCAGCTCCAGCTCCACGCTCTCCACCTCCTGCGAGCTGCAGGGCGACGGCGCAGCAGCAGCCAGCAGCAGCAGCCAGCAGCAGCAGCACGCAGCAGCAGTAACAGCAGCAGCACGCACCACCAGCAGCAGCCAGCAGCAGCAGTAGTAACAACAGCAGTAACAGCAGCAGCACGCACCACCAGCAGCAGCCAGCAGCAGCAGTAGTAACAGCAGCAGCACGCAACAGCAGCAGCAGCAGCAGCCAGCAGCACGCAACAGCAGCAGCACGCAACAGCAGCAGCATCCAGCAGCAGCAGTAACAGCAGCAGCACGCAACAGCAGCAGCAGCAGTAACAGCAGCAGCACGCAACAGCAGCAGCACGCAACAGCAGCAGCACGCAACAGCAGCAGCACCAGCAGCAGCAGCCAGCAGCAGCAGCACGCAACAGCAGCACGCACCACCAGCAGCAGCCAGCAGCAGCACGCAACAGCAGCAGCAGCATCCAGCAGCACGCAACAGCAGCAGCACGCACCAGCAGCAGCATCCAGCAGCAGCAGTAACAGCAGCACGCAACAGCAGCAGCCAGCAGCACCCAACAGCAGCACGCAACAGCAACAGCAGCAGCACGCACCAGCAGCAGCACGCACCCAACAGCAGCAGCAGCAGCCATCGATTGTGATTTTTCACTGCTTGTGACTGACTGACCGACCGACTGGGTTTCTGTCTATGGCTCTCTGTGTAAGTCCGCGTGTCTCCGAGCGCACGCGAGCCAACCGACCTGGTGGACACCTCCTCCTGCTCGCACCGCTCGCCGCCGCCGCCGCCGTCGGAGGAGGAGGACGACACGGCGGCGGAGCGCGTCGTCACCGTGCGCCGGAAGTGCTGGTGCCGGGCCCGGCAGCCGTCGGGCGCCGTGGCGGCAGCGGCGGCGGCGGCGGCTGCGGCCAGCTCGTCGCGCTCCGAGTGCGGGTAGGCCACCAGGCTGATGTAGCCCTCGCTGTTCTCCTCGAAGCAGACGGACACCACGCCTGCCGGGGGCCCGACGGAGCGGCGGGGGGAGTGGAGGGGGGGGTTGGGGTTAGGGGGTTAATTTCGTTGGTTTTTCGTTCGGCCAGAGCAGCAGCAGCAGCAGGGTGCGTTGGCACTGCGGCGGTAAGGCTGGTGACCACCTCGCCACCCGACCCTGCCTGGGCAGCTGGAAGCGCCCGGCTTCAGGTCACCACCCTCGGGCGCCATCCGTCACGCCGTGACGCGTGGAGAGACGTGGTCGCGGAACGAAATGTGAAAAGCGCGTCAAAGAGAAGCGCGCGCGGAGGATCGCGCGTGCGATTGCGTCGAGAGGCACAGCGGGGACGGGGGGACGTACGCAGGCCGCAGACAAAGCCTAGCGGCCGTCGAGAACGGGGCCTGGGCTCGCGGCGGAGCGACAGCCGACGGGAGGGAACGCGTTCGCCCAGAGAGAGGAAGTCCGCCACGGAGACGGAGGGGTGGAATTGGCTCGTGAGCAGTCGCTGGGTGGATTATTATTGTTACGTCGCATGGCCGTGAGAGACTGGTATCGGGAGTCCTTCAATCCAGCAGCGGATGGAACACGGCTAATGTTGACATTTCTTTTTTTAGACGAATCAAAAATCGTCTCCTCCCCAGGGCCGTTGTCCTGCGACTGATCGCTGCGACGACCCCCAGATGAAAACGGTGGCGAGATGTTAACTACCTCGCCTGGTACGGAGGAGGTCGTGGGTTCGATCGCGACCTTGACGCCTGCTGCTGTATATTTGGAGTTTGCGTGTGCGTCTCTCTCTCTCTCTCCGTGGTCGCGCGTTTTCCCCCCCCCCCCCCCCCCCCCCCGCATTTAGAATCGAGTATTCGGCTGCTGTGAATTTCCGCACGATAAGCCACTTTTCGTTGAGCTATTATCATTTGTGATAGCCAGGTCACCGCTGAAACAGAGCTACGTAGCTCAGTGGACCTTACCTGATAAAACTAAACTAATAGTTTAGTTCTAGATTCAAACGTCCTCCTGGCAGCGCGTCGCGTCGCGACGGCAGGAGGGACGCGGCGGAACCTACCGGAGATCTGTGAACAAGAGCTTCATAGCTCATCGGATTCCTCCAGTAAAAAAACAAATCGTGTGATTCCGATTGTTTTACAGCGAGTAAAAGAAAACAAACAACGGATTCGTTATTTTGGCCGCTGTTGCCGTTACGGATTTAGCGGCGACAGCTCAGCAGCTTGGACCTCCGGGGCCCACCACCACCACCAGCACCACCCACGCCGGCCACCTCACCGTGGCGCTCTACCCCAGCCAGGCGGCTGTCATCGGACCGTCGGAGCAAAGCACCTGCGCTTTGCAAAAACTAAAGCAAACGCAAAGAACAAAAACCGAGCGCCTTAAAACTGACGCACGCCACAGGTAATAATCTGCAAACAGGGCGCCGACCTCGTCCGTGGGAGGCGAGAGACAAGGAGAGAGACACGGAGAGAGACACGGAGAGACACGGAGAGACACGGAGAGAGACAAGGAGAGAGACATGGAGAGAGACATGGAGAGACACGGAGAGAGACACGGAGAGACACGGAGAGAGACAAGGAGAGAGACACGGAGAGACGCGGAAAGACACGGAGAGACGCGGAGAGACACGGAGAGAGACACGGAGAGACACGGTGAGAGACACGGAGAGACACGGAGAGAGACAAGGAGAGAGACACGGAGAGACGCGGAAAGACACGGAGAGACGCGGAGAGACACGGAGAGACACGGAGAGACACGGTGAGAGACACGGTGAGAGACACGGAGAGAGACAAGGAGAGAGACACGGAGAGACACGGAGAGAGACACGGAGAGAGACAAGGAGAGAGACACGGAGAGACGCGGAAAGACACGGAGAGACACGGTGAGAGACACGGAGAGACACGGAGAGAGACACGGAGAGAGACACGGAGAGACACGGAGAGAGACACGGAGAGAGACACGGAGAGAGACACGGAGAGACGCGGAAAGACGCGGAGAGACGCGGAGAGACACGGAGAGACACGGAGAGAGACACGGAGAGACACGGTGAGAGACACGGAGAGACACGGAGAGAGACAAGGAGAGAGACACGGAGAGACACGGAGAGAGACACGGAGAGAGACAAGGAGAGAGACACGGAGAGACGCGGAGAGACACGGAGAGACACGGAGAGAGACAAGGAGAGAGACACGGAGAGACACGGAGAGAGACACGGAGAGAGACAAGGAGAGAGACACGGAGAGACACGGAGAGAGACACGGAGAGAGACAAGGAGAGAGACACGGAGAGACACGGAGAGAGACACGGAGAGAGACAAGGAGAGAGACACGGAGAGACACGGAGAGAGACACGGAGAGAGACAAGGAGAGAGACACGGAGAGACGCGGAAAGACACGGAGAGACGCGGAGAGACACGGAGACCCGGAGACGCCCCCCCCCCCCGGTGAGACGTGGAGGACCTTTACAAGATGTTCCCGCGAATTAAGCGGGGGGGGGATGGGGGGTTAAAATCCACACCGCCAATCAGCTTTTGCCAAAATCCGATCAGGCGTCGCACGAGCGCCAGGATGAAGGGTGAGCGCGTTGAAGCGTTGAGGCTGACGTTGTTTACGAGCAGAGGGGGGGGGGGGGGGAGTTTGGGGCTTTAAGGGCCGCCGGTGGATTGTTGGTGCCACGGTTAGCGCCCTGGAAATGTTGAGTTGGCAAAACCTCTGCGACTGAAATACAAAACAGTCCTGAGCCGTCCATTCACCAACCTACATTGACCAGGGTGGTGAAGTATGGTCAAACCATCCCCATGACTGAGGGTGATGTGGGCAGGTGTTTAATTCAGAAGGTTAACAGACAACTCATTATTTTACATCATCAGCATTCGTAGCCATGATCAATCCACTGCTGGATGAAGGCCTCCCCCCCAAGCCGTCATGATCTGGCGTTGTCGCGATCGATATTGGAGCACACGAGCAGATTTCATCCCTCCATCTCTGCGGCCGTCAATCTCTGTCACTATTATAGTAGTAGGTTTTTACCCTTTTAACTGGTACAAAACTGACACCTTTATTCAAGGCATCATGTTTGCAATGACCACAACACAAGTAGTCACAAAAGCAAACAAAAAGAAGCAACTCTGATAAGGATGATAATATGCACTGTCCTTGAAGTTGATTGGCCCACACCCGAGACGGCTTTCTTTAGAGCCTAGTCCCCATTGGTGTAGGGCCAGATGACACCAGAAGGTGTACAACTCAAACACAGTGCAATATCAGAGTATTGAGAGCTCGGGGTAAGCATTTACACTATGAGATCTCTTTTACCAGTGGCAAAATATAATAGTAGGTTTTTACCCTTTTAACTGGTACAAAACTGACACCTTTATTCAAGGCATCATGTTTGCAATGACCACAACACAAGTAGTCATAGTGTAAATGCTTACCCCGAGCTCTCAATACTCTGATATTGCACTGTGTTTGAGTTGTACACCTTCTGGTGTCATCTGGCCCTACACCAATGGGGACTAGGCTCTAAAGAAAGCCGTCTCGGGTGTGGGCCAATCAACTTCAAGGACAGTGCATATTATCATCCTTATCAGAGTTGCTTCTTTTTGTTTGCTTTTTTTTGACTACTTGTGTTGTGGTCATTGCAAACATGATGCCTTGAATAAAGGTGTCAGTTTTGTACCAGTTAAAAGGGTAAAAACCTACTATTATATTTTGCCACTGGTAAAAGAGATCTCATAGTGTAAATGCTTACCCCGAGCTCTCAATACTCTGATATTGCACTGTGTTTGAGTTGTACACCTTCTGGTGTCATCTGGCCCTACACCAATGGGGACTAGCCTCTAAAGAAAGCCGTCTCGGGTGTGGGCCAATCAACTTCAAGGACAGTGCATATTATCATCCTTATCAGAGTTGCTTCTTTTTGTTTGCTTTTTTGACTACTTGTGTTGTGGTCATTGCAAACATGATGCCTTGAATAAAGGTGTCAGTTTTGTACCAGTTAAAAGGGTAAAAACCTACTATTATATTTTGCCACTGGTAAAAGAGATCTCATAGTGTAAATGCTTACCCCGAGCTCTCAATACTCTGATATTGCACTGTGTTTGAGTTGTACACCTTCTGGTGTCATCTGGCCCTACACCAATGGGGACTAGGCTCTAAAGAAAGCCGTCTCGGGTGTGGGCCAATCAACTTCAAGGACAGTGCATATTATCATCCTTATCAGAGTTGCTTCTTTTTGTTTGCTTTTTTGACTACTTGTGTTGTGGTCATTGCAAACATGATGCCTTGAATAAATGTGTCAGTTTTGTACCAGTTAAAAGGGTAAAAACCTACTATTATATTTTGCCACTGGTAAAAGAGATCTCATAGTGTAAATGCTTACCCCGAGCTCTCAATACTCTGATATTGCACTGTGTTTGAGTTGTACACCTTCTGGTGTCATCTGGCCCTACACCAATGGGGACTAGGCTCTAAAGAAAGCCGTCTCGGGTGTGGGCCAATCAACTTCAAGGACAGTGCATATTATCATCCTTATCAGAGTTGCTTCTTTTTGTTTGCTTTTTTTGACTACTTGTGTTGTGGTCATTGCAAACATGATGCCTTGAATAAAGGTGTCAGTTTTGTACCAGTTAAAAGGGTAAAAACCTACTATTATATTTTGCCACTGGTAAAAGAGATCTCATAGTGTAAATGCTTACCCCGAGCTCTCAATACTCTGATATTGCACTGTGTTTGAGTTGTACACCTTCTGGTGTCATCTGGCCCTACACCAATGGGGACTAGGCTCTAAAGAAAGCCGTCTCGGGTGTGGGCCAATCAACTTCAAGGACAGTGCATATTATCATCCTTATCAGAGTTGCTTCTTTTTGTTTGCTTTTTTTTTACTACTTGTGTTGTGGTCATTGCAAACATGATGCCTTGAATAAAGGTGTCAGTTTTGTACCAGTTAAAAGGGTAAAAACCTACTATTATATTTTGCCACTGGTAAAAGAGATCTCATAGTGTAAATGCTTACCCCGAGCTCTCAATACTCTGATATTGCACTGTGTTTGAGTTGTACACCTTCTGGTGTCATCTGGCCCTACACCAATGGGGACTAGGCTCTAAAGAAAGCCGTCTCGGGTGTGGGCCAATCAACTTCAAGGACAGTGCATATTATCATCCTTATCAGAGTTGCTTCTTTTTGTTTGCTTTTTTGACTACTTGTGTTGTGGTCATTGCAAACATGATGCCTTGAATAAAGGTGTCAGTTTTGTACCAGTTAAAAGGGTAAAAACCTACTATTATATTTTGCCACTGGTAAAAGAGATCTCATAGTGTAAATGCTTACCCCGAGCTCTCAATACTCTGATATTGCACTGTGTTTGAGTTGTACACCTTCTGGTGTCATCTGGCCCTACACCAATGGGGACTAGGCTCTAAAGAAAGCCGTCTCGGGTGTGGGCCAATCAACTTCAAGGACAGTGCATATTATCATCCTTATCAGAGTTGCTTCTTTTTGTTTGCTTTTTTGACTACTTGTGTTGTGGTCATTGCAAACATGATGCCTTGAATAAAGGTGTCAGTTTTGTACCAGTTAAAAGGGTAAAAACCTACTATTATATTTTGCCACTGGTAAAAGAGATCTCATAGTGTAAATGCTTACCCCGAGCTCTCAATACTCTGATATTGCACTGTGTTTGAGTTGTACACCTTCTGGTGTCATCTGGCCCTACACCAATGGGGACTAGGCTCTAAAGAAAGCCGTCTCGGGTGTGGGCCAATCAACTTCAAGGACAGTGCATATTATCATCCTTATCAGAGTTGCTTCTTTTTGTTTGCTTTTTTGACTACTTGTGTTGTGGTCATTGCAAACATGATGCCTTGAATAAAGGTGTCAGTTTTGTACCAGTTAAAAGGGTAAAAACCTACTATTATATTTTGCCACTGGTAAAAGAGATCTCATAGTGTAAATGCTTACCCCGAGCTCTCAATACTCTGATATTGCACTGTGTTTGAGTTGTACACCTTCTGGTGTCATCTGGCCCTACACCAATGGGGACTAGGCTCTAAAGAAAGCCGTCTCGGGTGTGGGCCAATCAACTTCAAGGACAGTGCATATTATCATCCTTATCAGAGTTGCTTCTTTTTGTTTGCTTTTTTGACTACTTGTGTTGTGGTCATTGCAAACATGATGCCTTGAATAAAGGTGTCAGTTTTGTACCAGTTAAAAGGGTAAAAACCTACTATTATATTTTGCCACTGGTAAAAGAGATCTCATAGTGTAAATGCTTACCCCGAGCTCTCAATACTCTGATATTGCACTGTGTTTGAGTTGTACACCTTCTGGTGTCATCTGGCCCTACACCAATGGGGACTAGGCTCTAAAGAAAGCCGTCTCGGGTGTGGGCCAATCAACTTCAAGGACAGTGCATATTATCATCCTTATCAGAGTTGCTTCTTTTTGTTTGCTTTTTTGACTACTTGTGTTGTGGTCATTGCAAACATGATGCCTTGAATAAAGGTGTCAGTTTTGTACCAGTTAAAAGGGTAAAAACCTACTATTATATTTTGCCACTGGTAAAAGAGATCTCATAGTGTAAATTCTTACCCCGAGCTCTCAATACTCTGATATTGCACTGTGTTTGAGTTGTACACCTTCTGGTGTCATCTGGCCCTACACCAATGGGGACTAGGCTCTAAAGAAAGCCGTCTCGGGTGTGGGCCAATCAACTTCAAGGACAGTGCATATTATCATCCTTATCAGAGTTGCTTCTTTTTGTTTGCTTTTTTGACTACTTGTGTTGTGGTCATTGCAAACATGATGCCTTGAATAAAGGTGTCAGTTTTGTACCAGTTAAAAGGGTAAAAACCTACTATTATATTTTGCCACTGGTAAAAGAGATCTCATAGTGTCTGTCACTATTCTTGACCATCGGTCGTCTTACACTCATTACACACAAAGTGGTCGCCGCCAATGAACCACAATACCTTACGGATCTCGTCTAGGAGCATAAACCATCATCACGCGAACTCCGGCCATGCTCGCAGCAGCAACTTTTGGCTCAGCCGTCGGACAAAGGCGGCCACCGCATAGCGCGCTTTCAGAAGCGCTTCTGCGGGGCCGTCTGGAACGCTGTTCCATCCGACATTAGGAAGCCACTGGAGCTAAGCACTTTTAAATCAGCTAGATTGAAAACTTTAGAACTGCTTTTTGTGTTTAGTTTGTTGTCCTTCCCCCGCACGGTTGGTTACGTACGGTGCGAAAGAAGTTCAACAGACATATATATAAGACTCAGCCTCAATTGAGTACCTGGTGCGGTGCGTAAACATAGCCACTGGGGAGACAAAGGCGGCCAGGCGTTGTGCTGGTCACCCACCCCCTCGTGTGCCGTGCCAGCCTTTAAGAGGTGCTCGTGAACAGCGCATGCATCATCCCTTTTCCTGAGTCAGGGATCGAACCCAGCGACTTCTCGCTGTTAGACACAGGTGTTACCACTACGCCACCACTCCCGCCCTACATTGTAAAGGTGCAGTGATTGCACACGATGGTGCAACGATGGTGCAATCACTGCCGCTACCCATGCATGGGGAGAGCCGAATAGCCGCTCCGGGCTCCCCACCTCCGATTAGTGCGGTTTGTCTACGTACGGTGGGAATGAAGTTCAACCTACACACACAAACAAACACACACGGACATATTCGACGACACGTCGCAGTCATATCGGATCCATCCACCACCCCCCCCCCCCCCCCCCCCCGTGACGGATGGACGGACAGATGCGCGTCCACAACGCACGTACCGAGCTAAAGCACGGACGCACGCTTAGAGAGAACCTCCGTCGTAAAGCGTCGACACCGATGCGTGGGGCGTTTCGCTCGGCAGGGAGGAGGCGGGGAGGGGAGGCAGTGGGGGGGGGGGTTTATGACAAAGGCGACGAATTCGCAGCAGTGGCCAACGCGCGCGACCTCTCGTGAGCGAACGAGGCCCACGGATCAGACGAGGAGGGGGGACGTGCGTGCACACCGTGTGTGTCCGCGCGTGCGTGCGCGTGTGTGTTCACGGACGTGTGTATATTTAGAGACGGGCACGTGCCCACCGCGAAGGCCGTACGGCAGCGGGGACGCGCGAGCGATAGAAGCCGCGCGCTCGGTGTGCGGGCGGTCAACCCCGTCCCGAGCCCATGGCCTCCCCACCACCACCAACTCCCCACCACCACCAACTCCCCACCACCACCACCACCAACTCCCCACCACCACCACCTCCCCACCACCACCACCACCAACTCCCCACCACCACCACCTCCCCACCACCACCACCACCAACTCCCCACCACCACCACCTCCCCACCACCAACTCCCCACCACCACCACCAACTCCCCACCACCGCCTCCTCCCCACCATCACCACCAACTCCCCACCACTACCAACTCCCCACCACCACCGCCTCCTACCCACTACCACCACCAACTCCCCACCATCACCATCTCCTCCCCACCACCAACTCCCCACCACCACCATCTCCTCCCCACCACCTCCTCCCCACCACCAACTCCCCACCACCGTCCCCCTGGACCCTGGAGAAACCCCGCGGAGCGAAAAACGACGGCCGTGGTTTATGATCCGTTTGCGAAAATGGAAAGGCCCCACTGAAGGCGATTTCGAAAGCGCACGCAGCGCGTGCCGGCAATTAAACAATCGCCAGTCGATTTTCAACCTTGTAAGTGGTTCTCGGCGAGTGTCATTAGCGTGGGCCACGCTGAAGGACTATTTTTAGGCTCCCCTTAGTAATGTTCCAATGCCAACGTGCGCCCGGGGAAATAGTTTCCAAACCGTCCCTGCGGTTTCCGAAAGTTCGTTCTCGCGCCTGCCCGCCATCCATATGGTTCACTCGCCAACCCATTCGTCTGACTTCCAAAATTTGCATGTCCATTTGCTCACCCGCCCCCCCGCTCTCAGCCTTGCAGTCGCTCGCTCACCCGCTCCCTTACCCACGCACTCACTCCCTCAACCACTCACTCACTCGCTCACCCACTCGCTCACCCACTCCCTCACCCACTCCCTCAACCACTCCCTCGCTCAACCACTCGCTCACCCACTCCCTCCTTCAACCACTCCCTCAACCACTTGCTCACTCACTCGCTCCCTCAACCGCTCCCTCAACCACTCACTCACTCGCTCACTCGCTCACCCGCTCCCTTACCCACTCACTCACTCACTCGCTCGCTCGCTCACCCACTCCCTCACCCACCCACCCACTCCCTCACCCACCCGCTCACTCACCCACTCCCTCACCCACTCCCTCGCTCACCCGCTCCCTTACCCACTCGCTCGCTCACCCACTCCCTTACCCAACCACTTTCTCGCTCACCCGCTCCTTTACCCACTCACTCTCCCGCTCACCCACTCCCTCACCCACTCACCCACCCACTCACCCACTCACCGCAACCACACGCGAAGATGCATACCGCTGGGAGGAGAGCAGCAGACACAGGATCGCCTTTAATAATCTAAGGAGGCGGAATCGAACCGACGACCTTCAGGTCCGCAGGTCCAGCATGCTCACCATTACGCCACGGAAGCTTCGCTGTGCTAACTCCATCACAGAGTAGATTACGCATCGCACCTCCGATTAGCGCGGCTGGCTACGTACGGTGCGGAGGAATTTCAATATGCATGAAAACTAAGTACATATACACGATAATACTGGTAGGAACCTCCTGGTTACACCAGCCCACAGGGGATTATTGTGTCCGTCCGTCCGTCGTGCAGGGAGGGGCTGGGAGGGGAGGGAGGGAGGGGCTGGGTGGGGAGGGCGGGGAGGGGCTGGGGGTGGAGGGTGGGGCTGAGTGGGGAGGGGCTGGTCACCCCGTGGTGCCCTTATAAAACTCAACGTTTAACCTACTCACGCCGGCTTGTGCCCGCCCTCACAGTCGGGCATATTTGCGGAATACACCACGCCGCCGTTGACCCTGGCCATTGACCGAGCAACCCAACGTTCCTACCAGCTCCCTCCGCAGGAATGTGTTACGTAGAGTATATATCATTATTACGTTTGGGAATCGAACCCGGGTCGCGGGGTTTGTAGCGCAGCGCACTAAAAGCTACACTACCGCTCCCCACATATACATACACATATACACACACATAAACTCCGTACGCTGACCGAGCTGCCAATCGTCAAGACACGTCGACAGCGCAATGCGATGGTGAAGTAGGGCCGACAGCTCCCCCCCCGTCCCAGTTCCCACTCTAGCACCCCCCACCCCCCTCTCTCCTCGCCCAAGAGAGGCGGGTGGCGCGGTTCTGCGTTATCTGAGCGGCGGCGGCGGCGGTGGTGGCGGCATTCCGCGCGGAGAAGTCGGAACGTAAACATTGTACTCATTGTGGTTGGGTAAGGGAGCGGTAAAGTCACGTAGATAGAATGTATAAAAATATAAATACTTTTAATTATTAAATTAGATAGAGAAAAATAACAGCAGAAAAATAATAATAAAAATAATCTTTTATATATTCTATCTACGTGACTTTACCGAAAGACCCAAAGAGTACGGATTCCCGCGGTCACGAAAGCTTCAAGTCAAGATTTCACGTCAACGTTTTTGACCGCGTCCGCAAGTGGTCGGCGCGACCGTGCATTGGGTCCCGGTGAGCTGGTGGCGAGCGAGATCTCAAAAGCGGTCCCGGGACTCGCCTAAGTCGACTCGGCCGTAAACGAGCACTCGGCGCGGTCCGTGAACATCGGCACATGGCAGTCAACAGCGACCGGTGCTGGCCACACCACCGCTTCAAGTACCTAACCGGCCTTAATAGGCGCTCGCTAACAGCAGCCTATGTAGGCCAAGAGGGCAGATCTTTGCCCTATATGATGTACGTGCAAATGCTTATATAAGCGCGGACGCGTTTGTTTACATATACGATGACGGTGCATTGTCACACAGGGAGGGAAAATCATCGTCACGCGTTGGCTCTGCGATGGTTTTCAGGGTGCGTCTGCGCTAAAGTCTAACTAGCAGCAACGGTGACACCGAGACGACGGTGATATTGGACAATTATAACCAAAGTTACCGTGACCCAGAGTTTATATCCAGAATTATCGGGAACCCCCCCCCCACCGTTACAAACGGACGGATGAGACACAGACGGACGGACGGACGGACAGAGCTCACGCTTCAATGCTTTCAGCCGTGGCTGGGGTAGCGTCAATAAGAAATGTACACGTCAAATAAATAAAAAATCGATAAACACAACGAACTCCTCACTCCGCTGACGACGCGGGAGGTTTGACGACACGTGCGCTTGATTTTATCGCTCCGCGCGTTCTGAACATCGTGTTTCATTCCGAGCAGAGCCGGGTTCCTAACCGGAGGAACATCTGCTTTTGAAAGAGAAGGCTGCCCGCCCGTGCCCGCCCGCCCGCCCGCAAGCGCCCGCCAGCGTAACCTGAGCCACCGCAGCTGGTCCCCGGGCACAGCGGGTCAGGCGGGTCGGAAGAAAGAGCACGCTCGCACGCTAATATCCCACGCACGCCGCCGATATCACCCTCCGCGCGCTCAAACACGCCTCGCCATTTCCGCGCGCGCGTTCCCCCGTCACTCGCCTGCGAGGCCACGCGGGGCGACGCGCGCGAACGTTGCCAATCGGTTCGGTTCGTGCGGCGAGACTTGCCGAGTCGAGCCGAGTTTTTGTTTTCTTTTTCCCCTCCCTCCGCGGCGCGTACCACAGTTTTAAGAACCGCCAAAGTGCAGCCCGGCAAAACTGCTTTGCCCGCGGGTCGTTTCGGCCTACTCCTCCGCCCCTGCCGAATGTCTTGCAAGAGGTGGGAGCGCCCGCACTTGACCCCACCACAGACGACCTGCCGAGCGGCTAACAGTGGTGGTGCCCTGCGGGGTGGATAGGGGCGGGCGGGGCGGTTGGGGAATTAGAAATCGTGTCCAATTGTTTCCGCTTCTTCCTCCGTACGGATGCCGATGTAGATGCAGGGCAGCAACTAAAATTTAACATCCAGGTGGTCAAGCCGGACAACCGCGTCAGGAGCAGCGGAGTGTGACGTCACCTTGGTTTGCCGTGGATCGGGGCATCGCGTCTCTTACGTGTTGCACGGTTCGTTCTGCACGACCACAGTGCCACGCTGCTGGAGAGGCTTTAATTTTCCATTTGTGCATCAGGCATCCGTATCTGCTGCCATGGTTCGTGCGGCGGATGCGGTTTAGGGTGGACCATAGGGCTTCGTGTGCGATGAAACCCAGGGGATCTCGATTCAACGGCAAGTGTCGGGACACGGAATCGAACCGGCTGCTTCTGGGTTGCAAGTCCACGGCGCGCGCGACCATTGCGCCAACCGCGGCGCTATCAAGCGGCGAACGCGCGAGGCTGCAGCACACGCCGAATGACAAAGCCCACGGCGGCCTCGGCTGGCGGTGAGAGAGTTAGACAGATACCGCCACCCGGGGCCGCGGCGTCCCCCCTCGCTTTTGCGGCCGGCGGCTAATGTTAGGCTGAGTGAACCTTGGGGAGGCCCGCGGCTGGGTATGTAGGAAACCGGCGTAGAGCGTGGGAGAAAAATGTTCCGGCTCCTGTAACCGGAGTCGAACCGGGGACGGCGTCGACACACCGATGACGTGCAGCGGGACTTCACGACGCGGGCGAAAGCCCCACGTTTTCGCGCCTATTAGGGAATCGGACTCGGGTCGCCGGGTTCATGGCGCGGCGCGCTAAACGTTGCACCGCCGCTCCCCGCGGCAATGCAAACACACACACACACGTGAGCTCACGAGCAGGAATTAACACGAGTGACCAGAAGGGAGAGACATCCTTGACCGCAACCCGGGCATCTGTCATCAGCCTCCCGCCCCCGCCTCCGCATCCACACCAGATGGAAATGGGAAATGCCACCGGCGTAGCCAGGGAAAGGGCTTGTCGGACTACGTCGTCAAGAAACATCGCGGGGCGCACGGCAAGTGCGGAGCGCAGAGCGCAAACAAATTCCCTGTCGCCGGAGAGCAGCGTCCGGGGGCTCTGAGTGCTTCGGGACAAACAGAATTCTCATCCAAAGGGCTCGGAACCACTTTCGGTAAAGGCATCTAGATCGCGGGCGGGCTGATTGGTGGGTTCACTGGCTGGTTGGTGGGCTGACTGGTTGGTTTGTGGGCTGGCTGACTGGCTGACTGGTTGGTTTGTGGGCTGGCTGACTGGCTGACTGGTTGGTTTGTGGGCTGGCTGACTGGCTGGTTGGTTTGTGGGCTGACTGACTGACTGGTTGGTTTGTGGGCTGACTGACTGACTGACTGGCTGGTTTGTGGGCTGGCTGACTGACTGACTGGCTGGTTTGTGGGCTGGCTGACTGACTGACTGGCTGGTTTGTGGGCTGGCTGACTGACTGGTTGGTTTGTTGGCTGGCTGACAGCAGCAGCAGCAGCAGCAATCCCTTCCATTAGCCCTGAGCCCTTCGCAAAAAGCAGCGCGAGGTGTCCTCCGGACGGGCCTATAAATACGCGCGGCCTCTATTAACGCGCCACACGGAGTGCACCGCCCTCCCCGCCGCAGTGTAAATCCGGCGCGCTTAGCCCCCCGCCTGGCGGGGGAAGCCACAACACGGGGAAGATAAAAGCGAGAGGTGAGCTCCCCCGGCCCATTATTGCGAGCGGTTGTTTGTGCCTCCGAGTGTCCGCATCGTTACGCGCTCCGCTCAGAATAGCCGCGCCACCGACACACTTCCTCGGTGTTTTCCCCGCCGAGGAGGGAGATGAATGTCAGGTCTGAGCACCGGCGGGTTCGGTCCGCCGATTGCCTTCTATGGCTCTATGTGCAAGTCTATGGGTCTCTACGTAGGTCAATGGCCCCTCCATGTACGTTTATGGGTCTCTATGCAAGTCTATGGCTCCCTATGTAAGACTATGGGTCTCTATGCAAGTCTATGGCCCTGTATGTAAGTCTATGGCCCCTCTATGTAAGTCTATGGCCCTGTATGTAAGTCTATGGGTCATGAATGTTGGCCAATGCCCCCCAGCGATGGACCGGACATCCACATGTGTATGTGTGTGTGTGTTTGTTTCAGTGTGGCAGAGCGGTGGTGCAGTGGTGATGGTAGTTAATTGCTGTGCTGGCGATGGTAGCGGCGGTGGTGATGGTAGTGGTGGTTGTGGTGGCGATGGTGGTGGCGGCAGTGGTGGTGATGGTTGTGGTGGCTGTGGCGGCGGTGGTGGTGATGGTGGATTTAGTAGTGGTGGCTGTGGTGTTGGTGGCGGTGGTGGTGACGGTAGTGGTGGTTGTGGTGGCGATGGTGGTGGCGGAGGTGGTGGTGACGGTAGTGGTGGCCGTGGTGGTGGCCGTGGTGGAGCGCGTACCTTTGTACTGCGGGGTGAACTGGCGCATGTCCTGCGGCAGGCTCTGGTAGAAGCGGTGCTCGCGCGAGATGAGCGGCTTGCAGATGGTGTGCTCGTCGTAGCGCAGCATGCTCGTGTGGCCGCCCACCTGGTGCACAAACGGCTCCAGCTGGACGCCACGCCTGCCCGCTGCTGGGGGACCACACGGAGGGAGATGGAACCGAAAAGCCGGAGGTAGGCCGCGGTGGTAGCGGTGGCGGCGGTGGGAGTGGTGGGAGTGGCGGTAGTGGTGGTAACGGTGGTGGTGGTGGCGGTGGTAGTCATAGTGGTAACGGTGGTAGTGGTGGTGGCGGTTGGTAGTGGTGTTGGTGGTGGGAGGGGTGGTGGTGGTGGTGGCGGTGGTGGTGGCGATGGTAGTGGCAGTGGTAGCAGCGATGGTGGCGGTGGTAGTGGTGTTGGTAGTGGTGGTAGTGGTGGCCATGGTGGCGTTGGTAGTCGTGGTGGTAATGGTGGTAAAGGCACCGGTTGTTAGTGGTGTTGGCAGTGGCGGTAATGGCGGTAGTGGCGGTAGTGGTGTTGGCAGTGGCTGCAGTGGTGGTAGTGGCGGTAGTGGCGGTAGTGGCGGTAGTGGTGTTGGCAGTGGCGGTAGTGGCGGTAGTGGTGTTGGCAGTGGCGGTAGTGGCGGTAGTGGCGGTAGTGGTGTTGGCAGTGGCGGTAGTGGCGGTAGTGGCAGTAGTGGTGTTGGCAGTGGCGGTAGTGGCGGTAGTGGCGGTAGTGGTGTTGGCAGTGGCGGTAGTGGCGGTAGTGGCAGTAGTGGTGTTGGCAGTGGCGGTAGTGGCGGTAGTGGCGGTAGTGGTGTTGGCAGTGGTAGTGGTGGCGGTAGTGGTGGCGGTAGTGACAGTAGTGGCGGTAATGGCGGTAGTGGTGTTGGCAGTGGCGGTAGTGGCGCTAGTGGCGGTAGTGGCGGTAGTGGCGCTAGTGGCGGTAGTGGCGGTAGTGGCGGCCCACTCTCTCACCTGCCGGGCCGGGGACGAACGTGTCGAGGGCGAGGCGCGTGGCCGAGTCCCTGCTGCCCCTGCGCTCCATGCTCCGCAGGGGCTCCAGCATGCACATGTCTCTCCTCACCATGGGGCTGGGGCGGCACACGCTCGCTCCTGCACAGCCTCACGCCGCCCACCGCGCTCCGCTAAACGACAGCAGCAACAGCAACAACGACGTCAATGTCAACCGCAGCTGTGATGACAGCAACAGCGGCGGCAAGAGAGTTGTGCTTCAACTTTGGCGCTCAGCTGAGACGATGATAATTGTCTCAGGGTGCCACGGTGGCCAGGAGATGTTAACTACCTCGCCTGGTATACAGGAGGTCGTGGGTTCGATCCCGACCCTGACGCCTGCTGTATATTTGGAGTTTGCGTGTCTCTCTCTCTCATCATCATCACGGTGGCTAGGAGATGTTAACTACCTCGCCTGGTGTACAGGAGGTCGTGGGTTCGATCCCGACCCTGACGCCTGCTGTATATTTGGAGTTTGCGTGTCTCTCTCTCTCATCATCATCACGGTGGCTAGGAGATGTTAACTACCTCGCCTGGTATACAGGAGGTCGTGGGTTCGATCCCGACCCCTGACGCCTGCTGTTGCTGTATATTTGGAGTTTGCGTGTTTCTCTCTCTCTCGCTGTGGTCAAGTGGATTTTCTCCGGGTCCTCCGATTTTCCCCTCCACATTTAGAATCAGCGTGCATTTAGAGTATTTGGCTGCGAGAAATTTGCACGTGATAAGCCACTTCGTTGAGCTATCATTTGTGGCCAGGTCGCTTCTGAAAATAACGGTTAATACCAAAAATATAAATTGTATATTTTTAAGTGATTTGTGTACCTTTCTCCGCGCCCCTAACTGGACATCTGTGAAAAAGAGCTTCATAGCTCATCGGATTCCTCCTCCTCCTGCAGTATAAATAAATATTCTGATCCCGAATTGTTTTACAGCGAGTACAAGAAAACAAACAACGGATTTGGCATTGTGGCCGCTGTTGCCGTTACGGATTCAACCGCTGGATCTCAGCGGCGCCAGCTCAGCAGCTTGTTCCTCCGGGGCCCACCACCACCACCAGCACCACCCACGCCGGCCACCTCGCCGTGGCGCCCTACCCCAGCCAGGCGGCTGTCATCGGACCGTCAGAGCAAAGCACCTGCGCTTTGCAAAAATTACAGCAAATGCAAAGAATAAAAACCGAGTGCCTTAAAACTGACGCACGCCACAAGTAATAATCCGCAAACGGCGCACCTCTCCGCAGACGGGCGCGGTACGGCGCTGGAGGAGCGGGTACGGAGCCGGCGGTGTGGGCACGGCGCTTGTGGAGTGGCGGCGTTGGGTACGGCGGCGATCGGAGGCTTCGCGAGTCTCCTACGACGAGTCGCGTTTGCGTCCGTACGCCCCGTCGCCAGCGGGCTGTTCTCGCCAACGGTCCGTCCGCAATATCTGCCGACACAAAGCAAAACAAACAAAGGTCGTTTTACATCAAATACGGGGGGGTGACGTGGCAGTGGTGTGAACCATCCGCGCACCTGGACTTGCAAAAAACAGAATCGATCTCCCGCCAAACCGCATGTCCTCCCCGGCAGCGGTGTACACCGGCACACCGCAGCCAAGTCGATCGGCGTTGTCGCCGGTGGCGGGGTGAAGTGTGGGTACTCCCCCCCCACCTCATTCACGAGTAGGCAGCAAAACCCTCGACGGAGAGGCTCACGGCGGCCCGCCCTGGTCAGGGCCGCGCGTACGTCGGCAGGGGCGCGGGAAGGTACATTTCAGGGCTGCGCCTTTATTCTTTTTAGCGTCACCAACCGCGGTGTTTGTTAAACAAAGAAAAAAACAAAGCCACAACGAGGCGCGCACGTCCCCGTAACCCGACGGCGGAACGTTTCGGGGGTAAACAAGCGGCAGCCGGGCGCGCAGAAACGGGGGAGAGGACTCGGCAAGGTCGGGCACAACGACCCGCCGGTGCGAGAGACACGATAAATTATGAATCAGACTCTGGCGTCAAGCGACGGGGGGGGGGGGGGGGGGGGGGGGTTGCGAGCGCGTCCCGTCCGTACGAAGCTGGGCGTGGGAACGCAGCCGCGATCGGCGCGAGAGTTCATTTTGTTTTTTATATAACTTCTCCCCCCCACCCCTAATTTAATGTGGTGAGTGCGATCGCCGTTTGCGGCATCTTCGGGGAAACCTCGCAGAGCAGCCCGAACCTGCCCTCGCGTCGGAGAACGGCCCGCGGAAGCATATATCGCGGAGCCGACGCTGAGATCCATTCAAGTGACCTCTGGTGCACACCGCCCTGCATATGAAAGTGACGTTCGGCGCATGACACGAGTCAAAACCGATATTTACAATTCTGAGAACCAAATATATTGCGATGGGTTTAGTTTGATAAATACAGGTCATTAGTGGCCAGGCTTAGTCCATCAACTCACTACACTTGAGAGCCCGGTTTAACCACAGCTCTCGGTCGATGCGAGTCTCTGGGTCTCGATGTGAGCCAGTGGGCATTTAAGTAAATCTGTCTGTCTCGATGTAAGTCGATGGGTCTCTTTACGTGAGTCAGTGGTGACCACCAACTCCCTGCACTTGAGAAACCCGGTTTCAATGACAAGCAGCGGCTGAGGCCCGGATCTGAATGCAGGGACTTGCAGCTAGTTACTTTATGTACGCAATGTTGAACTTCTTTCGCACCGCGCGTAGCCAACCGAGCTAACCAGAGTGAGACCGTCAACCCAATGAACCTCAGAACACAGTTCCATCGCAGGCAGCTGGTTGCGTCGGAACGCAGGAGCTTATCGGTGCCAAACTCGGCGCTCTTCCATCCACCCGGCCACCGGCACTCGCAAGAGCGATTCAGAACACCATTGGAACCTCATTTGCCAGTAAAAAATGTGATAATTGTTTTTTTACCCTTCTATCTGGCAACAAAACTGACACCTTATTTACAAGGAGTCATGTTTGCATAGACCACAATACCTGCAGCCATAATGCAAACAAAAAATATAACTCTGATAATATATGCACTGTCCTTGAAGTTGATTGGTGAGGTTCCAATGGTGTAAATGCTTAACCCGAGCTCTCATACTCTGATGGTGCATTGTCTTTGAGTTGTGCGCCTTTTGGCGTCATCTGGTCCAACCCATGTGAGACTAGGCTCTAAGGAAAGCTGTCTCGGGTGTGGACCAATCAACTTCAAGGACAGTGAATATATTATCAGAGTTGTGTTTTTTGTTTGCATTATGGCTGCAGGTATTGTGGTCTATGCAAACATGACTCCTTGTAAAAAAGGTGTCAGTTTTGTTGCCAGATAGAAGGGTAAAAAAACAATTATCAGCGATTCAGAAATCGATCGTCAGCAAACTCTGCTCACGCCACCCGCCCAGACTTGCGCGAGCCCGGAGCAAAGGTGGGCAACACGGCGGTAAAAACATTCAAACCGTGTTACGAAACAATCGCTCGCAACGCAAGACTGAAACGGCAATAAATGTAGACTTGTTGTGGTCGTGGCTGCGGCGTTGTTGTGGTCACGGCTGCGGAATTGTTGCGGTTGCGGCGTTCTCGTGGCCGTGGTCGCGGTGTTGTTGTGGTTGGGGCATTGTTGTGGTCGCGGCGTTGTTGTGATTACGATGTTATTGTTGTTGTTGTGGGTTTGTTGTCGTGATGTTGCAACAAACACAATGGAAAAAAAAACGAGCAGAATCGGGCGACTGTGTTTTCATTGCCGGCGCAGTGAACAAGCGGTTGTGAAACGCGTTACGTTTCCACAACTTGACGCACGCGATTACGTCACTGTCATCATTCGTGCGTGCCAGTGTGCACGTGTGTGTGCATACGCATGTCTGTGGGAGTACAGGAGTACAGGTGTGTGTGTGTGTTTGCAGGTGTGTGTTGAGACAGTGGGTGGACACACAGCTGGTACAGCATCTGCCAGTCCATCTCTCAGTCGGTCAACCCGACGGCACCTCGGTCTGTCCCATGACCTCCTGCCAGCAGCGGTGAGCCCTCCACACACCACGTGATGGCCTCAACGTGCACCTAGGCTGGCACACGCACTATGCCGATGGTCCAGTGCCTGTGCCAGGCATAGTGGTGAATGGCATCTACACCACTCCTTCATGTCCCGTCACGACCTTAACAGGCGCTCGCAAACAGCACCTGCCCCATTGGTCTGTGGGGGTTTTTTTCGTTTGTTCGTAACACAGTTGCCGAGAGCAAAGGGCCAGAGGCCAAAGAACGTCGAGCGGTCAGCAACAAACAGCACTATCAACGTTGGAACAGACAAAAGTGTAACACGCTTGACCTTGGGCAGAGATTATACGACGATGGGAAGAAGAGAATTCTCAGGTGAAACAGTGCAAGGGAAGAAGCAGGGTGAGAAGGTAGCTGACCTGTAGTGTGGCGAGTGAGTGAGTAGGTGAGTGCCTGGGTGAGTGAGTTTGTGAGTGAAGTGAATCAGTGAGAGCCGGATCATCAATCACTCTGACTGGGTGAGTGACTGAGTGAGGTAGCAGCTGGCTGATCCACCACTGAAGCAGCAGCAGCAGCAGTAGCAGCAGGAGTCCAACTTCAGCTGAATTTGTGCAGCGTTGCAGGAGTGAAAACCGTTTGGACATTCATGAAGTCATTGTATGACAGCTCACATGAAAAATAATAGGGGTTTTTTACCCTTTTTTCTGGCAACAAAATTGACACCTTTTTACGAGGAATCATGTTTGACATTAACCACAATACCTGCGGTCAGAATGCAAACAAAAAACACACTGATAATGTATGCATTGTCCTTGAAATTGATTGGTCCACACCAGAGACAGCTTTTCTTAGAGCCTAGTCTCACATGGTGTTGGACCAGATGACGCCAAAAGGCGCACAATTCAAAGACAATGCACCATCAGAGTATGAGAGCTCAGGGTAAGCATTTACACCATTGGAACCTTCTTTGCCAGTAGCAAAATATGATAATTGTTTTTTTACCCTTTTATCTGGCAACAAAACTGACACCTTTTTTACAAGGAGTCATGTTTGCATTGACCACAATACCTGCGGTGAGAATGCAAACAAAAAACACACTGATAATGTATGCACTGTCCTTTAAATTGATTGGCCCACACCAGAGACAGCTTTTCTTAGAGCCCAGTCTCACACGGAGTTCGACCAGAAGACGCCAAAAGGCGCACAACTCAAAGACAACGCACCATCAGAGTAATGAGGGCTCAGGGTAAGCATTTACATCATGAGGGCTCCATTGCCAGTAGCAAAATATAATACGTTTTTTTTTAATATGATGATGATGAAGCTCACACGAGATTGCTGTGCCAAGCACATTAATGTTTTTTTTTTAACGATGGATAGGAATATAATTTGTCTTATGTAACAATCTGGAAGATACACAGCAGCCCTTTGTCCTTGTACTCCACACCGATGACGTAAGCACGAGTTTTGAAATAATGATGCATTGGGGCGCATTCACGTACACAGCAATAATTATTAGGATTATAATATTACGATGATTGCACTTGTTTACTCTGGCACAAGCCCTCGCTGAGCCTCAAGGCCCTTTTTGCAGGAGGGTCTTGCCAAGTTTTTTAGGGTAGGGGGGGAGGGTGCGAGTGGTGGGGGAGCGATGTTGTTGCTGATGCTGCGAATGACTTTCAAATTGAGCAATTTCCAGGAACGTTTTTTTTCTTGCCAGAATTGGCATGTTTTGGTCAAAACCGGTCACACTGTGCGGTTCGGATTTTCAGCTAGGAGAGGAAACTGGAAATATCCGGAGGAAACCCATGCATAACAGGGGGAGAACATACAAACTCCACTCACTCACACTCACTCTGCAGAACATGGGGAGATCATACAAACTCCACTCACTCTACAGAACAGAAGGAGAGCATACAAACTCCGCTCACTCACGCTCACTCTGCAGAACAGGAGGAAATCATACAAATTCCACTCACTCTACAGAACAGAAGGAGAGCATACAAACTCCACTCACTCACACTCACTACAGAACAGGGGGAAATCATACAAACTCCACTCACTCACGCTCACTCTACAGAACATGGGGAGAACATACAAACTCCACTCATTCACACTCACTCTGCAGAATAGGGGGAGATCATACAAACTCCACTCACTCACACTCACTCTACAGAACAGGGGGAGATCATACAAACTCCACTCACTCACGCTCACTCTACAGAACGGGGGGAGATCATACAAACTCCACTCACTCACACTCACTCTACAGAACAGGGGGAGATCATACAAACTCCACTCACTCACGCTCACTCTACAGAACATGGGGAGATCATACAAACTCCACTCACTCACGCTCACTCTACAGAACGGGGGGAGAATGTACCAACTCCACTCACTCACACTCCCTCTACAGAACATGGGGAGATCATACAAACTCCACTCACTCATACTCACTCTACAGAACATGGGGAAATCATACAAACTCCACTCACTCACACTCACTCTACAGAACATGGGGAGATCATACAAACTCCACTCACTCACGCTCACTCTACAGAACATGGGGAGATCATACAAACTCCACTCACTCACGCTCACTCTACAGAACATGGGGAGATCATACAAACTCCACTCACTCACACTCACTCTACAGAACATGGGGAGATCATACAAACTCCACTCACTCACGCTCACTCTACAGAACATGGGGAGATCATACAAACTCCACTCACTCACGCTCACTCTACAGAACATGGGGAGATCATACAAACTCCACTCACTCATGCTCACTCTACAGAACAGGGGGAGATCATACAAACTCCACTCACTCACGCTCACTCTACAGAACAGGGGGAGATCATACAAACTCCACTCACTCACGCTCACTCTACAGAACAGGGGGAGATCATACAAACTCCACTCACTCACGCTCACTCTACAGAATATACAATCAGCAGACAGAAAGACGCCCGCGCCGGACATCGAACCCAGGCACCTTCTTGCTGCAAGGCAGCACCAGTGTTTACCATTAAGTGACAACAACAACAACAACAAATTCGAGAGCCGGCAGATGTTCATGCGCGGTGACAGCAGAGAAAAATGTGCCTCTTACCTAACGCTCAGACTGCCGCCGCCACTACCACGTTACGTAACACGCTCGCGATGGAGCAATTACTGCGATCACATCCGCAACGCCGATTTGCCCTCTGCAGCCGATCACGCTGTGGGCAAGGCCGCTAGCGGTTACGCGGGGGGTAAGGGGTGGGGGAGGAGGTTAAATCATGCCCGGCTCGCTGGGTGATTCAAAACAATGAAACGTGCCGCGGACGGAAATTCCGCGGGCCTGGCATCAGGGTCGGGATTGAGCCCACGACCTCCTGCGTACCAGGCGAGGTAGTTAACATCACGCAAACGTGGCGCCCCTAAAGAAACTCACAGACAGAGAGATACAATGATGGCCTCACTGACTGACAGACACAGATACCGATGGACTTGCCAAGTGACGAAGATTGATAGACCAGCCGACAGACAGATGGACAGGTAAAAAATTAACCCGTAAAAACAAAGTTTTTCACTATAAATCCTTTATATGCGTGGCATCGGTTTTTTTTTATTATTCATTTCTGTTTTTCTTGAGTAAGAGTTTCATTTTTATCACATTGTTATTTTAAATTAAATACTAGCTGTACTACCCGGCTTCGCCCGGGACTTGTATCCACCACGCCCGGCCGCCTTTGTCTCCCCAGTGGCGATGTTAATACGCCACACCAGTTACTCGTTTGAGGCTGAGTCGACCTAGGGGAGGTTCAAATAATCGTCACCGGTGGTGGCCGTGAGCGGGAATGGAACTCGGTTCGCCGGGTTTGTAGCGCAGCGTAGCGTTAACCACTACACCCACCGCTCCTCACACACCACACACGCACAGACACACACACAGACACACACACAGACACACGCAGACACACACAGACAGACACACACACACAGACACACAGACAGCACGCTAACCACTACACTACCGCTCCCCACACACCACACACGCACACACACAGACACACACACAGACACACACACACACAGACACAGACAGCACGCTAAGCACTACACTACCGTTCCCCCTATACAACACACGCGCGCGCGTCCATAGGTACACATACACGCGCTTGCTGCAAACACACACGACTTTCAGGGTGCGTAAGGCAGTAAACGACTGAAAAAAGAAAGCGGCAATGCTGCGCGAGGAACGCCTTAGACCTGCAAACACATTTGTGTAATGCGAGCGTAAACACACAAACACATACAAACACATACACACACATACATACACACACATACACACAAACACATACACACACATACATACACACAGACATACACATACACACAAACACACACATACATACACACAAAAACATAGACAATACACACACACACATACATGCAGACACACAGACAGACACATAACACACATACATACACGCAGATACATACACAGAAACACATACACACAATACATAGACACACACATACATACACACAAACACATCCACAGACGTACATACACACATACATACAGACACGCAGACATACACATAAACACATACAAAAAAACGCACGTACATACACACACACATACATACACACAAACACATACACACACATACACACGCATACATACACACAGACATACACACAAACACACACATACATACACAGAAACACATACACACACGTACATAGACACATACATTCAGACACACAGACATACACATAAACACGTACAAAAAAACCCACATACATACACACACATACATACACACAAACACATACACACACATACATACACACATACATACAGACGCACAGACATACACATAAACACATACACACATAGACATGACCCAGCTTTGCCCGGGACTTGGATCCAGCACGGCCGGCCGCCTTTGTCTCCCCAGTGGCGATGTTAATACGCCACACCAGTTACTCGTTTTGAGGCTGAGTTCCTCCCTCGCCACTCTCCCTCCCTCGCCACTCTGCCTCCCTCACCACTCTGTAGAGGACGTGAAATTTGTATGAATTTACCTCAGAGTGGCGTGGTGGGTGTCGAGGCCTAGCACCGTGCAGAGCCTCCCGCCTCGCCTGATTTTCCCACCCGGCGAACGCTGGGTACGGGTGGCGTTCCTTCCCCCCGCCCCTAGCGCTCGAACATTACTGTGAAATGGCTATTATTTAATTATTTACGAAGCCTATGAAAGTGGCGAAGGCGTGGCTAGCCGTTGGCAGGGGCAACCGCCGTCCAATGAAAGTGCAGCCCTTGGCGAAGGCGTCGCTAGCCGTTGCCAGGTCCAATGAAAGCGGCGAAGGCGTCGCTAGCCGTTGCCAGGGGCAACCGCCGTCCAATGAAAGTGCGTATGGTCCGAAATCCACACACACACACACAGACAGACATTCACGATTTTATATATATAGATGAAAAAAAATTCCTAAAAAGTGTCAAATTTTAGGAAAAAAATTTTTCACGAAAATAAATTGTCACGCACAACGAGTCTGTGTGCAAAATGTCAGCTCGATTGGATCACGGGAAGTGGGTTAAAAAACGACCGAAAAATTTGCACGGTCATAAGCGCGCAAGCAAGCAAGCAAGTGAACTTAATATAAAGGATTTAAAAATTAAAGGGCTGACCGACCGACCGATCAGCCCATGCGCGCGGATGAGTCGGATTGTCGCATCGCCGGTGACTTGGGGAAGGCAGCATTCGTCCAGGTGTGGATAGAACATGACTACCGCCGCCGACGCTGACGATGTTGTCAGTGACGACGCACCACCTGTCCACTCGATCGTCTCGGTGGGCCCTCCGTCTGCTTTTAAAATACGAATAAAACCCAAGGCAAACGAAAGCCGCTAAAAGAGAAAGAAACCTGTCACACCACTGGAACCTCCTTTGCCAGTAGCAAAATGTGATGCTTGGTTTTTTACCCTTTTATCTGGCAAAAAAAAGGTGTCAGTTTTGTTGCCAGATAAAAGGGTAAAAAAACAATTATCATATTTTCTACAGGCAAAGGAGGTTCCAATGGTGTAAATGCTTACCCTGAGCTCTCATACTCTGATGGTGCATTGTCTTTGAGTTGTGCGCCTTTTGGCGTCATCTGGTCCAACACCATGTGAGACTAGGCTCTAAGAAAAGCTGTCTTGGGTGTGGACCAATCAACTTCAAGGACAGTGCATACATTATCAGAGTTGTGTTTTTTGTTTGCATTCCTACCGCAGGTATTGTGGTCTATGCAAACATGACTCTTTGTAAAAAAGGTGTCAGTTTTGTTGCCAGATAAAAGGGTAAAAAAACAATTATCATATTTTCTACAGGCAAAGGAGGTTCCAATGGTGTAAATGCTTACCCTGAGCTCTCATACTCTGATGGTGCATTGTCTTTGAGTTGTGCGCCTTTTGGCGTCATCTGGTCCAACACCATGTGAGACTAGGCTCTAAGAAAAGCTGTCTTGGGTGTGGACCAATCAACTTCAAGGACAGTGCATACATTATCAGAGTTGTGTTTTTTGTTTGCATTCCTACCGCAGGTATTGTGGTCTATGCAAACATGACTCTTTGTAAAAAAGGTGTCAGTTTTGTTGCCAGATAAAAGGGTAAAAAAACAATTATCATATTTTGCTACTGGAAAATAAGGTTCCAATGGTGTAGATGCTTACCCCGAGCTCTCATACTCTGATGGTGCATTGTCTTTGAGTTGTGCGCCTTTTGGCGTCATCTGGTCCAACACCATGTGAGACTAGGCTCTAAGAAAAGCTGTCTTGGGTGTGGACCAATCAACTTCAAGGACAGTGCATACATTATCAGAGTTGTGTTTTTTGTTTGCATTCCTACCGCAGGTATTGTGGTCTATGCAAACATGACTCCTTGTAAAAAAGGTGTCAGTTTTGTTGCCAGATAAAAGGGTAAAAAAACAATTATCATATTTTGCTACTGGAAAATAAGGTTCCAATGGTGTAGATGCTTACCCCGAGCTCTCATACTCTGATGGTGCATTGTCTTTGAGTTGTGCGCCTTTTGGCGTCATCTGGTCCAACACCATGTGAGACTAGGCTCTAAGAAAAGCTGTCTTGGGTGTAGACCAATCAACTTCAAGGACAGTGCATACATGATCAGAGTTGTGTTTTTTTTGCATTCCTACCGCAGGTATTGTGGTCTATGCAAACATGACTCCTTGTAAAAAAGGTGTCAGTTTTGTTGCCAGATAAAAGGGTAAAAAAACAATTATCATATTTTCTACAGGCAAAGGAGGTTCCAATGGTGTAAATGCTTACCCCGAGCTCTCATACTCTGATGGTGCATTGTCTTTGAGTTGTGCGCCTTTTGGCGTCATCTGGTCCAACACCATGTGAGACTAGGCTCTAAGAAAAGCTGTCTTGGGTGTGGACCAATCAACTTCAAGGACAGTGCATACATTATCAGAGTTGTGTTTTTGTTTGCATTCCTACCGCAGGTATTGTGGTCTATGCAAACATGACTCCTTGTAAAAAAGGTGTCAGTTTTGTTGCCAGATAAAAGGGTAAAAAAACAATTATCATATTTTGCTACTGGAAAATAAGGTTCCAATGGTGTAGATGCTTACCCCGAGCTCTCATACTCTGATAGTGCATTGTCTTTGAGTTGTGCGCCTTTTGGCGTCATCTGGTCCAACACCATGTGAGACTAGGCTCTAAGAAAAGCTGTCTTGGGTGTGGTCCAATCAATTTCAAGGACAGTGCATACATTATCAGAGTTGTGTTTTTTTTTGCATTCCGACCGCAGGTATTTTGGTTAATGCAAACATGACTCCTTGTAAAAAAAAAGGTGTCAGTTTTGTTGCCAGATAAAAACGTAAAAAAACAATTATCAAACCTGTCACACTTACCCGTGGCAGCGCCGTTTAGTTTAGTAAGCCCCCCTCCGACTCCGATTCCGGTCTCATGAGGTGGCAATCTGTGACTCGGGCAATGCTAAAAATAGACGCTTTTAAAATTTTTGGATAATACCCCAGTGCCGATGTCAAAAAATACCTCTCGTAAGGCTAGGATTTGCAAGAGAGACGTGTCGGGCGACGCGCGAGTGGCTCTGTGAGACTCTGCGATGAGCCAGACAGCTCGAAACTAAACAACTTTTTATTTTATTTGACCAAGTAAAGCCCACTTAGCAAAATAACTTTTTTTTCAGAAGCGACCTGACTATCGCAAATGATAGCTCAACGAAGTGGCGATTCACGTGGAAATTGATAGCAGCCAAAATACTCTAAACCCGTGTTGATTCAAAATGTGGAAGGGAAAAACCGGAGTACCTGGAGAAAAATCCACACGGAGGAAACTGGCAAACATTGATCAAAAGCGTGGCTTTGGCCATGGAAACAACTGCGACGAGCACGCTTGGCTACGTGCGGTGCGAAAGAAGTTCAACATACGTACGTAGAAACAAACACAGAAAACGAACGATTAATCAAACGAAGCAATGCACCTGTTACGCCCCCGACAAACGGAGAGAAACGTCGTTGTTGGACATCCAGGAGACTTCACGGACTCCGGGAACCCTGGACACGCACAACCACGAGCGTAACGACACCCTGGGATAAAACGCCGGGGCTACATCCCGACCTGGTCGGGTTCACCCGCTTCCCACAACCCAGCACAGCGGCTGACACGTCCGTTGGTTGTCAAAGGATCTGCGCGGAGTTCCGACCGTGGCCAAACGAGTCGCCAGCAAGGGAGATGTTGCGTCGTTGTCACCGCAATCAAGTCCGACGACACGTCGACAGACAATGACCAAACACGAAAACTTCGCAAAGCGGCTAATCCTCGAGACTACTGAAATCTCAACGCCGCGCGGTTTAAACAAAAGCTAGCTTTTAACATCTGTACCGTAATCACAACGCTACCACACTGCCGCTCCCCACCATAAACACAATCACACAAACACACAGACACGCAGACACGCAGACACACAGACACACAAACACACAAACACACAGACACACAGACACACGAACACACAGACACACAGACACAAACACACAGACACACAGACACACAGACACACGAACACACAGACACACAAACACACAGACACACAGACACACAGACACAAACACACAGACACACGAACACACAAAAACATAGACACACGAACACACGAACACACAGACACGCACACACGCACACACACGTACACATCATTAACAGCACGACCACACAGACACAGACACACAAACACGCAGACACACAAACACACAGACACAAACACGCAGACACACAAACACACAGACACACAGACACACGAACACACAGACACACGAACACACAAACACACAGACACACAAACACACAGACACACAAACACACAGACACACAAACACACAGACACACAGACACAAACACACAGACACACAGACACACGAACACACAAACACACACACACACGAACACACAGACACACGAACACACAGACACACAAACACACAAACACACAGACACACAGACACAAACACACAGACACACGAACACACAAAAACATAGACACACAAACACACGAACACACAGACACGCACACACGCACAGACACGCACACACGCACACACACGCACACATCATTAACAGCACGACCACAAAGCCGGGGTCAGACGTAGCGGTCAGCAGCTTCTTCTTCTTCTTCGTCGTTGACGCCAAAGCGTTGGCAGCGTCACCGCGCCGCGGGGGTTGCCAACCCACCCAGGGGGCGGCCGCACGGGTTCGAACCGGCGGCAACGCAGAACGAACCACGGACACGCGCGCGCCCTCCCTGCGGGCTCTGCGACGTCTCCCCACACCGTCTCCCCCAGCATCTCCCTCCTACCATCTCCCTCCTACCATCTCCCACACCGTAGCCATCCTCCAAACCTCTCCGACGAACAACCCCCCCCCTCCACAAACCAAACAACAATGAACGCCGTCCGAATCTCGGCGATAAACAACACGCGCGGAAAAAAACAGGGAACGCGTTGCGCACGCGAGCCTCACCGGGTGCTGCAGGAGTTCTAATCGATGGGGGGCCCCCCGGTACGGGCGATCGCTGTAGGTAAATCAAAACAAAGCGGGCTGCAGGGGTAGGGTGGAGCGGGCTGAGGGGTGCCAGTGAAGTCAAAACGAACTCAGCCTCCGCTGCCTACGCTCGTTCCGTGTGGTGGCGTGGGGAACGAGTGGCGTGGAGGGCGAATCGCGTCCGTGTGAGAGCGTGAGAGGGATAGGGGGGGGGGCGTCAGAGGGAGAGCGTGTGGTGGTGGGGGGGGGGGTAGAGAGAGGGGGTAGAGAGAGAGAGGGAATGGGTAAGGAGAGCAGAGCGTGAAATCTTTTGTGAAATCTTTCATTTAAAACGGCGGGGGGGGGGGGTTTACATAAAGATTTTTAAAAACGAAATGATGAACCAAGCAAAGTGCTGACTACACCGAGCATGAGAGAGAGAGAGGGAGGGGGAGAAGAGAGGGAGATTTGGAGAGACGGCGAGCGATGCGAGGGGGGGACGTCATAGACCGACATGCGCTCAAAATAGCTCCCAGCCACCGTCTCTCCTCTGTCCCTCTCTCTCCCTCCCTGTCCCCACTCCCTCCCAGTGTTGTTCCACTCTTCACCCCCCCCATCCTCCTCCTCCCCTCCTACACATGCCCCCCACCACCACCACCACCGCCCCAGCTCGCTAATTCTAACTCTTTACCGGTGACAATTAGCGTTAGCGTGGGGGGGTACCCCGCTGCCCTGTGACCTCTCGCCCAATGTCGCACCGCGGCCGTGCATGCTCCTCGCCGTGGCCTGTGCACTGCAAGTCGCCGACTAACATGGTACAGCGACGCAGCGACCGGGAGAATACGCAAGTGAGATTGAAGCCCTGGGGAGGACCCAAAGGCTTACCTATAGAGAGCCTCGTAGACTTAGAGACCAAATAGACTTGCATAAGAGACCCGTAAACATAGAGACCCACGGACTTAAATAGAGACACATAGACTTACATATATACCCACTTACTTACACAGAGACCCATAGACTTACATAGACACCCATAGACATAAATAGAGACCCGTAGACTTACACAACAGACTCATAGCCTTGCACAGAGGTCCATAGACTTACACAAGAGAGCCATAAACTAAGAGCAGGCCTTAATTCCAGCCGGCTCTGTCCTGATCAGGCCACCCGTGCAGCAATAGATGTCCACACCACCGGCCACACCGCAGTCAGCCTGGCCACACCACATTCAGCCCACCCACTCGCTACGCGGCCTCACCACTACCACTGCTCATCTGCCACCTTACTCCGGCCGACTGGCGTCTCGTCTCCCACGGAACGCCGCGCGTGGGTTTTTTTTTTCACGTATCGCGGGGGAATCCCATTGCGTCAGGCGGACGCCGTAGGACCACGACATCCCATTTACATCGAGATCCTACGGACTTATATTGAGCACCCGCAGACTTACATCGAAACCCACACAACGTACGACACACACTGCGCGCACGCGTTCGCTCGAGAGGACTATGGCTCCGTTCCGATGTGTCCTACGGCCGTGCCGCGTGTCGTTCGGCACGGTGTCCGACGTTCCGCTACGCGTGCTGGGAGCTTCTTCGGGAGCCGAATGCTCCACTTCTGCGCACCCTCTGTGCCTGCACGGCACGACCGTAAAATAATAAACCCTACTCGGCAGCAGCGGCAAGATCACCGTTACAATTCAAAAAGTACTGAACGTTCCTTGGATGTCCCAAGCTCGAGACGATATTTGGCCAAAACGCAACGTCAACAGGCGAAGCCGCTTATTAACCTGCGCCGCGTTCCAACTTAAAAAAAAAACAACGACTCATCGCGTTTTTAATTCCCAAACTTGCTTTTACGAGTTATCGTCTTACGCTGTCCGACCGTGTGTTAGCGTGCGTGCGTGCGTGCGCGCGCGTGTGTGTATATATATACGCTATATATATAGTAAACAGGTTTTGGCTGTTCCCTCCGTAACCGTAAATCGTAGCGCAAAGAGGACATACTCACATGCCCGCGAGCCGAACTTCGTTGTGAGCCGCGGGCCGGCGCAATAAAAGTGTCCCCTGCCGCGGTCGACCGCAGGCTTGCCGATGCGCGTTCGCCGCGACGCGTCACCGGGGAAGGGCGCGCGCGTGCGTGCGCGTGTGTGTGTGTACGACACGCGCGTGTGTGTGTGTACGACACGCGCACGCGCTCGAACACGCGCGCGCGCGCGTGAGCGGTGAGCGGTGGGAGAAACATAAACAGGAGCGCGACGCGCACGGGACACACCTCCAACACGCGACTTCGGATCAACGCGCGCGCATGCGCGTGCACCCACGCGCAACGAAAGCGAGCCGGGCAGCCCGAGGCATAAGGCGAGCCTCACTGCTGCTGTTGTGTGTGTGTTGAACTTCTTTCGCGCCGTACGTAGCCAAACCGCGCTAATCGGGGGGTGCGCGCGGCGGGGGGGATGACAACAATCTCAACACAAAAAGCAGTTCTAAAGAAATGAGTGTTTCAATCTCGATGATTTAACAGTGCGCAGCTCCCAGCGGGGGCTTCCTCATATCGGAAGGAAGAAGGAAAGCGAATTAAAAGTTGCAGAAGTTCCATCACAGGACGAGCCGCCAAGTCGCGTAGGCCGCGAGCTCACGTGCGTTGCCCACCCCATGCCGAACGAATCGCAACGAACAATTCATGGAAGTTTGTTGAGGGCATCTTTCGCATTTGGCTCCTTGAGATCGGGTCCGCTGCACTCGGGCACCGATTACAATGTCACCCTCATCGCCACCCCCCTCCCCACGCCAACCCCCGCACCTCCGATTAGCGTGGTCGGCTACGTACGGTGCGATAGAAGTCCAACGTACACACACGCACAAACGCGCACACACGTAACCTTGCGTAACGGCAGCAGTGGCCAAAACGCCGCGCAGCGCGATCAGGGAGCCTTGATGATGAACACGCGAGCAAGGGGAGCCAGGCAGACGCATCCACGGGGACCTCCGATTAGCCGGGTCTGCGACGCACGGCGCGGAACAAGCTCACCGTACTCACCGTACACAGAACAACAAGCTCACCGTACACACCGTACGCACCGTACACAGAAGGCGCACGAGCGCGCCAGGATGAGGGCAATGCCCGCCGCTAATCGCGATGGAATGCGCGAGACCGCCCATATGTGGGCATTCGCATCGGGCGCGCTGCGTGTTGCGTTTTCGCAGCGGTGGGGCGGCCGGGTTGGCTCAGGGGTCAGGGGATAAGAAGCCTGGGTTCGAGTCCGGGTTTCAGACGCTGCCCGCGACTGACGCGGGTTTCCGTGCGTACCGAGTTGACAATAACCAACAACAACAACAATGCGTAAAATCTTGGTTTTACACTGCAGGTTTAATAAATTGCCATACGGCAGGGTCATTCGAAGGGGTCTCGGAGGTAGCTCTGTAATATCTACTTCCAATTCGTTGCACGGCGAGACGTCAAGAGCACAATCTCAGCGGCGCCGCGGTGGCGAGATGTTAACCCCCTCGCCTGGTGTGCAGGAGGTCGTGATCCCAACCCTGAGTTGGAGTTTGCATGTTCTCGCAGTGGACGGACGGATTTTTCTCTGGGTCCTCGGGTTTTCTCCCTCCACATTTAGAACCAACGTGCGTTTATTTGGCTGCTGTACATTTCCACGTGGTGATAAGCCACTTCGTTGAGCTGTCGTTTGTGGCCAGGTCGCTTCCGGCTCAGTGGGCCTTGCCTGATCAAATAAAAAAATCGTTTTCGGTTGAGGCAATAAAACTTCGGGAACAAGACATATAATAAATTCCCCACACCTGCATTGCAAGACTGACAGCGAGAACCCTATACAATGTTCAACAAATTTCGATTTAAAGCTTTCGTGACTGCAGGGATTCATCTTCTTGGTTCTTTTGATAAAGTCACGTAGAAGGGAAATAATAAAATAATACAAATAAAACATGATGCTGCTTATCCGGCATAATGCACGGGCATATGACTTTGAAACCCCCCGCCCACCTCCTACGCATTTCACAAGTTGTACTAATCCCATATCTGAATTTCCCATAAATATGCTAAATTCCTCTTGATATGCAAATTATTTTGTCAAGGCGCTCTTCCCCCTCCAACCCAGCTTAAATATACGCTCCAAGCCTGGGGTGTTTCATTCAGACGCTGTCTTCTCGACAGACCTGTTCTTCACCTGAGGACGGCTGCTTGCGTTGTGGCCGAAACGTCGTGAGAATTATTTTATTATGTTTTATTTTTATTATTTTATTATGTTCCTTCTACGTGACTTTACCGAAAGAACCAAGAAGAACGTTCAACAAGGCGCAGTGCATTTATCCAGGATAAGCCACACCGAGACTCAAGGTTCTTGGGATTTTGGAAGTTTCACACATCTCAAGGTGATCCACTCACCCTCGTCTCCACACCCCAGGATCGGAGGCTTGCCCCTACACGGCCTGCTCATTGCGACACTCAGTGCCGGATTAAGATAGTGCGGGGCCTGTAGTATATGTTATAAAGGGGCCCTAAATTGAAAAAAATATTAAACACACACATTTTTTACTTGCATAGTAAAGTAATTGTATTTTTTCATTTGCTATACAGCCAGATAATACGACAAATCGCTAAGCTTAAACACCCAGTCGTTCATAAAAGTTGAAGGCGGTATAGTACTATAGTAATAGAGCAAGTGCAGAATCACTGAACCGGAATTGACAGCTTGAATGCGTTTAGCGCGGGGCCCTTGAAAGTGCAGGGTCTGTAGCATATGGAGCTAATTTTGCTACGAGGATAATCCGGCACTGACGACACTCACCGCCACGGCATCCCCAATCCGGTAGTGCCTGTCAATTACCTTAGAATGTCAGTAATTGAACTGGAGCCTAATTCAAAGGGCACATCTTTCACAGTGGATAAAGTTTCACTGGCATTAATTTTCACATCCAATCACCCACGTGTTTAAATATACCCGAAATAGACAGGCCTAAAAAAAAAAATCTAGCAGGGTGAACCACATTTATGTTGAACTTCTTCCGCCCCGTACATAGCCAACTTTGCTTCAATCGGAGGTGCAGGGGACGTACAACAAACTAAACAGTTATAAAGAAATGAGTTTTCAATCGAGATGATTTAAAAGTGCATTGCTCCAGTGGCTTTCTAATATCGGAAGGAAGAGCGTTCCAGACGGCCGCAGAAGCGCATCTGAAAGCGCCGGGGCTGTGCGGTGACCGCCGCTGTTCGATGGTTAGCCCACAAGCCACCGCTGTGAGGATGACCGGAGCTCGCTGTCTTCTATTCTGCACGACTGACCGTGGTCTAGGCGTTATTAGACGCACGAGGCAATAAGACGCACCCCAAACTTGTGCCCAGAGTTAATAGAGTTATACAAATCTGGTCACACACACACCGGCAAAAGACTAAGATCCCCCCAGTAGAGCCTTAACGAGCACCTATGAAGGGTGAGTGGGCCAGCACCACGCCCGGTCGCCTTTGTCTTCTCTGTGGCAATGTTTACACATCGCACTAGGTAGTAATGTTGAGGCTAAGTCGACCTAGAGGAGGCCCAGGACCGGTTTAGATACTCGTCACTGGTGTAGGCCGTGAGCGGGGAATTGAACTTGGGTCAATGGGTTTGTAGCGGCAGACCAACACACACTAACGCACACTAACACTAATACACACTCACTAAAACACACTAACACACACACAAAGACACACGCACGCGCAGCAGAGCGGATTATACAACACACGGCCAACGTTCTTGAATTACAGGGGTGAAAAGTGCGATCTTCTAATCCGGCGAAGACAGTAACACTAGCAATGCCTTACCAGTGTGTGCGTTGCACCGACCCTACAGGTAACAGTGAAACCAAGACTTACCTGTGCGTGCGTGTGTGTGTATGGGGAGCGGCGATGCAACGCTTAGCTAAGAACCCGGTGGCCCAGGTTCGATTCCCACTCACGGCGAACACCAGTGACGATTATTATCTGAACCGGTCCTGGGCCTCTCCTAGGTCGACTCGGCCTCAAATGAGTACCTGATGTGATAATATCGCCACATTAGAGACAAAGGCGGCCGGGACGTGGTGCTGACCACCCACCCCCACGTGTGCCATCCCGACCTTCATAGGTGCTACTTGCTAACAGCACTTGCCAACAGTATGTTTAGGCTGTACGGGAGATCTTTGTCTTTGTTTTTATATGTAAGCAATTTAACACGTGTCAGTGTTTGTGTAAGCCCATCCACGCGCCCCTCGTGACAACCTCGTTGCCCTTCAAAGACTTCTGTTTGTCCGTCCGTCCGTCTGTCCGCCTGTCCGTGTGTTGAGGCTGCTCCCAACAAAACCACCAAGGGGAGCCAAAACGACGCGGGGGGGGGGGGGGGGGGGAAGGTCCGTTGCGATCCAGAGAATGCGGCGGTCGCTTCACTTTATACGGACAGCGGCGTTCACGCTCGCTAACTATACGGCCACGGAATAATAGCTAATTGTCAATTGCGACATCCATCGCAATGGCGAAAGGGCCCTTGTTCATTATAAAACTTTTAAACGCTTTTTTTTTTATTTGACCACGTAAGGCCCCACTGAGCTATACGCAGCTCTTTTTCAGAAGCGGCCTGTCCACAAAGGAGAGCTCAACGAAGTGGCTGACCACGTGGACATTTATATAATACTCTGAACGCACAACGTGATCGAACCCACGACCTCCTGTAAACCAAGCGAGGTAAACGACGTGGAAAAGTCCATCATCGATGAATAGGAGCCAAATACTCGAAACGTGTGATGTTGATTCTAAATGTGGAGGGGAAAATCGAAGGACCCACAAACAAACATTTCCACGCGATTCACGCGGACCGAGACACGCAAACTCCAAATATACCGCAGGCATCAGGATCGGGGATCGAACCCACGCCCTCCTGCACACCAGGTGAGGTAGTTAACATCTCCTAGCCACCGTGGTCGCCATCCGCTGGTGAAACACCGCGGCGTTCACGATCCGAGGGGTGGCAGCGGCCGAGCCGAGCGGCAATCACGCGCTCGTGTCAGGTGAGTGGAAAGATTGAGACACTTGGCCGTAAACCAGCATATATTTATCTGCGCCCACTGTCGCCGCTGTGCCCGGGCGCATGGAGCGTGACCTAGAAATCAGAATAAGCCCGCGAAGGGATTGTATATATGCCGCGGCTGTTTTTAATTCGCCCCCTCCCGGCGTCGTGACACGAAGACGCCGGACGACTCCGCCGCGGAGGTCACGCCGGCGAGCGTGGTGCGGCGCGGTGTTGCGGCACCGGGGCACGGTCCCCGGGAAGATGACTTCACGGAGCTACTTCTGAAGTCGACGACGCAGGGGCAGCTCCACAATGATGTCGGCACGTACGTTGAACCGAGGCGGCCACGCAGGCGGGCTCAACGGGGGCTTCTCCCGATAGGTTTCGGAGTTTTTGGGCATCCCCAACGACGCCACTGATGTGAGCCGCAGTCGGTCAGGAGTGAGCTCGGCTCGCCGGGTTCGCGGCACTGAGCTCTTGCCGCTGCTCGACCCAGGGTGTAGCCAACGGATGATCGACCCTTTCCCGTTCCGATGACTTCTGCAAGTTGCTGAGTGGGTCCCGTTCACCGCTGAATCTAGCAAGGCGCATGCGGCTCAGCGTTAATTTTATTCAGAGAGGCGTAGAAGTTGTGTCGCTGCAGAGAACTGCAGTGACAGGACCGCACTCTGCGATAGCTGGGGCCAAACTGTGCCACGCGTCCTCCCCGCATGATGGCCTTGTGGGATCTTCGTTACTAATTAAGTTATTATATTTCAGATGACGTACACGTACGTCAACGGAACGAAGGTTCGGCGGAAGGCCGTCCGAGGTGTGGCCGTCGCGGTCGGGGGAGGCTAATATTACCGGCCGTGACTTCACAGGCAGGGCTCCTCGCTGATTCAACACTCCTTATACGACCCTGCACATCGATCACATTCCCACCCCCACTCCACCAACACCAGCCCCCACTCAGCCCCCCCGCGCCCCTCGCCCCAGCCCCACCACACCGGGGCACACGCCCACACACACACAAAGATCCCCCGCGTAGCCTTTAACAGACTGTAGGGGCAAGTGCTGTTAGCGAGCACCCATGAAGGCCGGGACGGCACACGTGGGGGTGGGTGGGTGGCCAGCACCACGTCCCAGCCGCGATGTTTACACATTGCACCAGCTACTCATTTGAGGCCGAGTCGACCTAGGGAAGGCACGGGACCTATTCAGATAATCGTCACTGGGTGTGAGCGTGAATCGAACTCGGGTCGCCGGGTTCGTAGCGCGGGGGAATAACCCCACAGCATTTACAATCTCATGACTACATCGTAACGTGCGTATCTCCTCCGCACCACGCGTCCCTCTGCCCGTCTC
>NC_083829.1:5049849-5089849 GCF_015708825.2 Lethenteron reissneri | reverse complement strand
TAGACACGGTGGTGGGGGGGGAGTGGGGAAGAGGGGGGGAAGCAGAGGAGAATGAGCGACCTTCCACTGAGCTCAGGCTGACCGCGGGCTCTGACAGAAGAGCCAAGGTTGCTAGAGCAGAGAGTGCGTGGAGAAGAGTAGAGTGGTAACAGAGCGGTGAGGTTCAACTAATGCAAAGGCCCCTATCAATCCCCTGCTGCACGATGGCATTCCCATGCTGTATACGCCATAGGGGCTTGGTTGACGATACCTTCACCGTACCGGTCAGTGTGCATCGGTGAAGTGATGGGGAACCCACGACCAGTTAGTTCACTCTCTGCCGATGTTAGCCGCGACGGGGGAAATCGTGGAGGTCGTTTTGACCATACTTCGCCACATCGGCTAACGCAGATTTCACTGATCAACAACAAAAATTTTGGCCTGGACTTTTGCAGCTGTTTTAGACTAATTTCAAGGTGCTGATTCCAAATCTGATCTTAAGATTTGCTCTATCACATCTCATTTTTATGCTATCGGCATACCCCATTTTCATTGATTTTACCAGAAATTTACTCTGTCACTTATGATTGCAAGTTGTTGCGAGTCAGTGACTGCTTTAGTGTTAAAATATGGTGCTGTATTTTTAGGATAGTGTGTTTATAATATAATTTTATGTAGATATCCACATTTATTTAATATTTTTCTTCTGCAGTTTTTATTGAAAATGCAATATTTGATTTCTCAAAAACTGATGCCAGATTTGGAATCAGCACCCCAAACTTACCTTAAAACCGTTGGAATACCTTATGTCAAAAAAGTGTGTCGACCAGTGTTATTGGTGAAGCGGGCGAGACCGCCTCGGACCGGTTCACCGCTCAGTGCCGTCGTTGGCCCTTGACCGGGAGTAGAACTCGGGTCGTCGGACTCGTGGCACACCGTGACGCCGCTTCACGATCCGTTTTGGTTCGAAACAAGTAAACCCGTAAAAACAAAGTTTTTCACTATAAATCCTTTATATGCGTGGCATCGGGGCGGCTAGAGTCCTCTCGTCTTCTGGCTTGAGATGGCTGCCACCTATGGGTCAGATGATTGTCTGGCAGCATTAAACAATTGGTAATTAAATATTTAAAACATTTTCCCTAAACAGTGTAAAATTTTGGAAATGTTTTTTCACGAAAATGCATTGTCACGCACAACGAGTCTGTGTGCAAAATGTCAGCTCGATTGGATCACGGGAAGTTGGTTCAAACACGACCGAAAGATTTGCACAGTCCTAAGCAAGCAAGCGAACTTAATATAAAGGATTTAAAAATGTTTCAACGGCAGAGGCGGCGGTGACGGCAGCAACACAGCCCCCCCTCCCTCCCCCACCGGTTGAGGCTCTGTATTCGAAAATACTTCAAAGGACTGTGCATTTCAGTTTACCAAGCGGGTTACATTTCACCACGGGCACTGCGGGAAGACGGAGATAAATAAAGTAATGCCTACTACGCCTTCTGCCAAACAAACTCTGCATAAATTCCCGCTGGCCCCTGGCCAGCGACAATGACAACAAAAATACAAGCTGGTAAGAGCCGACACAAAGTGAGCCTCTCTCCGGCTCGCTTGTGCCGATCGCTCGACGTTTCGCTTCCAGAATCAGAATATTTATTTATCCCGCAGGAGGAGGAATCCGATGAGCTATGAAGCTCTTTTTGACAGATGTCCAATAGGGGCACGGGGTCAGAACGGTTACAACAACAAAACACAAAACACAAAACACGATAGGGGTGCAAATTATAGGACAAATCACTTAAAATATATATATACATAAACAACGTTTTATCTTAACAGGTAAAGCCCATTGAGCTATTAGCTTCTTTTTCAGAAGCGACCTGGCCACAAATGACAGTTCAACAAAGTGGCCCATCATCATCATCACCACGTGGAAATGCACAGCAGCTTCTCCGGTTCAACCCCCGTCACGTTGCTGTAGAAGAAGCTCATCCGCTTGGAGAACATCACGGGGCGACATGGTGGCTGACCCTCGCTCGGGCTGCGGAACCTAAAATTATTCCTTCGCATGGCACGTGAGCAACAGTCTGTGTCGATGATGCCATAGTTGGATGTTCAGGCCCTTCAACCAGTCCAAGGCGGCGGTCGAGGCAGTGCGGATTGCAGCGATATCGCCGGGGTGTGAGTGGATGGCCCACTTGTCGGTGATGCGTTTTATGGTTTGGGCTTTACAGGCATCTCAAACGTATTGGTGGAAGTATCCCACCACCCACCCTGTCCGTGTGAGTTCCTCTAGTTCCCGAAGAAGCTAGCGGCGGCGCGTGGAGCGAAACGTCGAACTTCGCGTCGTACGTAGCCGACCGCGCTAATCGGGGGTGCGGGCGGAAGGGCAACAAACTAAACACAAAAGGCGGATCTCAAGAAATTAGTTTTCAATCGAGATGGTTTAAACAGGGGTGGGCAACCTTTCTTCTGCCAAGGGCCATTTGGATATTTATAACATCATTCGCGGGTCACGCAAAATTATCAACTTAAAAATGTGCCTGTTATATTTGGTCAAACATTTAATTAACTCATACTCTTAGTTCTTTCGGTAAAGTCACGTAGGTAAAAAATGAAATTAATAAAAATAAAACAATAAAAATCACGACGTTTATTGTTTTATTTTTATTAATTTCATTTTTTACCTACGTGACTTTACCGAAAGAACTAAGAGTATGAATCCATGCAGTCACGAAAGCTTCAAATCTAGAATTTAATTAACTCGCCCCTAATGTGATGGCTGGAACTGCTTCTCTTTGGCGAGGCGTGTGATGTTAGCTGGTGTTGATGATGATGCTGCTACTCGCAACTGTTTTTCCAGGTTTGCTCCTATATTTATTGAATTTCGAGTCCCGCCTGCGTTTGCCTTGGCAGGGCCACACCAAATGATCTCGCGGGCGTTGTACGGCTTGCGGGCCGGACGTTCCCCAACCCTGGTTTAAAGACTCGCAGCGCCGCACGGCAGCGCAAACGCGGCAAACTCACGCGGCAACGCGAGCCCCGGAGGTACCGAAATGAACGCGTTGCTGTGAAATGCTGCGATGTTACACAAAGTGCTGGGGATGCCAGCCCTGAAATAAACAATGCCACCACTTGAGTGATGGCTGATTTTGTAATTTGAAACTGGTTCCCCCCCCCCCCTCCCGCTTTGTCTATTGCACAATTATCAAAAAAATAATTTACTCAGGGAAGTCTCAGCCGTACGTGAAGACTTTCATCAGGAGTCCTACGCAATAAGTGGGCGAGGGAGAGCGGTGGCACAGCGGTTGGCGCACTGTGCGATGAACCCGGCAGCCTGAGTTCGACAAACATCGGTGGCGAGTGATTTCTGATTTGGCATCGGGGGTAAGCACCTTCACCGCAAACCCGGATTGACCAGCGTGGTCAACGGGGGGGGGGGGGGGGGCACAATGCTACGTCGTGCTCGAATATCGTAAATGTCGTGGGTGTACTCTCCAACACACCACCGGTGTGCTGAACTAGTCACTAACTGGCACGTTTTGTTTACTTCGCAAACTCTTACCGATTGGCTGTGACGGGCGGCGGCGGGTTTAACAACACATTCATATTTACGCGATACAACCCCAAAAAAATATTCATTATGAATAATATTGGCCGCGAAACCTACGTGTGAAGCTGCTGCCGCTACGGCACTTTTAAATCTCGATTGAAAACTAATTTCTTTAGAGCTGCTTTTTGTGTTTAGTTTGTTGTCCTTCCCCCCGCACCTCCGATTAGCGCGGTTGGCTCCGTACGGTCCGAAAGATGTTCAACACACACACACATGTTTCTTTGCACACCTTTCAGAACCTTGTTTAAAAAAAAATCGCCAGGTTTGCGGGCCGTACCTCGTGTGGCGTTCGGCACGGACGCGCGACGTTTCGCTTGCCGTGCTGACAGCTTCTTCAAGAAGTGATTAGCCCAACCCGCGACAGCATTTGTTACACCCAAAGGACACGAACCACAACGATTACGCAACTGAACAGAGAAGGCTGCAAGGTTTGGCTCAAGATAGGGTCGAGCAAAACAAAAGGACAGACGTATTAAGCAGCAAATATTAAAGCCTACTGTTCACGCAACTACGAAACAAACAAGTTCGGAAAAAATCATGCAAGGAATCATATTCTTGGGTTTTTTCGGTAAAGTCACGTAGGTAAAAAATTAAAATTAATAAAAGTAAAATAAAAATAAAAATCACGACGTTTCGGAGGCAACACAAGCTTCCGTCTTCAGGTGGAACATGCAAGGAATGTGCACAAATTTCCAACGGAACGCGTGACGACGGAAGTTCACTGCGTGTCCGGACTGGATATCAATAAACTGGATGGAGGAAGAGGAGGCGGGGAGGAGGAGGAGGAGGTAAAAACAAGAAGAAGAATGGAAAATTCCGCTGACACACAGCGGCGGACACAGAGGGTGGGCACTCACCTCCCGGCTCCGATTGCTAAAAGAAAAAGATGGTCCAGTGCCAGTCGAGGCCTCTGCCAGTTTGACATTTGAAGAGCGGTCCGAGCACCCTCGAGCCAGGTCCCGATCCGGTGGCGCGCAATCCGGTGCCAACTTTGGCGGAAGCGTCAAAAATAATCCGGGGGACGTACAAGTACAACTAAAAAGTTTTTAAAACGCCGGTGCCTACTTCCGCCGCGGAGAAGGAGCGAGTGAAATTCCGCTCGCGTGTGGAAGAGCTGGACGGATTGTTGGATTGCGAGACTGGGAGAGATGGCGGTGGTTGTCAAAGACCTTCATCCAGTTGTGGATAGATCATGTTTACTGCTGCTGATGGTCATGATAGGGGCATTAGCATGCATCACCCCTATTCATGACCCTCGCATACAGGATTTAGAATTCACGTTTTTGTTCCAGTCAAGGTCAAGAGGTCATCATGGCCAACGCTTCCCAGGCCACCACGCCTGCCCCTTGCTTCCTTCCATAAGATCTTGTCGCCATCCCTCTTAACATTATCACACCGAGTTACGCAACATTTCCTGAATAAAAAAATACAACCGTCGATGTCGCTTGGAATGAGCTGAAATGCCCCTCCCACCTCTTAAAGGAGACCCAGAGACAGACACTGGCAAAGGTCAGGCCGCCCTGGTTAAGCCTGTGAGTGCACAGGAATTACTCCGTGCAAGTTACCGCAGCGTTATTTGATAAAAGAGCAGGCCATGGTCAACATTCGCTAACACACCGGTGTGGTGAAGTAGTAACTAATTGGCGCGTTGTTTACATGATAAACCTCACCGCCTGCCGGGTGGTGGAGGGTTACCACGCATTTATACTTACGCGATCTAACCCAAAAGCCTTTATTATGAATAACATTGGTCGCGAAAGCCTACGTGTTAAACTTCTGCTAAGTAAAACAAAAAAAACAACAATGCTCGCATTGAAACATACACTCGTAACGTCGTGCCCACCAGGAGGTCGGTGCTGCGTCACTTTGTGCCACACAGGGGCAGCTACCATCAGGGGGTCCCCCCAGACCAGGGGTCGGCAACCAAAATAACAAAAACTCTTCAACATTTCAAAAGCCGCAACGCAACGTGACACACGCGAGACGGCGGTCCTGGATAAAACATCGTCACGAAGCGGTCCCCAAAAGATCGGCAACTCAGCTCCGGAGCCGCAGGTCGCCGACCCCCGCCCTCGACTAAAACAACGAATAGAACCTATTCTTGGTTCTTTCGGTAAAGTGAAGTGACTTTACCGAAAGAACCAAGAAAATGAATCCCTGCAGTCACGAAAGCTTTAAATCAAAACGAATAGAACCTACAGCTGTGGGCACCGGAATAATTGAGGCGGAGATGCGACTCGAGGCGCTCTGATGATGCTGGGGGATTCGTTCAAAGCAGGCACGCCACAAATTCACGATCCGTAATCCCTATTCTCCACGACAACCACTCCAACGGCGGCAACAACGACGGCGATCACGACGACGACGACGACGGTGGTGGTCGTGGCTCAAAACGGTAATGAAGATGGACAACCAACGACAAGGGGCTGAGGGTCGGCTGTCGAAGATGACGAAGCCGCTATTTTAATCAACACCGACCGGCTCAGCGCCACGACTCCCGTCCAGCGGATTGAACTGCTGACCGCCACAAAGCCCCAACCAACACTGCCCCCCAAACACAGCGCCCGCCTACCCGCCCCCCCCCCCCCCACCGGCTAAGTCCGGCGTGCGCTGAGTGAGCCACGAACGCAGGTGCCTTCTTTGGCAGGTGTCCTCGCGACCGTCGCGGATTTCCAGACTTTTTTTTAAAATCCTTTATATTAAGTTCACTTGCTTGCATGCTTGCGCGCTTACGACCGTGCAAATCTTTTGGTCGTTTTTTAACCCACTTCCCGTGATCCAGTCGAGCTGACATTTTGCACACAGACTCGTTGTGCGTGACAATTTATCTTCGTGAAATTTTTTTCCCAAAATTTTACACTTTGTAGGATTTTTTTTATATTTAATTACCAATTGCTTAATGGTGGCAGGCAATCATCTGACCCATAGGTGGCAGCTATCTCAAGCCAGAGGACGAGCGGACTCTAGCCGCCATGCATATAAAGGATTTATAGTGAAAAACTTTGTTTTTACGGGTTCATTTTTCTTTGCTCCTGGCGCTCGACGTTGTCCGCTGCCCCCGCACGGCCGCCCCACGCCCGTGTGGAGCATCGGGCGAGCGCCGGATTGCTGCTGTGTGAAAATAATGTCAAGAGTGATTTTATTGACCCCCCCCCCCCCCCTTAAGACGGTCACCCCATCGCGCGCTTTGTTCATGCTTTTTGTTTGTTGCGGTTGCACCCGATTCAAGAGCCGAATGGCTCGCAGAACTATACCTGATAATTGGTTTTTTACCCTTCTATCTGGCAACAAAACTGACACCTTTTTACAAGGAGTCATGTTTGCATAGACCGTAATACCTGCAGTCATAATACAAACAAAAGACATAACTCTGATAATGTGCACTGTCCTTGAAGTTGATTGGTCCATACCCGAGACAGCTTTCCTTAGAGCCTAGTCTCACATGGGTTGAACCAGATGACGCCAACAACCAATAATCATATTTTTAGTGGCAAATGAGGTTCCCATAGTGTAGAACTATACCTAATAAATGAAAGTGAATCCGTCACAAGACTGAAGGATGGCGATGGCTTGGGGAGTCCTCCCTACAGGAGTGGATACACAATGGCTGATGATGATCATTAATCATAGTGACATGCGTGCTATAAGACAATCATCTTTTAACGCAGTTCTTAGTCGTTCTGTTCTGCTTCTGCGGCCGTCTGGAATGCTCTTCCTTGCCGATATCATAGGAGCCACTGGAGCTATGCACTTTTAAGTTATCTACATTTACATTTTAATTCTTTAGAACTACTTGTGTTCAGTTTCATGTTCTTCCCCCGCACCTCCGATTAGCGCCGTTGGCTACGTACGGTGCGAAAGAAATTCACCCTACATACGTACAGAATTTAAGACATGGTAACCTTACAAAGGTCGCCCTGTGAATTGGAAACAAGAAGTCGAGAACTCTACACTCTACCTCGGGCCATGCTTACAGCAACATCAGTGTCAAATTGCAAGGCGAGTCAGTGGATCTGTATGTGTTTACACATACATATATAAACACATACGAAGGCGAAGATCCCCCGTATAGCCTATAGAGGCAGTAGGGGCAAGTGCCGCTAGCAATCAGCTATGAAGGCCGGAACGGCGCACGATGGGACGGTATGGTCAGCCCCCACGCCCAGCCGCCTTTGTCTCCCCAGCGCTGATGTTTCCACACCGTACAAAGTTCTCATATAAGGCTGGAGGGGGGGCCCAGGTCCAGGTGACATATTCGCCACTGATGTTGCCTATACGCGGGAATCGAACCCAGGTCAATCAGGTACAATAGCCAAGTGCTCTAACCACCGTGCCACCAATCGCCCCTAAAACCTAAAATCTCCACAACACGCACCACGCTTAACCCCCAAGGAATGTCGTCAGATCAATTTCGTCAGATCTCTGCAGCTAACCTGGTTTGCGCCTGGCTAGCGATTGTACGGGTGGCCACCAAGCACAACGTTTGGCATAGGCTGCGAGAATCGATGTCGCAGCGCAATACATGCAAACCATCCTTCGTTGTTCCGTACTCCTACGCCCTCTGTTTTCACAAACGAACGGTCAAACAACAACAACAACAACCCACGCACAGCGCTCCGTGTGGATCGATGGGGGAGGCCCTCACACGGCAGCTATATCGGGTGGGTAAGGGTTCATTGGGTATCACGCGAATCTCCGCACCACCCGCTCTGTGAGATATCGATAGCGGTGTAACCCACCGTGGAGATGCGATGTTGGTTTGCAGCTGCTGTTGAGCGGTAAGCAGTAGCGGCAGGAGCAGCTGTTAAGAAAGAAAACAATTTCATGGGGCCTTCTCTGCCAGCGCCAAAATATGATAATAGGTTTTCTGCTTTTTTCTGGCAACAAAACAGGTGTTAAGATGTTTAAACACCAAACTAAAACCTTTTACAAGGCATCGTGTCTGCATTAACCACAATACTTGTGGTCAGAATGCAAAGAAAAAACATACTCTGATAATATATGCATATACTTTCAGAGTATGTTTTTATATATGCATTACTCTGATAATATATGCAGAAATTATCAGAGTATGTTTTTTGTTTACATTACTCTGATAATATATGCATGAATTATCAGAGTATGTTTTTTGTTTGCATTACTCTGATAATATATGCAGAAATGATCAGAGTATGTTTTTTTGTTTGCATTACTCTGATAATATATGCAGAAATTATCAGAGTATGTTTTTTGTTTGCATTACTCTGATAATATAGGCGGAAATTATCATATTATGTTTTTTGCATTACTCTGATAATATATGCAGACATTATCAGAGTATGTTTTTTTGTTTGCATTACTCTGATAATATATGCAGAAATTATCAGAGTATGTTTTTGTTTGCATTACTCTGATAATATATGCAGAAATTATCAGAGTATGTTTTTGTTTGCATTACTCTGATAATATAGGCGGAAATTATAATATTATGTTTTTTTGCATTACTCTGATAATATATGCAGACATTATCAGAGTATGTTATTTGTTTACATTCCGACCACAAGTATTGTGGTTAATGCAGACATGGTTCTTTGTAAAAAGGTTTAAGTTTGGTGTTTTAACATCTTAACACCAAAAAAAAATGTGAAAACCTATTCTCAAACAAACGATTGTTTATCCTGGCCAAGAGATCGACCCCCCACCGCATGGGCTCGTGTTGCGCGCGCCACGATGTTTTCTCTCGGCACGCGTAACAAAACAACAACAACAACAAAACCCAAAACAACAACTCAAGTGCTGGGATAGGCGCAGTGGTTAGCGCGCTGCACTGTTACATTGCCGGTCATTGCAGCCGATTAACGTCCCGGCACGCTGTTCCGGGAATTGTTTTGGCACGACACATCCAACTCCTCGCCTTATATTTCTCTTTTTATTTATAAACAAAACACCTGTTCGTGGGATTACAGGAAGAGGGTTTGCAACACGACAGCATTATTATTATGATGGATAGGCGTACTCTGGGCTCTCGGTGGCAGTGCCTTACGCCAATAATTATCCCTATGACAAACCGGACTGGCCGCGGCAGAAATTATCGATTGAGAGATTAAAGCCCTCCTCACCAACCAGGCATTGACCGTTGTGGTGAAGTATGGTTTAAAAAAAAACCTCTCCCTCAAACAGGCATGGCATGTAAGGGCCTTCATCAATTGGTGGATTTTATTACTATATTACAGAACAGAACTACTAAGAACTGCGTTAAAAGATGATTGCCTTATAGCAGGCATGTCACTATGATTAATTATCATCATCAGCCATTGTGAATCCACTCCTTTAGGGAGGACTTCCCAAGCAATCGCCATCCTTCAGTCTTGCGACAGTTTCAGTTAAATTTATTAGGTATAGCCCTGTGAGCCATTCGGCTCTTGACTCGGGTGCAACCGCAACAAACAAAAAACATGACCAAGAAAACATCTTAAAGTGACTATGTGACTATGTGCAAACAGAAAACCCAAGTAAAGACAGCTAAATATTCCACAAAAAGCACCGTACACCAACGTTGTGTGCAAAAATCCCAGTGGGATGCAAGTCAAACAACAACAACAACCACAAGACAACTTAGATTAAGGCCATCAGTCTAACTCCGTACCACAACAAACACGCATGGCCAAACCAAAAAACGTTTTCGAAATCACCAAAATAAAGCCATAAAAGCAATGTAACAGTGATCATAGGAAATGTCACCGAATTTTCACAATAAACGACATCAACAACATGTACCACCAAAACCCTGCAGCCATAGCTGGCTGCATGAGTCAACAATCCATTGAGCTCCCGCACACAAAGTATATTTCATCCCTCCACCTCCATGATGGAGACTCTCGTTCTTCATTGCAAGGCCTGTGGGCTCTTGGGGGCCCCTAGTGTCCATGTGTGAATGTTAGTTTAACACGTAAGGCTTTCGCGACCAATATTATTCATAATCAACGTTTTTTTTGGGGTTAGATCGCGTTATTTATAAATGTGTCGTAACCCTCCACCACCCTACACGGCCAATCAGCAAAAAAAGTGTCACGTTGACAAAATAGTTCACTGCTTTAGCCCCACACCGGTGCAGTGTTGAAGCGTGAAACCACAACATTTACAATTTTTGAGTAGTCCGACGTTTCGCTGGTAATTGCATCTAGCATCATCGGGCAATTCGCCAGAATGTGGTCACACATACAAATGTGTCAACACCCCCATCGTGTTGTCAAACCCCAATGGATTCTAATGTGTGGCGGCCCTCACATTAATGTCTTATCAGCCAAAGTGCTCCCCACCCACCCCCTGAAAATGAGTGAAGAACACTGGCATGGACGGTGTCTTCCCTTTCGATTTAAAACTTTCGTGACTGCAGGGATTCATCTTCTTGGTTCTTTCGGTAAAGTCACGTAGAATGGAAATAATAAAATAAAAAAAATAAAACGTCGTGAGAATTATTTTATTATGTTTTATTTTCATTATTTTATTATTTCCATTCTACGTGACTTTACCGAAAGAACCAAGAAGGTGCCTTCCCTGTGTTGATTGCCACTCCATGATTAGACTCGAACACTGACCATCATTGCTTCTAGGTATGACGTCCTCGGCCAAAGCCCGCTCACTTACTTGACTTAGCAGTCAACAAAGATACTTTACTTAACTTTGGCAAATAAAAGTAGAGCAGAGATGGCGTGATGTGACCAAAGATATTTGTAATGATGAAAACATCTCAGCCACCACCACCACCACCACCGCCGCCGCCTCACTGCCATCTGCGAGTGACAGTAGTTGCTTTCTCCAGTACAACAGAATATCAGAATCAGAGTTTGTATTCACACTGGGGAAAACCCGATGAGCAATGAAGCTCTTGATCACAGATGTCCAGTAGTGTTTGGCAGATGTCCTCCTGGACAATGCCATAGATTCTCACTGGACGGATTGCAGTCAGTGAGTGAGTGCACAACAACAACAACAGAAGGGCATGTTGTGACCAGAGGAGAGAGATGTTGGACTGCTGCCCGGTATCCATTCGGAGCGGGTGGTGCAGTGGTTATCGATTATGTCGCCCAATCCCCGCCGCATTGACCAGCGAGGTGAAGTATGGACCATCAGATTGAGGTGAAGTATGGTTAAAGAACTCCCACGAGGCCGATCACAACGCGGTGGTGGTGGTGTTGGTGTTGGTGCGGCCCTCATCCAAGCAGCGGATTTGACAAAAGGCGGGGCAGTAACGGCGTGAGCCGCGGTTGTTTTATGAACAACTCACGACAACAACAACAACAACAAAGAGTGAGGGGGGGTGCGCGTTACCTTGACTCCCAGGGGCAGCAGCAGCGGCGGCGCCGTGTAAACAACCCCCCACAATGCACCGCTCCGATCGGTTTGTTTACTGGGCGCGAGGCCACGCCCCCGCCCCGCGACGAGACCACACCCACCTTGGTGACTAGCCACGCCCACCGAGACGAAGCCACGCCCACAGTTTCCGGCTCGCTCACTAGGCCACGCCCACCGAGACCAAGCCACGCCCACAGTTTCCGGCCCATTCACTAGGCCACGCCCACCGAGACGAAGCCACGCCCACAGTTTCCGGTCCGCCCACTAGACCACGCCCACCGAGACGAAGCCACGCCCACAGTTTCCGGCCCGTTCACTAGACCACGCCCACTGAGACGAAGCCACGCCCCCAGTTTTCGGTCTGCTCACTAGGCCACGCCCATTGCTATGAAGTCACGCCCCCTCCCGCTTCCGGCCCGCTCACTAGACCACGCCCAGTTTAATCAGACCACGCCTTCTAATCACAAGCCTCCCCACCCACTCGCCAATAGAACACGCACATTAGCACGCCCCTCCCTCCTTCCTCCAGGATCCGCCCCTCTAGACCACGCCCATCTTGCCCAACAGATCCCCCCAGAGAAATCCGATGAGCCTATGAAGCTGATATTTTTGGTTCTTTCGGTAAAGTCACGTAGATAGAAAAGATAATTTCACAAAAAAATAATAAAAGCAAAAAAAATATTTTCTATTTATAAAAAAAATTCTACCTACGTGACTTTACCGAAAGAACCAAGAATATGTTGTGTGATTTGTTGACCTTTCCGTAACTTTCTACTGCTATCGCGTTTTTGTATTGTTTGTTGTTATCGTTCTGACCCGCCCCCACTGGACATAGGCAAACTACCCTCTTGAGGTGCTTCTCTAGAGCTCCCTCGAGTGGAGGCCATCTCGCCGACAGTGGCGTGGACAAGACGACTGAACATCTGTGGGGGAGAAAAAAAAGAGTTTGAAAGCTCATCGGATTCCTCCTGCGCGGTTTGGGTCTCATTCTTCTTCTTGGTTCTTCCGGTAAAGTCACGTAGAAGGGAAGTAATAAAATAATAAAAATTAAACATAATAAAATAATTCTCAAGACGTTTCGGCCACAACGCAAGCAGTCGTCCTCAGGTCTGTCGGGGAGACAGCGTCTGAATTAAACACCACCAGGCTTGGAGCGTCTATTTAAGCTGGGTTGGAAGGGGAAGAGCGCCTTGACAAAATCATTTTTCGGTAAAGTCACGTAGAATGGAAATAATAAAATAATAAAAATAAAACATTATGTGGTGTTATTGTCCCCATGGAGGAGGCTCGTGAAGAACGCTGCTGTTGGAGGCAGTCGCTCTCCAGCAATAACGGAGAGCAGAGGAGCGACGCTCACAACAACGAGCGGAGCACCGGGCGGATAAAATAGAGCAAGTTGGCAAAGTGGGGGGTTACAGCTGGGTGCATCTACCGGTCATCTCAGTCAAGTTCAAGTTTATTTATTAGGTATAGCCCTGTGAGCCATTCGGCTCTTGAATCGGGTGCAACCGCAACAAACAAAAAACAAAAACATGAACAAGGAAACATCTTAAAGTGACTATGTGCAAACAGAAAATCCAAGAAAAATTTACCCGTAAAAACAAAGCTTTTCACTATAAATCCTTTATATGCGTGGCGGCTAGAGTCCTCTCGTCCTCTGGCTTGAGATGGATGCCACCTATGGGTCAGATGATTGCCTGCCACCATTAAGTAATTGGTAATTAAATATAAAAAAAAATTCCTAAAAAGTGTAAAATTTTGGAAAAAAATTTTCACGAAAATAAATTGTCACGGGAAGTGGGTTAAAAAACGACCGAAAGATTTGCACGGTCGTAAGCGCGCAAGCAAGCAAGTAGGATTTAAAAAGACAGCAAAATATTGCAGAAAAGGCACCGTACACCAACGCTGTGTACAAAAATCCCAGTGGGATGCAAGTCAAACAACAACAGCCAACCCACGGCGCCTGCTGCGTCTGTCCCCGAGGCCTCCTTCACGTGGCCTCAAAGTACACCTGGCCTGGCACAAGCCCCTTGGTGACGTCACCGCTACTTCGGAGCGAATGGATGTTGTAGTTAATTGTGTACCACTGCCAACTAGCATCAGCAACACCATATCATTTGATTTATAATCTGGCTGTATGCGTACAATGTTGGGCAACTCCATAAAGCAGGGGAGAGGTGGACAGGTGAGGTGACTAAACCGTGTTAAGGTGTTCTCTCAAAACTCACCTGTTTCGCCTGGCATACACATACATTACTATATTTTGCCACTGGTAAAGGAGGTCTCATAGTGTAAATGCTTACCCCGAGCTCTGAATACTCTGATAGTGCGCTGTTTTTGAGTTGTACGCCTTTTGGCGTCATCTGGTCCAACACCAATGGAGACTAGGCTCTAAGAAAAGCTGTCTCGGGTGTGGACCAATCAACTTCAAGGACAGTTGCATATCATTATCATTATCAGAGTTGTTTCTTTTTGTTTGCATTTTGACTGCTTGTGTTGTGGTTATTGCAAACATGATCCCTGGTATAAAGGTGTCAGTTTTGTACCAGTTGAAAGGGTAAAAACCTATTACTATACACATACATGTCAACCCCTTATCAGTGCCAACCTTATTACAGATCAATTCCGACCTTATTGGTCACCCCGTGCTCTCAACATTCATCCTACAAAGTCCCATCACAAGGGAGAAACACAAACAAATAGACAAACATGTACAACATGTATAAGAATACGGGTAAACCATATGGGTTGACAGGTATGCATACACTTCCCATGTATGACCAGTGGACTTTGGACTTTATAGTACCTTATTTATATTTCCTAACCATTGAGACCCCTGCATGAACTGCGCCTAATACATGTCAATTATTATTACTAGGTGTATTAAAAAATAAAAACTCGCGAGAAAATGCATAAACTTTGAGCATTCGAAAGTGACCCAAATTCCGGATAGGAGACCCCAAGAGATGGCGAGACATTGCTGTTTGAAGCACTTTATAAATAAAGTAGAGTGGATGTCAAGTGCCATCTGTGTTGACTTGGCAACACACTACCCCACTCACCCAACGCCACCCCCTAATAACAATACGAAAATAACTCAACACATTTGCCAATAACACGGCCTCAAAAGGGAGGGGAAAAAAATTAGGTGACGTTTCGGGCAATGGCCCTAAGAGATGCTTGTGAGGTGGTGCTGGAATAAAGATGTGTTGAAGGTGGCGCGCTGTAGTTCGTGTAAGTTGTATGTGCGTTAAACTTCTTTCGCATCGTACGTAGCCAACGGTGCTAATCGGAGGTGCGGGAGGGGAAGTTGTTGGATGAGGATAAAGGGTGAGTTAATTCTATATTTAAAGCTTTCGTGACTGCAAGGATTCATACTCTTAGTTCTTTCGGTAAAGTCACGTAGGTAAAAAAATGAAAGTAAAATTAATAAAAAATAAAACAATACAATCACGACGTTTCGGAGGCAACACAAGTCTCCGTCATCAGGTGGGACCGTCACAGCAAGAGTTGCCTCCGAAACGTCGTGATTTTGTTTTATTTTTATTAATTTTTATTTCATTTGTTACCTACGTGACTTTACCGAAAGAACTAAGAGTAAATGTGAGTTAGTTGTGATCAAGATTTGGGGGGGAGACGAGCTCGGGATTCTACGGTGTGCGGTGGTCGGGGGTTCATCACCATGGGTGGTCTTCGTCTTCACATCACGTTGCGACCGAGGATGAAGTCAGCTTGACATCTGAATATCGCAGCTCCGCGTGATCGTGACACCAGCGGCTGAAGTGGACCCCCTCCCACGGCCCCTCCCCCCCAATGTTGACGCTGCGATTTGGAATATTCTCGATCAATCTCTATCGCTCGCTCCTTGTACGCGTTAAAAGTTGCTCGATTTTTTTTGTTCCTATGTCGCTGGGATTCGATTTTTTTTCTTCCCATCTCTCTCGCCGGGCAAACTCTCGCCGGGCAAACACGCACTCACCTACCTCTCATCTCACTCTACTCCCCTCCACACACTCTCCTGCCTCTCCCCTCTCATCTCACTCTACTCCCCTCCATGCACTCTCCTACCTCTCCCCTCTCATCTCACTCTACTTCCCTGCACGCTCTCTCCTACCTCTCCCTTCTCATCTCACTCTACTCCCCTCCACGCACTTTCCTACCTCTCCCCTCTCATCTCACTCTACTCCTCTCCACGCACTCTCCTACCTCTCCCTTCTCATCTCACTCTACTCCCCTCCACACGCTCTCCTACCTCTCCACTCTCATCTCACTCTATTCCCATCCACGCACTCTCCTACCTCTCATCTCACTCTACTCCCCTCCACACTCTCCTACCTCTCATCTCACTCTACTCCCCTCCACGCACTCTCCTGCCTCTCCCCTCTCATCTCACTCTACTCCCCTCCACACGCTCTCCTACCTCTCCCCTCTCATCTCACTCTACTCCACGCACTCTCATACCTCTCCATTCTCATCTCACTCTACTCCCCTCCGCGCTCTCTCCTACCTCTCCCCTCTCATCTCACTCCACTCCCCTCCATACAATCTCCTACCTCTCCCCTCTCATCTCACTCCACTCCCCTCCACACACTCTCCTACCTCTCCCCTCTCATCTCACTCCACTCCCCTCCACCCACTCTCCTACCTTTCCCCTCTCATCTCACTCTACTCCCCTCCATGCACTCTCCTATCTCTCCCCTCTCATCTCACTCTACTCCCCTCCACGCACTCTCCTACCTCTCCCTTCTCATCTCACTCTACTCCCCTCCACGCTCTCTCCTACCTCTCCCCTCTCATCTCACTCTACTCCCCTCCACGCTCTCTCCTACCTCTCCCCTCTCATCTCACTCTACTCCCCTCCACGCACTCTCCTGCCTCTCCCCTCTCATCTCACTCTACTCCCCTCCACGCTCTCTCCTACCTCTCCCCTCTCATCTCACTCTACTCCCCTCCACACACTCTCCTGCCTCTCCCCTCTCATCTCACTATACTCCCCTCCACGCACTCTCCTACCTCTCCCCTATCATCTCACTCTACTCCCCTCCACGCACTCTCCTACCTCTCCCCTCTCATCTCACTATACTCCCCTCCACGCACTCTCCTACCTCTCCCCTATCATCTCACTTTACTCCCCTCCACGCACTCTCCTGCCTCTCCCCTATCATCTCACTCTACTCCCCTCCACGCACTCTCCTGCCTCTCCCCTATCATCTCACTCTACTCCCCTCCACGCACTCTCCTGCCTCTCCCCTATCATCTCACTCTACTCCCCTCCACGCACTCTCCTGCCTCTCCCCTATCATCTCACTCTATTCCCCTCCACGCTCTCTCCTACCTCTCCCTTCTCATCTCACTCTACTCCCCTCCACGCTCTCTCCTACCTCTCCCCTCTCATCTCACTCTATTCCCCTCCACGCACTCTCCTGCCTCTCCCTTCTCATCTCACTCTACTCCCCTCCACGCGCTCTCCTACCTCTCCCCTCTCATCTCACTCCACTCCCCTCCACACACTCTCCTACCTCTCCCCTCTCATCTCACTCCACTCCCCTCCACGCACTCTCCTACCTCTCCCCTCTCATCTCACTCTACTCCCCTCCACGCGCTCTCCTACCTCTCCCCTCTCATCTCACTCCACTCCCCTCCACACACTCTCCTACCTCTCCCCTATCATCTCACTCTACTCCCCTCCACGCACTCTCCTGCCTCTCCCCTCTCATCTCACTCTACTCCCCTCCACGCACTCTCCTACCTCTCCCTTATCTCACTTCACTCCCCTCCACGCACTCTCCTACCTCTCCCCTCTCATCTCACTCCACCACCCTTGCACTCACTCTCCCACAGTCGACAGGGGAGGGAGGAGGGGCCCACCGTAGGCGCACACGTGGCTAGAACGTGGCTTTCGGCGGAGGATCAAATTCAAATCTCCCGCGCGAACGACGCCCCTCCCCTACCCACCCCGCCCACGAGCGCGGCTTCTCCCATTGGTCGCCGCGCCCGTGACGTCACGCGTGACCCGCCCATTGAGCACTCCTCACTCAACATGGCGGCGATGAGGCTGGTGAAGGTAAGAGGCAGGGCCGTGGTTGACCTCTGCGTTGCGTCCTTAAGCCGCGGCGGTCAGCTCCGACGTAAGAGTCAGGCGCTACGTCGGCAATGCGATGCGCATCGAGGCACGAGCTTCTCGGTAAATATCGAGGTCGGAAACGGGAGAAATAAGCGGCGGGGGTGGGGGTGGTGGGGTCACTCGCCGTAGCGGTAGTTGGCGCGGTAAACCCGGCATCGCGATCAGGCAAGAGCGTAGGCTTCGATACCGACCAGGCCGCGGCTGATTGTGCTCTGCGTTCTGCTCGCTCTGTTGTCTCCTGTGATCAATTAATTATTGCCTCGCTGCTTCAAGATATTATTTCCAGCGTACCTCTTCGCTGGCTGCCTCAGGAGAGCAGCGTAAATTCCACATTGCCGTGACGTGGCCAGTACATCCATCCATATGCCACTTGCGAACGAGACGACAGCATTTTACCCGTAACATCCTCACCCCTTCCGAGTTCTCAACTGGTCACGCGAAATCTACTTTAATAACAAGACTAGCGTTGTTATTTCTTACGAAGTGGTACGAGCTTTTATCGACCTCGCGTGATGATGGTGGTAATTGCCTTGGGGTTTTAAACTATACTCCGCTAGCTGTCCAGAGATAGTGGTGACTTCCATGCTGTTACGGTGAGGACAGGTCAATCTGGATTTGACGTTTTCGTGACTGCAGGGATCCATACACTGTGGTTCTTTCGGTAAAGTCACGTAGGTAGAAAGTAAAATATATCACGACGTTTCGGGCGCAACACAAGCGTCCGTCATCAGGTGGGACAACCACAGAGTGAGGACAGGTCAGTTGTGACAGTCGCTGTCACTTTAAACTTATTTGTAGGTGTTTTTCAGAAGCGAACTGGCTATCACAAACGATAGCTCAACACTGTGGCTTTTCACGTGGAAATATTAGCAGCCAAATACTCTAAACGCGTGTTTCTTCAATTTAAACGTGGAAGGGAAATAAACCCGGAGGACCCGGAGAAAAATCCACGCCACCACAGGGAGAGAGAGACACGCAGACTCCAAATATACAGCAGGTGTCAGGGTTGGGATCGAACCCACGACCTCCTGTATACCAGGCGAGGTAGTTAACATCTCCTAGCCACCGTGATGATGATGATGAGAGAGAGAGACACGCAAACTCCAAATATACAGCAGGTGTCAGGGTTGGGATCGAACCCACGACCTCCTGTATACCAGGCGAGGTAGTTAACATCTCCTAGCCACCGTGATGATGATGATGAGAGAGACACGCAAACTCCAAATATACAGCAGGTGTCAGGGTTGGGATCGAACCCACGACCTCCTGTATACCAGGCGAGGTAGTTAACATCTCCTAGCCACCGTGATTATGATGAGAGAGAGAGACACGCAAACTCCAAATATACAGCAGCAGGCATTGTCAGGGTTCGGAATCGAACCCACGACCTCCTGTATACCAGGCGAGGTAGTTAACATCTCATAGCCACCACGGCACAAAACAGGGTGGTGTGGTAAAGTATGGTCAACAAACCATGTGACTAAAGTTTGATTTGTTTAACCATGAGAAATCGAAAGAAACCAAGTTTAGTCTCAGTTTGCCGGAGTGACATGGGGTTACCAAGGAAGCCTTCATCCAGCAGTGGATTGTTAAAGGGCTGTAAATCAAGAGGTTCATTATCTCTTTTTTGGAGAGGGAGACGGAGTTACGCAAGGTACAGTTATGCAACTGCAGCACTGTACTATATGTGCGTGCGTGGTGTCACCACTGTCCATTTATGTAACATGCCAGCAAATTTCGTGGTGTTGAATAATACGTAAATGCAACTGTTTTATTTTACTCGTGTGCCATTACAAATGGGTCACATTCTACGAGTTGTACGGGCTTCGCTGTATCCAGCAGAGGGCAGCACGGCAATGTCCATTGTCAATATTTATACTGGTAGGAACCCACTGGTTCCACCAGCCCACAGGGGATTATTGTGTCCGTCCGTCCGTCGTGCAGGGAGGGGCTGGTTGGGGAGGGAGGGGAGGGTGGGTAGGGGCTGGGTGGGGAGGGGCTGGTCACCCCGTGGTGCCTTTATAAAACTCAACGTTTAACCTACTCACGCCGGCTTGTGCCCACCCTCACAGTCGGGCATATTTGCGGAATACACCACGCCGCCGTTGACCCTGGCCATTGACCGAGCAACCCAACGTTGCTACCAGCTCTCTCTGCAGGACAATGTGTTACTGGAGGAATCCGATGAGCTATAAAGCTCTTTTTCACCAACGTCCAGTAGTATTGTCCACGCCACTGCTGGCGAGAGGGTCTCCACTTTAGGGAGCTCGAGAGAACCACCTCAAGAGGGTACTTTGCCTACTCTTCCACACTGGACCAGGCATGTCGTGAAAGGCGACAGGATCCACACTTTTAGCCCACCACCACAAGCGACTCGGCCGAGGGAAAGATGCCATCGGCTCGATCTCCCGGCGTGGCAGTTGAAACATTGGCACAAGTCTCTTACACCCCCCTTCTTCTGTTCACTAAATCAGTATAAATGGGTGCGCAACATTAAAGTCGATGGGTACGTTGCATGTGTCGGGGTAAAAGTGTGGGTATGCCCACCACTGCCAAAGACGTCTCGGCAACGTGGAAGAGAAGGCAGATAATGCCTCCTAAAGCCTCTCCGTCTCGTGGACGCCCTTCCGAGAGCAGTGACGTAAGCATGTAAGTACAGGGCTACATAGCTATACCTACCTTCACTTGCCGGTCAAGGTTCGTCCACCCGCACTATACACGTGTAGAGGAGTAAAATGGGGACGTGACGTCAGGTGTGCCGTTCAGTGCGATGACGTCACGTCTCCTAGGGTACTTAAGGGAGACCCCGTGACGTAAGCGGGGTCACTGTGGGAATGGGTAGAGTAAGAAGGGTGAAGAGGGAACCAGTGGGTAGAGAGAGGGATCGACTAGTGAGTCTGGGGAGAAGCTGGTGGTAGCCGTAGAGGTGCTTCTCTCTCCGGTCGGTGGAGTCGGCAGAGTTCACGATCCGACACGAGAGAGAGAGACCGGAGCTAGCCGGCAGGGACCCGGACTCAGAGTAGGAGCCCTAGCCCCTGGGAGTTGTGCACCCTGCTGTGTAATATTGATAAGCTTTAATAAACCCTGGCGAAAGCCCTTAACTTTCGATTTAAAGCTTTCGTGACTGCAGGGATCCATCTTCTTGGTTCTTTCGGTAAAGTCACGTAGAAGGGAAGCAATAAAATAATAAAAATAAAACATAATAAAATAAAATATTATATTATTTTATAAAATAAAACATAATAAAATAAAATATTATATTATTTTATTTTATTATGTTTTATTTTTATTATTTTATTGCTTCCCTTCTACGTGACTTTACCGAAAGAACCAAGAAGATGGAGCCCTTAACTTACCTCCGTCTCCGAGTGCGTCCGTGGGAGCTTCTCTACACATGGACAGGACATGCTGTAATGCAACCAAAACAACACACGGCTGTACGCACCGCTCACGCCTCTGTACGCGCGGACACGCAGTGGCGTCATCTTTTCACCCCCCCCGCGTGATCGCGCGTAGGATGGGCTGGTGGCGCTGGTGACGGGGGGAGCGTCAGGGCTGGGCCGCGCCACGGCGGAGCGCGTGGTCCGCCAGGGCGGCCGCGCCATCCTCGTGGACCTGCCCTCGTCAGACGGCGCCGCAGTGGCGCGCGAGCTGGGCGACGCCTGCGCCTGGGCGCCGGCCGACGTGGGTACCGCACCGCCGGCAAACTGTGTAGCGCCGGCGTGGCCAAACCGCCATGGACATCGCGGCGACTGATTCTGACACCGTCACCAGCACCGCCACCAGCACCACCACCGCCAGCACCACCACCGCCACCACCAGCACCACCACCGCCAGCACCACCACCAGCACCACCACCGCCAGCACCACCACCAGCACCACCATCACCAGCACCACCACCAGCACCACCACCGCCAGCACCACCGCCAGCACCACCGCCAGCACTGCTACCAGCACTGCCAAGGCCACCGGTCTCACCAACAACACCGCTGCCACCACCAGCAATACCGAGGCCACTCCTGGTGTTGCCAGAGCTATGGATGCCACCGCCGCTGACACCACCGGCACTACCGAGAACCAGCGACACCACTCGCGTCATCGCTCGCCACCAACACCACCACCACCAACACTACCGATACAGAGATTAATTTCACAATATTCAATCAGCCGTTGCGAGAATAAAGTTAGTGAGGCATTAAAATCACCACCACTGCTATTGCCACCACTGCCACCAATGTCTCCAAACAGGGCCATTTGTGTGTGTGCATGTTGGGTGGGGAGCTGTCGTGTAGCGGTTAGCGCGCTGCGCTGTTAAGCCAGCGACTTGAGTTCGATTCCCGCTCACGGCCACCAACACCAGTGACGATTATCTGAACTGGTTCTAGGTCTCCCCTAGGTCGATTCAACCTCAAATGAGTACCCGGTGTGGATGGTGTGTAAAAACCGCAACCGGGGAGACAAAGGCGACCAGAGCGTGGTGCTGACCACCCACGCCCTCATGCGCCGTATCGGCCTTCATAGGTGCTCGCTAACAGCACTTGCCCCAACAGTCTGTTCATGCTATACCGGGGATCTTTGTTGGGTGGGAGCAGGTGACGAGTGAGGAGGAGGTGGGAGCGGCGGTGGCCTTGGCGCGGGAGAAGTTTGGCCGTCTGGACGCGGCCGTGAACTGCGCGGGTATCGCCATCGCCCTCAAGACGTACAACTTCAAGCGCAACACCGCGCACGGGCTCGCTGACTTCCAGAGAGTGCTGCATGTGGGTCACCATCACCTGCACCACCAGCACCATCAGCACCATCACCGGCACCACCAACACCGCTGGCACCGCCATCACCGCCATCATCAGTGGAACCAGCACCGTCAACACCTTCACCAACACTTTCACTACCTTCATCACCGGCAACACCAATGCTACCACCAGCACCATGATCACCAACGATGTTTGGCGATGTTGCTGTTGATGGTTGCGATGCATGCGGGTGACCGTGGTGGTGATGTTTACGGTGACGATAGTTGCGGTGCACAAAGGTAAACGTGGTGGTCTTGACGATGACGACGTTGATGACGACGGTTGCGGTGGGCAATGGTGAACGTGGTGGTGATGTTGACGATGATGACGTTGATGACGACGGTTGCGGTGGGCAATGGTGAACGTGGTGGTGACGATGATGACGATGATGACGTTGATGACGGCGGTTGTGGCGTGTGCAGGTGAATGTGGTGGGCTCGTTCAACGTGATCCGTCTGGCCGCTGGCGAGATCGGGCGTAACGAACCAGACTGCTCGGGACAGCGCGGGGTCATCGTCAACACGGCCAGCGTGGCCGCGTACGACGGGCAGGTGTGACCCACGGGGGTTATGTACATAACAATCCCTGTTCACCGCTAAGGGGCGGTTATGTCACCACAAGGCCGGCACGAGTGGTGATGTTTACACATCGGACCAGGTGCACATATATATTCATGTGTTTTGTGTATATTCATGTTTGTTCATACGTGTGCAAACAGTGCATATTTTATGCATGTGTATGCATATGCTTGTGTGTGGGGAGCGCTAGGGAGCGATGGTGCAGCGGTTAGCGCGCTGCGCTAAGAACCTGGCGACCCAAGTTCGATTCCTGCTCACGGCCAACACCAGTGACGATTATCTGAACCGGTCCTGGGCCTCCCCTAGGTCGACTTAGCCTTAAATGAGTACCTTGTGCGATGTGTAAACATCGCTACTAGGGAGACAAAGGCGGCCGGGCGTGGTATTTTTTTTGGGGGAGCGCTGGTGTAGTGGTTACTGCACTGCACTACACAGCCCAGCGACCAGTTTGATTCCCACTTACGGCCAACACCATGAGCGCCGAATATCTGAACTGGTCTTGGGGCTCCCGGAGGTCAACTGCCTTAAAAAAAGTACCTGGTACTGTGTGTATAAAACATCAGTACTGGGGAGACAAAGGCAGCCGGGCTTGCTGGTGGCCACCCACCCCCTCGTGTGCTGATCCGGCCTTTGTAGGTGCTCGCGAAAAGCACCTACAAAGGCCGTTGTCTATTCCTCTGTATGTGTATCTACCTGCCAGTCATCTCAGTCAACCCATGGCACCTGGGTCTGTCCTGTGACCTGCCAGCGGGCGTTGAACACTTCACGTGACCTTAAAGTGCACACAGCCTGGCATGAGCGCCGTGGTGACGCCACCGCCACTTGGTCGCGAATGGCGTTTTTTGTTGCAGTGTATACATCTGTCTCTGCGTGCATCTGCGTGTTTCTGCGCGTCTTGTCGATATTGTACGATTCACAGGTTGGCCAGGTCGCCTACTCGGCCTCCAAGGGCGCCATCGTGGGCATGACGCTGCCGATAGCGCGCGACCTGGCGCCCCAGGGCATCCGCGTGATGACCATCGCTCCCGGTGAGGCCTCCAGAGCGTGCGCGATCGCATCTAAACACACCCCGGCTCAGAGGAGTTCTAACCTCCACTCCTGCTCGTCCCCGATCCGTACGTCGTCATCATCGGCAGCCGTGGTTTGGGCAACAATGATGTCGCGTAAAAAAAACTGTAATTCGCAGAAACATCACAGGATTAGGTGGGTTACCCCCCGCCCCCCACCCCCCCGCCAAGAAATTCAGCGCGTGACTTACAAAAAGTCACGCGCTGAATATCAGGAAGGAAGTGCCCAATCTGACGTGTCGCCCACAGCCACTTCCAAGATGCCACTTTAAGTCTGAATTCAGATTCACGATTTCCATGGCCACCATGGTCAATCCAATTCCTGGATGAAGGCCTCCTCCCCCAAGCCGTCGCCATCTCTCAACAGTCCTTGCAGTAAACACATTCCTGCGGAGGGAGCTGGTAGGAACGTTGGGTTGCTCGGTCAATGGCCTGCAGGGTCAACGGCGGCGTGGTGTATTCCGCAAATATGCCCGACTGTGAGGGCGGGCACAAGCCGGCGTGAGTAGGTTAAACGTTGAGTTTTATAAGGGCACCACGGAGTGACCAGCCCCTCCCCACCCAGCCCCACCCCTCCCAGCCCCACCCAGCCCCTCCCTCCCCACCCAGCCCCTCCCTGCACGATGGACGGACGGACACAATAATCCCCTGTGGGCTGGTGTAACCAGGAGGTTCCTACCAGTAGGAATCCACCCAGCACGTGCACTTGGACTGAGCTCACTGCTCCATCTCCCCTGCTACGCTTCCTTTTCTGGCTGCCGCTCGGTTGTTATGCTCAAACCACCGGCCATCATCCCTTGCCGTCAGAATCAGAATCTTTATTTATCCTGGAGAAATCTGTGGAGTTATGAAGCCCCCTTTTTCACACGTGTCCAGTTTTCAGTGTGGTGGTTAGCGCGCCGCGCCACGAACCTGGCGACCCGGGTTCGATTCCCGCTCACGGCCAACACCGGTGACGAATATCTGAACCAGTCCTGGGCCTCCCCTAGGTCGACTCGGCCTCGAATAAGTAACTGGTGCGGTGTGTAAACAACGCCACTAGGGAGACAAAGGCGGCCAGGCGTAACGCTGGCCACCCACCCCCTCGTGTGCCGTGCTGGCCCTCATAGGTGCTCGCTAACAGCACTTGCCAAATTCTATCAAGGCTATATGGGGGACCTTTGTTTGTATGTATATCTGTTAATGTGTCTAAACAAGTCTGCGCGCTTGTATATGCGCGTCTGTCCATCCTCCCAGGCTTGTTTGCGACGCCGCTACTCATGACGCTGCCCGAGAAGGTGCGCGAATTCCTGGCGCGCCAGGTGCCTTTCCCCAGCCGCCTGGGTGACCCCTCCGAGTACGCGCAGTTGGTACAGTCCATCTTGGAGAACCCCATGCTTAATGGGGAGGTCATCCGGCTGGACGGCGCCATCCGCATGCAGCCTTGACTCGCGAGGGGAGCGGTGAGGAGCAGGTGAAATCAAAGTGGACTTTCCCAACAACCTTGCCCCACTCCTCCACGCCACCACTTTCGTCCACGCAAAGTGGGTACGGTCCATCGCAGAGTTGCGGGCAATGGGACCGCGTGGCCAATCGCAGCTTTGCAGTCACGTGGGGCTAACCGAGCTAATTCGACGTGACCGCCGCGAAAAGAGGCTTCCGTTACGTCGCGTCCGATTGGTTCGACGGGCACCGTGCGATCGCTCCGCTGGGCGTGCGTTTGGCCACCTACCGCGCTGTGTGCCGCGGAGATATTTTCATGGTTGCAGTGTCGTAGAAAGTTTGGAACGATTTGGCGGGATTGGCCGGGGGGGGGGGGGGGAGAAAAAAATAGTTAACTCTGGACAGATTTTCTGGGTTACAGATGAAACCTTACTTACAAAACAATAACGATGAAATATCTCGAACGACGCTTTTGATTCATGAAACATGTGTGCGCGTCGCACATTTAAATGATTCCGAGCTTCTCACTCGTCGAGGGTCAGCGACTCTGTGGCTCTTGGCGACCCCGAAACACGTCGGCAAGTAAACCAATCGACAATAGAGACGTGACGGTAATTGTTTTCATAGTATTATTTACATAATTGCATTGTTTTATCCGGATCATTCATCCTCTCCCCCACCTCAGCCATACCCCGGATTATTGAGAGGTTGACTCTCGCCCTACCTACCTGTAATTTCAGCCACATTTGTACCAGGCAACAACCTCGTACGTCCAACATTTCGCTTGCTTTTGCGTGTAATTTCACGATTAATGTGCAACTGTGAACTGCTTAGGGATTTGCTCGTAATTGTCACGGGTTACTTTCGTTTCGCAAAATCGCCTTTACACACCCTTGCAAAGGCTTCATTAAATCGTCGATTCTCGCTTGAAAAGTTACGAACATTCTAGTGCCTCGGGGTGTCACTGAAAAAATATGAATTAAAATTTTGGAGTTCATATCCCATCGAATTGTCAGATGCAGTTGTTTTTAGGCAGAGAAAGGGAATCGGGTCTTGAGTTTCAACTTGAACAGGGCAGAGAGAGTACGTGTGAAGTCTTGAGTATTTGTGCGAGTCCGTGTGTCTCGGCGAATTGCATAAATGTATGAGTGTGTGTGAATCTATGGGTATCAATTCTGTGGGGCCTATTTTCGTTGGAGTCTATGTGTCTCTGTGAATTATCGTATGAGTCTACGGGTCTCTGCGTGAGTTGCTCAGCAACCGCACCTCAACAACAAGAACGGTCATCCTTGCACCAATTGTTGCCTCCCGGCGGTTTGGTTCTGAGTGGTGCCTCCCATCTGACTGGCCACCATCGATGTTATAAATTCAGTTGGTTGCCGAGTTCCCATTTAGTTTCCATCCACAAAGTACGCTTCTCAGCACCAATCGCCGAGTTAAAAAAAAAAACGACATCAGTTGCCTTGCAGAGTGCATTTCACAAGAAATCACACACGGTGCGTTCCGTAAACACAACGAACGAACGCTTACCTTGGGGATAAGAGGACGTTCCGAGGCTAAGCCCAATTTGGGGGAGAGGTCACGACCCCGAGGTTGGAAACTACTGGAGATATCGTCCGTGTGTCAGTCCGTCCGTCCAACGATTCTGACTTTGCCTTTCCCCCGTGAACGTCGCTACATCCATTGGCCGTGGTTCACTTCGCGCCAAGCGTTTCGCGTTCACGAATGATTTGTAAAGAATTCTTACGGATTAATAAAGCGATAAAATACTTGACGTGAAATATTCGCAAAGTTGTCTCTTCCTGGGTGGTTATTTGTGGATTAGTAATTTACTCAAGATTTCGTCTGTGTGTTCGGCTTTGATAGGGATGCCGACGATGACAGTGGTTCTAAAAATGACGAGAAATCAAGATGGACGCACAACTAAACGCACCTATATACACAATGGCACGAAGTGACGGTGACGTCACCACTGCTGCGCTCGTGCCAGGCACGGTGCACTTGGAGGCCGAGCGAAGTACTGAACGGCTCCCTGCCAGCGGGTTACGGGACCGAGCCGGACTTTACGGGTTAACTGACCGAGATGATTGGCAAATGCTCCCCGCTGCTGGCAAAATGAAGGCTTCCCCCCCCCACTCCCCAATCCACCACCATGCCCCTTTCGATGTCACGATGCCTCGCTCCTCACGCCAGATGCTCGTTACCGCTCCATCTCCTCTCACAGTAAGGGTACAGCGATTCCCTCGTTTAACACGGCAAATGCGTTCCTGGAAAGTGCCGCATTAAGCGAGGAATTGCCGAGTCGCTGAATCACGTTTGCGCTGTTAATTCAGCCCCATGTCGGGACAGAAAACTGAGATGAGGGTACGCCACCACCACCATACCCTCATCATTCCGCGGACTGTATCGTACCGCTCAGCCACGCAACTCCAGAAATTCGTTGTCGACTGCTCAGAAAGCGCACTTACAATGGGAGCGTCCCACGTTATAACGGACTCTTTCTGCGCTGTGCGAAGTGTTCCCTTATGGAAGAACCAACCTCGTCACAGCGACAACGTGTAAGAGTGTGAACACGTGATAGGCGAGGACTTACCGTACACAACCAAACGCAAATATTTTCGGGGACGCGGGCAAACACCGACCCCGTGGACCCTCGTTTCTGACGGTTGTGTTTATTTAAATATCACACTTTGCATTTTGATTATCCCTGAAAAATCAAGTACGATATTAAAACGGGTCAGTCACAACCAAAAGAGTCCACGTTAAGCAGACGTTGGTCCTTGCCAAATATACAAATGTCAGTAATAAAATAATGGTACCTGAAGCTCTGTATCAAACTTTGTAACTGTTATACAACCTGTTCTGTATCCTCGAACACGATGCCACATCATCATCAGCAGCAGCAGCAGCAGCCTGAGCTATCCGCTACTGGATAACGTCCTTCCCAGCACCGCATTGGTCATGGGGCTTGCTTGACCATGCTTCACCACGCTAGTCAGTGCGGGTGAGTGAAGGGCGAGGCGCCCGGCATCTCACCACTGATATCAGTCGCAGGCAGGAATTGAACTCGGGGCTGCTGGTTTCCTAGTGCAGTGCAGTGACCACTGTGCTATGCCGTACGAATACAGCCACAGAGCCCTCTACTCGTCACAGTGTCAACGCGTCCTTCCAATAGGCCCAATGACAAATATCCGTGAATTGCGTTTACATTTCGAGATGCGCACAGTGCAGTTCACGAACGCGGAATAGCAACAGCAGCAACGAAAACCTTGACACACTTTATATTGATAAGCGGAAGTCAAGAAAATATTCCGGATATAAATTATCCCCAAGTATCTTTTTTTATATCGGCGCTTCATAATTAACATTAAGCGGTAACAAAATATTACATGTACATATTTTTGTTATGGGCGCAGACACCCTGACAGCATTCCACCAGCAGTGGATACAAAACGTTTTTATTAACAGATGGCGGCCCTTCCACAGGGCGTTCATGGAATGTGCGGTGGTGGTGATGGTGGTGATGATGATGATGATGGTGGTGATGGTGGTGGTGGTGGTGATGATGGTGGTGGTGGTGATGATGGTGGTGATGGTGATGATGGTGGTGATGGTGGTGGTGGTGGTGATGATGGTGGTGGTGGTGATGATGGTGGTGGTGGTGATGATGGTGGTGGTGGTGGTGATGATGGCGATGGTGGTGATGATGATGATGGTGGTGGTGATGGTAGTGGTGATGATGGTGGTGGTGGTGACGATGATGGTGGTGGTGGTGATGATGGTGATGGTGGTGATGATGGTGATGATGATGGTGATGATGATGGTGGTGGTGATGATGATGGTGGTGGGGACGATGATGGTGGTGGTGAGTGGAATCTATCAGGTCGCCCTCTGCCCTGGTTTTTCTCAGGATCGTCATCTTGTGCAGGAGGTAGCTGTTTGTCCTGGGAAATCTGTCAATCTTCCGAGGACATTGAAAATCGCCGTGGTTTTTTAGTGAGTTTGAGTCGTGATGAAGTTAAGAAAATACACCCCTCAAGGCAATGCATTCGCATGCAGTGCTCTCGCCATTTTGGTAATGACATTCGCGTTCGCTTCACGTAACGGACTCGACGTGTACCTAGCCCGGCACAACCACCGTGTCGACATCACTGACACTTGGTGGCAAATGTCAGCTGTTGTTGATGGCGAGTGGTTATGACAGTGATGGTGGTGATGGTGAGGAGGGTTACGTCCCATGTGGATGATGATGAGAGGAATGCCCCCACCACCCGCCAGAGGTCGCAACCGGGTACCCGATACCCGTACCCTACCCGATACCCGTACCTGGCCGGGTACGGGTACGGGTAGCCATTTGCGACCCTGGTGCGGCCGGGTACGGGTAAGGAATCAAAACCCGTTTGCCACCTCTGCCACCAGCCCATATGATCCGATTGTTTGATTCAAGTCACGATTCGTTCAATGTGCCGACTTCTCTTTTAAACAGTGGAGTTATAGCGCCTCTCGTGTCTGCATTAGAGGCACTACTTTACTCACATGCACGCGATCAGATGCGTTGCGTCTTCAGTTTAAGCATAACAATTCTTAAGTGAATTACGATGCCCCTGATGGTGGTATCATCCATGGCGATTTTAGTTTTGTAGAAACCACGCTAACAATGACAGTGAAGGTGATGACGGTGATAACGATCCTGCCGACAATGGTGACGATGACGATGGCATCATCGTGCTGGGTGATGACGTTGATGATGATTCTGCTCATCATGATGGCGGATCAGCTGATTCTGCCACTGACGATTGATGACGTTGATTCCTTCATCACGACCATCCACTCGGCGTGGGCCAACAATGACATTTCTGCCCGTGATGCCGATGTTGAGGATGCTGCTGCTACTGCTGCTGAGACGATGGCACCGATGTCAGGGGTGACATCATGCCCACCATCAGCCTCCGTTATCTCTCCCCCTGCTAGGTGTGCCAACGATGATGATGATGTTCATCACAATCATAGTAATAATGATGATGATACTAACAATGACTTCCAAAAATAAAGATGCCGATGATGATATAGACAATGACAAAGTCGGCGACATCACACCCTCGCTTTCCATTAATATTGTCAACTGGGCAGGCCAACGATGAAGATGACGATGGTGGAGCTGCTCATGTTAATGGTGACATCATTACCACCCTCTCTTCACTTCTTCAGCTACCCAACTACGATGATAAAGTCACAATGCCAATAATAAAACTGCTGATGGCAAATCATTCTGACGAGTACAACGCCAGTGTAACATAGGCCGGGGGTTCACACCCGGAGCGATCAGCTTCTCGAATCAGATCAGCAACTGCTCGAAACATCGCAACGTTAAATTGCCCGCGACTGCTTTGTCCACTTCTGAGCAATGAGTTGCTCAGAAGTGGACAAGGATGTGTGTGTAGGTGTGGCTACACAGTATGGCCATGCCCCTCACAGCAGAGCCCTGCCCCTTGTCTGGTGACCCCCCCCTCCCTCCCACCCGACCTGGTCAGGATCGTTAAAGTTATGAATTGGTAACGCTCTGCACAGTTGCCTTAGATTCCGAGGCACGGGAAATCCGAGTGGGAAGGCTCCACGAGTGGGTGATTGTGCGTGGAGAAGGCCATCTCCACTGTGAGCAACCCGATGAGAAACCTCGCAACTGGCAACAGAGACACAATTCCGTTGCGCGCAGCCAAGTTGCGTGCAACCGATTGCGCAGGCGCCGAGGACGCGGCTTAGCACCGACCTTCCGCGACTTCCTCTGCCAGGCGTGCCGACGACGATGACGATGATGACGACGATGTCAACAGTCGTGAAGTATTATGACATTACCAATGTCAAATATTAAGGTGCTCATCGCGCTCATAATTCTAACCCTGACGACGACGACGACGACTTAACTAACACCGCCGCCCCCCCCTGATCACTTCTTCTGCTGACCGTGTCGCCCCGCGCGGTTGACGGCCGATGCGGCGGCGGCCGGAACGTGTTGAGGCCGGGAGATACGGCGGCGGGGCTGTGGCCGGCGCCTTCGGCCGCCGCGGGCGACGGGGGTAGGGTGTCCTGCACCACGTCCGGCACGGCGAGCGCCGGCGGGAGGACCTGAGCGGAGCGCGGCGTCACCCATCGCTGGCGGTGGAGCGCGGCGTTGGAGGCGGAGGAGCCGGCGTGCGGACGGAAAATCCCGCTTGTCCTAACGGGGGAGGAGGAGGACGGGCAAATTGACAATGGGTTTCACGAGAGTGGTGGCTGTTGATTATTTTGGGAATGGTGCCCCCCCCCCTCGCCCTGCCCCCCCCCCCGCCCCGGCCCCCACCCCGCCGTGGCCTGCTCCGACACCTCCCCCAAATTAAAAACTACTAAAAAAATAAACTTTTTTATTTTACCAGGTAGGGCACACTGAGCAATATAGCTCCGTTTCAGAAGCGACCTGGCCACAAATGATAGCTCACGAAGTGGCTTGTCGCGTGGAAACAACCAATTATCACAATATAGTTCTTCAGGAATTAGTGGTTTGCATAACGCTGAAGGCTGAGAGAGCTGTGCCCATTTCTGTGGGTTGTTGAAACAATCAATACAACTGCAAGTGGACACATCTTCATAGGTTTTTTTGCACTTTTCTGGCCACAAATGATAGCTCAACGAAGTGGCTTATCGCGTGGAAACATATTCTTAAAAACGCGTGTTGTTGATTCTAAATGTGGAGGGACCCAGAGAAAATCGCACGCGACCACGGGGAGACAGAGACCATGCAAGCTCGAAATATCACGGTTGGGATCAAACGACCTGCATACAAGCGGCACCCAATTAAGACCCGTGGTCTGTGACCACCCCACCCCCCACCCCTCCTAGATTCAGAAACTGAATTTTACGTCGTGCGATCGAATCCAGATAAGACACGGATTCGATTCCAGGATTTCAGCATCCTGGTAACATGGAGATGAGTACACCCACAGAGATACGTCAACACACACCACATTCAGATTAGCCAGTCATTCTTTCCATCGTTTTCAATAATCCGAATCTCTGACCACGACTCCACTCACTTTGGCGTCAGGGTTGGCCACTGCCGGCTGCCCCGAAGTGACGGAACGGACTCCTCCGCCCGGCGACTTGGACTCCGGCTGGACCTCAGCATTACCGAATCCGGACTTGCCCTTCCGAATCTCCGGACTGCTTTTATTCCAGTCCGGGGAAGAAGAGGCGCTGTGTTTATTATCATCCCTGTAAAAAAAAAAAAAAACCCACATTACTTTCACGGTCATCACAATTAGCAGGTAGTCGCTATGTCGTTCCGTGGCCAAGCCGTGGCAAGCTGCGGCGGGTTAGTTCGATGGTATCCGGCTGCGGCGAGTAAATTGCATGGCAGGCAGGCAGGCGGCGGCGACCACACGGCACGCAGGAAAGCGAGCGATGGAATTCCGCGTCGGGGGGCGTGCCAAGCCACGGCAGGCTCCGGGCGGGCACGCCGGGTGGGTGCCGGGTTGCGGGCGGCGACCCCCGCACACCCCACCGCGAGCCGTGGACGCTTGCCGGGCTCACCACGGCTCGACGTGGCCGGGGAGCTGCAGGTAGTCGTGCGGTACGGCGCCGATGCGGTCGCCCGAGCGCGCCTCCCACCAGTCGACGGAGGTGCGACGGAGCAGCTCCAGCTTGTCGCCCACGCGAAACCCGAGCTCCCGCTCGGAGCGAGCGGCGTAGTCGTAGCGAGCCACCGCCACGCACGGGCACGGGTCTAGAGAGAGGGGAGAACGTACGCAGCACGTACTCACGTGGGCGAGAGTGCGGGCACACGGACACATGTACACGTGTGCACACATGCACAGGTGGGCGAGTATTTACACTATGAGACATCTCCTTTACCAGTGGCAAAATATAGTAATAGGTTTTTACTCTTTCAACTGGTACAAAAACTGACACCTTTATACAAGGCATCATGTTTGCAATAACCACAACACAAGCAGTCAAAATGCAAACAAAAAGAAGCAACTCTGATGATGATAATGATATGCACTGTCCTTGAAGTTGATTGGTCGTACGCCTTTTGGCGTCATCTGGTCCAACACCAATGGAGACTAGGCTCTAAGAAAAGCTGTCTCGGGTGTGGACCAATCAACTTCAAGGACAGTGCATATCATCATCATCAGAGTTGTTTCTTTTTGTTTGCATTTTGACTGCTTGTGTTGTGGTTATTGCAAACATGATGCCTTGTATAAAGGCGTCAGTTTTTGTACCAGTTGAAAGGGTAAAAACCTGTTACTACAGGTGGGCGAGTGTTACGTTTGAGTTACAAATGCACACACATGCACAGACCACACATGCATATGCGTGTGTCCACAGTCAGCAAACGTGTGGTAATAATGAAGATGAGTTGAAGGGGTGAAAAGGTGAGGTGGCAAGGGAAGGAGGTGACGGGGGCGATGAGGTGACGACTGACGCTCACCATCGTCTACGGAGATCTCCTCTTGCGACGTCCCGTCGTCGCAACGTAAACCCTCAGCCGACGAGGAGTCACTGTCGCACATCGACACAAAGTCATCGTCATTGCGTCATCACTGCTGTAGGCAAGTGCATCGCCAACAAGCGCTACCCTCGCCACCACCAAAGACAAACATCCCTGGTATAGCCTCAACAGAATGTCGGGGCAAGTGCTGTTTGCGAGCGCCTATGAAGGCCGGCACGGCACACGAGGGGGTGGGTGGCCAGCACCACGCCCGGTCACGTTTGTCTCTCCAGTGGCGATGTTTACACACCGCACCAGGTACTCATTTTAGGCCGAGTCGACCTAGGGGAGGCCCATGTCCAGTTCAGATAATTATCACTGGTGTTGGCCGTGAGCGGGAATCGAACTCAGGTCGCCAGGTTCGTAGCGCAGCGCGCTAACAGCTACACGCCGCTCTCCAACTGCTCCAACCACCACCAGCACCACCGCCGCTCCCCAACCACCACCACCACCGCCCATCCACCACCGCCCACCACCACCGCCCACCACCACCGCCCACCACCACCCGCCGCCGCCCACCACCACCACCGCCCACCACCACCACCGCCCACCACCACAACCGCCCACCACCACCACCGCCCACACTGCCGCCCCACCACCACCTCCACCCACCACTACCGCCCACCACCACCACCGCCCACCACCACCACCGCCCACCACCACCACGCCCACAGCCGCCCACCACCGCCGCCCACCCTACCACGCCACCCCACCACCGCCGCCCACCACCACCGCCGCAACCACCACCGCAACCACCGCCGCCGTTCTCCGCACACCATCCTCGTCGTCCGCCTACCCCTCGTCTGTCGGGCGCCAGGACGGGCCGGTAGATGGGGCCCGGGAGCTCTCGCGGTGACGGGGAAGAGCGAGTGGGCTCCACCAGGATGCGCTTCACCAGCTCGATGGGCCGCCCTGGCAATACCTGGTCGGAACTCGGGTGGCACGGGTGCCAGCGTTGGCCCAAGCACACCGCCAGATTGTAGCTGGTCCATCATGTTCTCATCGCGGAAGCCCGACAGGCTGTAGGGCGAGACACGGGGAGGGAGACACGCGGGGAGAGAAGGGCAAGGGAGGAGACACGGGGAGGGAGACGCGGGGAGGGAGACGCGGGGAGGGAGACGCGGGGAGGGAGACGCGGGGAGGGAGACGCGGGGAGGGAGACGCGGGGAGGGAGACGCGGGGAGGGAGACGCGGGGAGGGAGACGCGGGGAGGGAGACACGGGGAGGGAGGAGACACGGGGAGGGAGGGAGACATGGGAGAAGTGGGAGACATCGGGAGGGATGAGAGATATGAGCAGCACGCTGCCAGGTTGTAGTCATTCACATTAGATGTTTTTGTATTGATATAAAAATAGAAACGTATTGTAGTTTTCCTATCAAAGTGTCAAGTGCTCCCCTGCGCCAGTCTGGCTCAACTGTAAACATTTCATAACCGCTTATGTTTAAACATTGCACACAGCTCATTGTAAAAGTTGCAACATTCCAACTGATCTATTAAGTCACCTGTCAGAATCAATTGACGAGTGTTTTTTTTTACGTTCTATTAGCCTCCTGTCATGGGAATGTGGAATATCCAGTTCAATCAGGTCAGGCCACCAACAGAGAAGAGGACTTAAAACAACGTTCGCTTGAGGATGGAGACACTGTTCCATCCGACTGGAATAACAAAAAAAAAGTCACCCAGAATCAGAATATTTATTCTTACTGGATGAATCCAATTAGCTATAAAGCTCTTTTTCAGGATTCTGCATCTGTTTCCCAACACGCGTGTTTGTCCTCCGAAGTGTTTCATCGTTGAAATTACGTCAACGTGGAGATGGAGCGATGAAATCCAGGTGCCCTAGATGGATTGTTCCCACACTGGGCCCGCACAAGGGATTAACAAAGGCTCGGAAAGGTCTGATCCAGCGGTGATAGAACATGGATGATGATGATGATGATGACGATCACGATAACGTTGAGGAGGCGAGACAGTGGAGGACGATAATGACCATGATGATATGATTTAAAGCTTTCGTGACTGCAGGGATTCAAATTCTTGGTTCTTTCGGTAAAGTCACATAGAAGGGAAATAATAAAAATATTAAATGATAAATTCTCACGACGTTTCGACTGCAACACAAGCAATCATCATCAGGTGTGAAATCCACAGCAAGAAAAAAAATTCACATTTTATTTTCACATTTTCTTGCTGTGGATTTCACACCTGATGATGATGATTGCTTGTGTTGCAGTCGAAACGTCGTGAGCATTTTATTCTTTTATATGTCTATTATTTCCCTTCTACGTGACTTTACCGACAGAACCAAGAATATAGACCATGATGATATTCAGGAGGTAGCTATAACTGGCATCTTTTGATAACGTGAAGAGGTAACGGAAGACAACAATGATGGCGATGATGATGAGGATGATGATGAGGATGATGATGCTGATGAGGTGATGACTGTGGCCGTAACTCACTGGTTGAGGAAAGTGAAGAGGTAGCGGAGGACGACGATGACGGGACCAGGGAGCTTGCGGATGAGGTCCCGGAGGTGAGCGATCCTCTTATGATACTCAGAGATTTCTGGGTAACGAACGCAATCACTGTTAGCGAGCGCCTATTACCATCGGCATGCTACACAGGTATGTAGGTGTGTGTGTTAGTGTGTCTGTGTTATTGTGGCACAGTAGGGGGTACAGGTGGTGCATCGGCCAGTCATCTCAGTCATTGGACCCATGGCATCTGGGTGTGTCCCGTGACCTGCCAGCGGGCGTTCGACACTTGACGTGGCCTTAACGTGCACATGGCCTGGCACAAGCGCCGTGGTGACGTCACCGCCACTTAGTGGCGAATGGCGGTTGTTGTTATTGTGTTGGCATAGTCGGGGTCACATGTGGTGCGTGGGCCAGTAATCTCAGTCAGTGAACCCATTTCACCTGGGTCTGTCCCATGACCTCCTGCCAGCGGGGATTCTACATTTCACGAGGCCTTAACGTGCACATAGCCTGGCACAAGCGTCGTGGTGGCATCACCGCCACTTATTGGGAAATGTTGTTATTGTGTTGGCATAGTCGGTTGTTGTAGCGTAGCGCTTCACGCGGCGATCCGAGTTCGGTTCCCGCTGACGGCCACCACCAGTGGCGATTGTTTCAACCGGTCCTGTGCCTCCTCTAGGTCGACTCAGACTCAAATGAGTAGCAAGGTGCGGTGTGTAAACATCGCCATGAGGGAGACAAAGGTGGCCGGGTGTGGTGCTGGCCACCCACCGCCTCGTGTGCCGTGTCGGCCTTCGTAGGTGCTCGTTAAAACAGCACTTGCCCCAACAGTCTGTTGAGGCTACATGAGGAATATCTGTCTCTGTTAAGACAACGACCCTCATGTAGCCTACACATGCTGTTGGGGCAAGGTTCAAACGTCACTCGCCACTGACTCGCACAGATTGTGGCCGAAAATCAAACCCAGGTCACCGCATTCGTCGAGCAGCGCATTCACAACCGCTATGCCACCACTCCACACAGAACCACTTCGGAACCTCCCCTAGGTCGGCTCAGCCTGAAACGAGTACCGGTGCGGTGTGTGGGATGACACAGGCGGCCGGGCGTAGTGCTGGCGCCGTGCCGACCTTCACGTGTGCTTGATAACGGCACTTGCCACGATGGTTAAACGCTATACGGGGGATATTTTAATCTTAATTTTGGAGCTTTCGTGACTGCAGGAATTACTCTTTGCTTTTTTCGGTAAAGTCACGTATAAAGATAAAATAATAAAATAAATAATAGCATACGACGTTTCGATTGCAACACAAGCAATCATCATCAGGTATAATGAAATAGCGACATAGAATCTAACCAGAAAACTATAGACAGACATATAAGCAGACAGATATCACCAAGATACACAGAGAGAGCAACCAGGTACAGAGAGGGGTGATCGTCTCTGTGGGTGGCCTTAAATAGACAGAGGGGGGCGAAGGCAGAGAGAGGGAGGGGGTAGGGAAAAAATGTACATGTCAATGAGTACGAAGGGACGCGTAGTAAAGTACGCAGGCTTAGAGGGAGACAGAACACACTAAATTAAATAACCTAGCAAAGTATCGAAATGTTATGTAGAACGACACATTTGTCTCCGTGTGTGCGCGTGTCTTACTGATGCAATCCAGGAAGTCTTGGTACATGTGCGAGGGGAAGAGAGGCTTCTCCAAGCCCCGGAAGTAGGCCTTGAGCACGCCAGCCACGCTGTCTATCGTCCGCCCGTCATCGTCGTCATCCAACGGGTCCTCACCTGGTGAGCGGAATCAGCCACGAAACCACCATCAGCATCTTCTTGGTTCTTTCGGTAAAGTGACGTAGAATGGAAATAATAAAATAATAAAAATAAAACGTAATAAAATAATTCTGTCGACAGACTTGTTTCTCCACCTGAGGACGGCTGCTTGCGTTGTGGCCGAAGCGCCGTGAGAATTATTTTATTGTGTTTTATTATTTTATTATTTCCATTCTACGCGACTTCACCGAAAGAGCCAAGAAGATGAATCCCTGCAGTCACGAAAGAAGCTTTAAATCACCATAAGCATGTGTGACATACGACGTCAAGCCCCCCCCCCCCCCCTGATAACCGGGATCAACCACGATGACCAGAATAAACCACGAAACCACCAGCAACATGTGATAACCGGAATCAACCCAAATAACCGACATCGAACGTGAAACCCACCATCAACACGTGATATGTAACGTCAACCCCGATAACCGACATAAAATTATGAAGCCACCATCATCAGCATGCGTGGAACGCCATCAGCCCCGATTCCGGCCATCCACGGCAATGACCGACATTTCCTCAATCCTATCAACCACCAGCCCCGGATAACCGCCACCAACCCCAAATTAACCGAAATCAACCCCCAATGATCGCCATCCCACAATCCCTCCTCCCACCATCCACGACGTCGATCGACCCCGATATCCGGATGGTGGCGCTGCATGTCGCACCTCTCTCGAACGCCGATTTGATTTCGGTCATCTGCGTCAGCGATCCCGATATGCGGAAAATTCCCTCGTGGTGGAGCCCTGAGGTGTCAGAATAGTGAGCGTTAGAACGAGCGTGCGAGCTCTCGCACAACCATCACGTCACCGCTACACCACTCACACCGCGACTACACCACTCACACCGCCGTTACACCATCGTGATAACACTCACCCCACCGCTACACCACTCACACCACCGTTACACCATCGTGATAACACTCACTCCACCGCTACACCACTCACACCACCGTTACACATCGTGATAACACTCACACCGCAACTACACCACTCACACCACCGTTACACCATTGTGATGACACTCACTCCACCGCTACACCACTCACACCGCGACTACACCACTCACACTGCCGTTACACCATCGTGATAACACTCACCCCACCGCTACACCACTCACACCACCGTTACAGCAATCACACCACCGTTACACCATCGTGATGACACACTCCACCGTTACAGCACTCGCACCACCATTACACCATCTTAATACCACCATCCACCTTAACAACAGCACACCACCTGACACCATCCACCACCACCGTTA